>NC_143578.1:81162068-81513527 GCF_048544385.1 Mastigoproctus giganteus
TGTTTCATGAGAGGTACCATGAATTGAGAGCGAATGACAAGGATGCCAGACAATGAGGAGAATATCCTACGTCTTGCAGAAGGCAATCCTAGTACAAGTACTCGAGCGATAGGCCAATGATTGGGTATTTCCCAATCCACTGTATGGAGGATACTGTCAACAAACCAAATGAGTTCATACCATCTGCAGCACGTCCAATCATTGGGGCCTGCGGATTATCCACTCCGGAGGACTTTTGCTACTTGGTTTCTTCAACAGAAATGGTTCGCAAATGCTGACTTCCAGCGGGATCGCTGTTCACGCGACCTCACGTTCAATGTCCTCTACCGCATGACGAAGGCATTTCGGACCCTGCAATGCTATGTGATTCCGATTCGTCTTTGTACCCCCTACACCTCCTGCAAGTTTGTCGCACTGGTAGTGAATTACCCTGTATATAAAAAATGCTTTATACCTAGATTAGTGGGATGGTTTGGCCATATTTCATTAAAAAAAAAAAAAAAAGTGCTTCTTGAAAATAAGCCCCTACCCACAAAACCAAGTGTGTGGGGGGCCACACTGCATACTTTGGGAACCTCTGGATTACTTTATTAGGTTTATATAGTAACCATATTTATTCATATTTAATTTCAAAAAAACATAAAAAATTGTCAGAATGCGTGAGATACAATTATCCAGGAAATTTACATGGTTTGTATGGTAAATTAGTATTAGTGCTGGAAAACAATGCAAGAAAGCAACTTATTATAGCTTCAAACTACCTCCTTCTACAATACTGGACAGAAGTTTGTTCCAACAATGAAGTACCTGCTGGATGAAGGAATTTCCACATATCTATCCCACAACCATCCCTCCCTCAATTTTAATTGATGTCCCCTCGTGTAGTTTGAGACAAAAGGAAGGATTCCGTCAGGATTGAGATTACTCAATGCATTAAACAACTCAATCATATTTTCTTGAAGGTTTAGTCTCTAGGGCATTTCCTGGTAGAAGAATCCTTTGGTTCTGCTCACTAATCTCTTACTTCTCTGCAACCATTCCAAAAGATTTATATCCTTCCTAAATGAAGCTTCCACATCTATATACAGTACTAAGTTGTGATCTAACCATTGCCTTATATAAACAAACCATTGCCTTCCTATCCCTGCTGCCAAATTCCGTTGTATCAGTGACAATGTCATGAGCTGTCCTGAAAGCTTTTCTGCACTGCTCAGAGAACTTCATATCTGACTACACAATTACCCCTTAGGTTTTTTTCATTTTCCACTACAATCACACATAGTTACATTAATCTGGGATTACTGCTACCCATCTTGCCTTTGTCAATATTAAACATCAATTGCCATTTCTCAGCCCATCCGTCTAATTTTTCTAGATGTTGTTGCAGTAGCATTGCAGTTGATCTTGATTACTGCCATTACCCACTCTTACCATGGGGATGGATGGAATCTATCCAGTTATATTAAAGTAGGTGGCAAAGAAAGTAAGCAAACCCTTAGCCATAATTATGAGAGCTTCCCTGGACCCAGGGGAGGTACCCATGGACTGCAGATGTGCAAATGTGACCCCAATCCACAAAGGAGGATCAAAAGGAGACACAGGTAATTACAGACCTGTTAGTTTAACTTCTGTTCCAGAGAAATTAATGGAGACACTGGTTAAAGAAGCATTGCAGGATCATCTAGATATATCTAGATCATCTAGACCAGGGGTGGGCAACTTTTTTCGTCAGCGGGCCGAATGAAATTTTCACATCATGATGCGGGCCGGAATAGATTGAACGATTTAATAAAAAAAATCAGAACCCAAAAAATGTTATATTACTTGAATTACCAAATTATTAATGTATTTTTAAAAAAAATATCTGAAAGTCCAATTATCATTGAAAATGCGGCATTCGGCATCAATTTTTCTTTTTTTTTTTTTAATTGGCTCATTTTATGGGCTATAAATTATATGAAATTAAAAATTGTAATAATTAGAAAAGGCATAAAACATAAAATATCTCGCACAATATTATTTTTTTCAATAAGAAGTCAAACCCAAAGGAACTTCGTTCGATCGATGCTACAATAATAATTAGGAAATAACTCTTTGACGCTGCGTAGAATCACTTGGTTACTGTTGTACTGGCCGCAATTCCCGATTGAACCGAATTAAGCCGAACGTTTACGGCTGTAGTCAGGTATGGATTTTCTATATTTATGCATTTACCGAGGGGGCCAGATTCAACATCGTCGCGGGCTGGATGTGGCCCACCCCTGATCTAGACTATAGCTCAGACACAGCAGTGGTTTGTTAAGGGGAAGTCTTGTCTGACAAATTTGATTGGATACTATGATGTAATCACAAAGGAACTGGATGCAAAGAATAATTTTGATATCATATATTTGGATCTTAGAAAGGCCTTTGATACTGCTGCACAAATTGGAGCAGTGTGGCACTGGAGGCAAATTGCTGCTATGGATAAAGCGATGGTTGAGTGGGAGAAGACAGAGTGGTAATCAATGGACACTGCTCTTCATGAACTAATGTTATTTGTGGAGTCCCCCAGGATTCAATGTTGGATCCACTGTTGTTTTCTGTATTCATTAATGATATTGATATATCAGGCTTAATGTCCAAGTTTGCAGACGATACGAAGGTCAGCAGGGTTGTTAATGACAGTACGCTGCTGCAACAGGATCTAGAAAGGTTGAGCAGATGGGCTGAGAGATGGAAACTGAAGTTTAACATTGACAAATGTAAAGTACTGCATATGGGATGCAGGTAACCCCAGAGTAACGTATCAACTGTGTGGTACTTCACTGACAGTGGTAGAGAGTGAAAAGGACCTGGGGGTAATTGTGCAGGCTAGAGAAGTTTTCTGAGCAGTGCAGACGGTGTGCAAGAGTAGCTCATGGTGTCTTGTCAACGATATACAGGAATTTTTCTAGCAGAGATAAGGAGGTGATTATCCCCTTATATAAGGCAATGGTCAGGTCACACCTTGGGTACTGTATACAGGTCTGGAGGCCTCATTTTAAGGATGTAGAGCTGTTGGAACGAGTACAGAGAAGGGCAACAAGATTAGTGAATGGAACAAAGGGTTGCTCTTACGAAGAAAGGCTTAAGTTTTTGCAAATTAGTGTCTGGAGACTAGGCACCTGCGAGGTGATCTGATTGAGGTGTATAAAGCCTTGAATGGTTTAAGCATGCTCAATGCTTATGGGATTCTTCCTCTTGCTCAGAATAATTGCCTGGGAAGGCATAAATTCAAATTGAGGAAAGACAGTTGTAGGATAGATGTGCAGAAGTTTGCCTTTAGCCAGCATGTGATTGATTGCTGGAACAAACTTCCATCTGTCATTGTAGAAGTTGATAGCTTAAATAGATTCAAGGCAGACCTAGACAAACATTTGGTGCAATTGGATGGGTGAAATTAGATTTTTTTATTTTTTTGCTGATGCTGTATAAGCTTTCTTTCTTACATAATGTGCCTTTGTTAATGCTAATGCTAATCTAACGTTTAAGCCTAATAACAGTGACAGTGAATTATTACACTGATGGGATACCTGGTTCCTCGGCAAAGCAACATTGTCACCCCTCTCGCTAGTGGACAAAACCACCACTTGGGGGGTAGGTACACTGCATTCACGTAGATGGCAATTTGATGCCAGTATGGATAAACATCGTGAGTTAACTGACTTTGAAAGAAGGACAGTAATGGGTGCCCGACGCATGGATCACTCTATTGCGAGGTGGTACAGAAATTGCACTATCCCCATTCAACAGTATCAAGAGTGTATCGGGAATATGCCATTTCCAGAATAACATCTCACTGTGGAGAGTGCTGTGGTTGGAGAAAGGTGGTGGATGAATGCGGCCATCGACATCTCTCACATTTTTTCACCCAACTGGAGAGCAACAGTGGCACAAATCAATGCCGACTTCAACGAGGAAGGTGCCAGAAACGTCTCTACCAAGGCCATCAGGCAATCATTAGCCACAATAGGTTATGGGAGCAGCCAACCTACCAGAGTCCCATTGCTAACACCACAAAACAGGACTCTATGCCTCAACTCGGCAAAAGAACATCGACACTGGACCTTTGATGATTGGAGATGGGCCAACGAGTCCAGTTTCCAGTTATTTTGAGCAGACGGGAGGGTGCGTGTCTGGTGTAAACTGCAAGAAGCTATGCACCCGTCATGTTGTTGTTGTTATTGTTATTTTGGTTTTTAGGAGCATTAGCAACTAAGGCCATATTGCTCCGGAATATGCGGTGGTCATTCCCTGACCTTTCCGCTTCCTCCGTATTTGGTGGTGACAGGCTCGAACCCCGGTCTAATCAAGAAGCATGTGCTACGCACTGCTGCTCCTTCCCACCTGGCTATGGAGGCGCCTCCCGTCATGTCAACAAGGAACTGTTCAGGCAGGCGGACAGTGGGTAATGGTCTGGAGTGTGTTCAACTGGCACACACTGGGACCTCTGGTACGTCTAGATGCATCTCTGAACAGTTCAGGTTACATATCCATCCTTGCAGACCATCTGTATTGCTGCATGGTTATCATGCAGCCACAGTGCAATGGACTCTTCCAGCAGGACAATGCGCCTGCCCACAGAGCTGTGGTGACTAGAACATGGTTCAAAGAGTATTCTGATTTTGCCACCGAGGAATGCCTCCCTGATCACTGAACACCAGCCCTGTGGAGCATCTTTGAGATGATGTGGAAAGGTCTGTTCGAGCTTCAGATCCTCCATCCAGGAATGCAACGAAATTATGAATGGTGGTGCAGCAAAGCATGGATGAAAATACCTGTGGAATGATTTTGTGAACTAGTGGACTCAAGCCTTGCAGTGTGACTGCCCTTATCCGGGCGAAAGGATTGCTTACTTTGTTAATCTGAATGCATCTTACTGTGTAGGTAATTTTGATAATATTAAACTTTCCTTATTGCATTTGTAAATGCTGTACAATTAGCATTGGCATTAGTAGAGGCATTTGATGCAAGAAAGCAAGCTTATGCAGCATCAGCCAAAAAAAAAAAAAAATAAATAAATAAATAAATAAAAAATAACCACATCCACTTCATCCCTCTTTTCATTCGAAATACCTGTCCAGGTCAGCCTTAAACTTATTTAGGCTATCAACTTCCACAACTAGGGATGGAAGTCTATTCCGGCAACCAACCACCCGCTGGCTAAAGGCAAATTTCCTCGTCTATTCTACATCTGTCTTTCCTCAATTTGAATTTATGCCCTCTCAGGTGATTATTCTGAGCAAGACGAAGAATCCCATCAGCATTGAGCATGCTCAAACCATTCAAGGCTTTATATACCTCTATCAGATCACCTCGCCGGTGCCTAGTCTCCAGACACTGTAATTTGCAAAACATAAGCCTTTCTTCGTAAGAGCACCCCTTTGTTCCATTCACTAATCTTGTTTCCCTTCTCTGTACTCGTTCCAGCATCTCTACATCCTTCTTGAAATGAGGCCTCCAGACCTGTATACAGTACTCTAGGTGTGGCCTGACCATTGCCTTATACAAGGGAATAATCACCTCCTTATCCCTGCTAGAAAAATTCCTATATATCATCAACAATACACCATGAGCTACTCTTGCAGCCCGTCTGCACTGCTCAGAAAACTTCATATCTGCCTGCACAACCACCCCAGGTCCCTTTCATTCTCTACCACTGTCAGTGTAGTACCACAGAGTTGATACGTTGCTCTGGGGTTGCTGTTTCCCATATGTAGTACTATACATTTGTCAATGTTAAACTTCATTTGCCACATCTCAGCCCATCTGCTCAACCTTTCCAGATCCTGTTGCAGTAGCATAGTGTGAGTAGTATCTTTGACAACCCTGCCAACCTTCGTATCGTTTGCAAACTTGGACATTAAGCTTGATATACCATCATCAATATCATTTATAAACACAGAAAACAATAATGGACCCAATACTGAACCCTGAGGGACTTCACTAATAACATTAGTCCACGATGAGCAGTGTCCATTGATTACCACTCTCTGTCTTCTCCCCCTCAACCACCCCTTTATCCATAGTAGCAATTTGCCTCCAATGCCACACTGCTCCAATTTGTGCAGCAGTCTTCCATGTGCAACAGTATCAAAAGCCTTTCTAAGATCCAAGTATATAATATCAAAGTTATTCCCTGCATCCAGTTCTTTTGTGACTGCATCATAGTATCCAATCAAATTGGTCAGGCAAGACTTCCCCCCTTAATAAAACCATGCTGTGTCTGAGCTATAACTGAAGTCTTGTCTAGATGATCCTGCAGTGATTCTTTAACCAGTGCCTCCATTAATTTTCCAGGAACAGAAGTTAAACTAACCGGTCTATAATTACTTGTGTCGCCCTTTGATCCTCCTTTGTGAATTGGGGTCACATTTGCACATCTCCAGTCCATGGGTACTTCCCCTGAGTCCAAGGAAGCTCTCATAATTATGGCTAAGGGTTTGCTTACTTCCTTTGATATAACTGGATAGATCCCATCCACCCCAGATGCCTTTCTTGTATTTATCTTCAACAATTTCTCCTCCACTTTACTCTCAGTTATTACAAGATTCTCCAGCCTACTGCCAGAGTTGAATACACCTCTGGCATTCCCCTCGCTGAATAACACCTCATGTGTTAATGTCGATGCAAAATATTCATTCAGTTTGTTAGCTACCTGAGCAGATCATCAACAGTTGACTCATCGATATCAAGTGGACCAATCTGATTCATCCCCTTCCTTCTAGAGTTTACATAAGTAAAGAACTCTTTGCTGTTTTTCTTTGCATCCCTTGCCAAAGATTTCTCGTAATCTGCCTTCGCCTGCCTAACCTCCTTTGTAACTTGGTTACAGATCAACTTGTATCTATCATAGGCTTCTGTGTCACGTGTTAATTTGTATGTATCCCATGCATTTTTCTTCTCTGCCATATGTCTCATTAGTTCATCTGACATCCACTTAGGCCTAAACCTTGAACAATATTTCTTAGTTGGTATGTAAAACCTAGTAGCTTCCAAGATAAGTTCTCTGAATGCTTCCCATTTTGAATTTGCTGTTGGTAACATCATCAGTTGGTCCCACTGTATAGAATTTAAATACTGTCTCAGTCCATCGTAGTCGCCTTTACGAAAGCAATAACCCTTCCCTTTACCCCTAATGGTAGTTACCTCTTTGAGTAAATCCCACTTCAGCACACTGTGATCACTGCCACCTTGTGGTTCATTTACCTGCAGATTCTTAATGCATGAAGAATCACTACTGATAATCAAATCAAGAGTATTACTCCCTCTAGTTGCCTCCTGAACATTCTGATGTAGAAAACAATCATCCAATAAATCCACAAAAGCCTTGATAGTGTGTGAGTGACCAGCCCCCAAATTCCAGTCAATATCTGGGAAATTAAAATCCCCCATTATAAGACTCTCTGATTTACTGGCCAACTCTATTTCCCAGTACAGTTTCTTATTATATTCATCAGAGTCATTAGGCCTATAGCACACTCCTACTCTCAATTTTGATCTCCCAATGCTTATGTCACACCAAACTGACTCGACACTGCACTGTCCAGCAATGTTGACTGGCTTCACTTCCTTGGATTTTATGTATTTCTTAACTAATAGCATAACCCCTCTTCCCTTCCTATCCTGTCTATCCTTTCTGTAGACATTGTACTCCCCAAATTCCGGATCTGCATTCCTTATATCTGTGTGACACCACGTCTCTGAAATCCCCACAATATCTGCCTTTGATGTTTTGAGCAATACCTGAAATTCATCAAATTTATTTACTAAACTCCTAGCATTGGTGTACACGCAAGTATACATGCACCTGTTCTTTTTCTTAGCTACCCTAACACAACCTATGTGTTTATTTGTACCCCAATGATTCCCAGCAGTCTCTGAAATATCCTGCATCTTATTTTCCAGGCTGCGGCTCATTCCAATAGAAGCAGTGCAAGAATCACTTTCACCTCTGCCAGTGGCTACTGTTAATCTATTAGTCCTTGTATCCCCCCAATCTAGCAGTTTTCCGACCCACCTAACACTGCCTCGATAGCATCAGCAAACTTTCTTGCACCCTTTCTATTTAAGTGTATCCCATCCCTGTAGCAGCAGTCTCTCCTGTTAACAAGTACAGACTAGGCTGAAAAAAATTCTACCCCTTGAGCCTTGCACAATTCTTCCAGGGCCGAATTGATCGACAGGGCTCTCATCATATACTCCCTCCTATCGTGTCTGGGCAGAATTGCAGACACTTTCAAATTCAACCCTACTTCACGGCTTTTTTTCAACAGTGACCTGTACTTGTTAAGTAATTCCGCCGGTCTCCTACTCTTAATATCATTAGTGCCAACGTGTACAACTATATCACCTTTTGTGCCCTTAAAAGATGATATCCGCTCTACAACGTCATCAACCTTTGCCCCTGGCTGACATACCCTGGTCCTGTTCCACCTATCCTTTTTACAAAGCATGTTTCCTGTTTCCCTGACAATAGAGTCACCAACAACTACTAGTTCCTTTGGGACCAGCGCATTCTGCCTTGGGGGCTGCCGCTGTGTTGAGCGATGACCAAGTGCAAGCTCTGGCATTGGTGTGGGCAGAGTTCTCTCATCAGAGTGGCGTATAACATTGCTAAAGCTGTAATGTGCTGCATATCTTAATAATATGTGAGAGTGAGAGGCTAAGATTAATACTATATTTTTTAAACAGATTACTTTTATCTTTTCTTTGATCAGTTACATGAGAAATGAAAAGTACTAACTTGGTCATTAACAACAGAAATTAGCTGTTGGATTCAGTTTTTATCCAAACACTTGGGAAATTAAAGTTTGTTGCTTTAATTGGTTTTTATGCACTAACGTCTGTGGAATATAGATGACATCGCACTGTCTTACTATTGTTAAAGTTTGTATAGGAGGCATACACTGAGTGGACAGAAATCATGGGATACCTACCTAGTAATAAGGTAGGCCCACTCTTTGCCCGGATAAGGGCAGTCACGTGGCAAAGCATTGAATTCACTAGGTCACAAAAGTGTTCCACAGGTATTGCCATCCATGCTTGCTGCACCGCTGTCCATAATTCCGTTGCATTCGTGAGAGGAGGATCCAAAGCTTGAACCACAGACAAACCTGCAGGTTTGTCTGTGGTTCTAAAAATATGAAAATAGGCAAGTTGGGACAGTATGAGGAGCATTACATATTCCACATTTAGAGTGAACATAAACTAAGTACAACCTCTCCTCAACTTTTACATTATCATGGAGAGAGAAATATCTTATATATATAAAACATACTTACAGTTTTGTTTGAGTTCTCTGTGATATCTGAGTGATTAAATGACCATAAAAACATATTTGGCCGACTACATTAGGGTTTTTGGATAACAAAGTATGAGCAACCTAAAAATAAAAATAAAAAATTTGCAGACACAGGGTATTTCAATTAACGAGGTACCAAGGCCTATCTTGTTTATTTTTAGATTTCTGCTATTTATCTGGATATTTTTTGTCACATTTGGGTTGAAAATTTCGAATTTGATGCTAAAATTGGATTAAGTATTATCATTTACATTTTATGATTTCTAAATTAAAATACTGCCTAATCAACTGCTTTTTTTCATTTGTTCCTTGTCTTCAGTTTAGTATAAAAATGTTATCACTATACGTCTAAAACATTATTTGAAACAAAAATATAATCAAATGTAAGTTGTAACATGAGGAAATGCAACACAGACACATTCATAACCAGCCATTCAGAATTAAAATCTAGATTTATCGATATTAAACCTAAATTGCCATTTTTCAGCCCATCTGCCTAGTTTATCAACTTTTAGTTGAAGCAACAGACCTGATTAATGTCACTAACCACCCAGCCCATGTTGGTATCAGTATCTAAATCAATAAAATTCCTATATCAATAATTTTATTAAAAAAAAAAAAAAAACTGAACAGTTTGTTTCAAGATGGTCAAAGGTGCTTGAATCATAACAATGGCAATTATAATTGATCACACCACTATTTTTAACTTTTATTTATTTATTTTTTTTTATTAATACCTCAGAAGTACAAAATTAGTGGAACACTGTATATTTTTTTTTTTTTTTTTTTTTGATTTGGTAGTTGTTGGCGCATCGGCTTCTGTGGCCATATTGCACCTCCCACAGTTTTTGCAGTACTTTGATCCAAGCCCGAGGCGGGAATCGAACCCGCGACCTTTGGGTTGGCGGGCAGGTACTTTACCCACTCGGCTAGCCTGGTCGGCCAACACTGTATATGGCATAATGTATTTATGGGACACCAAATCTATATAAATGTTATTTTTGTTCACTCACTTTTGGCACAAAAAAAAAAAAAAAGGCTTGGTCTTCTTGAATTAAAATCAAAATAACTCAAATTGAATGCATCACCTACGTGGTAATGGCGCATTGCACTAAACAACGTCACAGTTTACATCACAAGTTGTTTTTAGTATAGATGTATCATGTATATATATTGATTGAAAGGCATAAGGAAATTAACAATTAAAAATTAATTAAAACACTAACTCCAATTTTAAAAGAAACTGCTCATTGACTGATTGCAATATTGAGAAACAGTACATCCAGATCATTCAACATACTGAATTAATTATTTATTAACAGATGACATTTCTAAATCCACTTTGGGAATATATATATCAAGCTTAAATTTATTTTTTAATTTATTATCAAGTTTAGCAAAATGTATTTATAATCCAACAACATATGTTAATTCAGATATTAGGATATAAATTTGATGAGCAAAATAAGAAAATTTTCATAAAAATGTTTTTATATATTAAAAAAAAAAAAAAATACAGAGTTCAAATCAAACAGAACAATGTAATTTTTTTAAATTAATAAATTTTAAATCTAAATTTAAGCAAATGTAGATAGCCATTCTACAACTTCACTGTCTATTTTGGAAGAAAAAAATCAGAAATTTTCCATCAAGGTTTTATTGTATTGTCATTACATAAGAATTTTCATGTCTCATGTCTCTCTTTGGGCACAAAATTTTTGAATTATGCATAGGAATTAGAAAATTCAAAAAAACAGCTTTTTCCATGCTCATAGTCTTGTACTTACTCCACTTTACTTCAAATTTTCAATACAGTTTATAACTATTTTAATTTTAATGACAGAATTATAATTTTATATTATAAACTTATATTACTGTAATAGGTTATAACAACATTGTAATACACACTGTGATGCCACTTTATTAGGAACACCTACCTAGTAGAGTGTTGAGCCTCCTACAGCCTGAATTCATCTAGGCATGGATTGAACAAGATGCTGAAAACATTGTGCAGGAACAGAGTACCATGCAGACATGTGTGTCATGCAGTTCCTTGAGATTCGATGGAGGTGTGGGCCTGCAGCAAACAGCACTTTCCAGCTCATCCCAAAGATGTTCAATAGGATTAATATCCAAGAACTGAGCGGGGAACTGCAGCAGAGAAATGTCATTGTAATGTTCATGGAACCATTCCATAGTGATTCGGGCTTTGTGCACCAGCACATTATCCTGCTTGAAGTAACCATCTGACTGAGGATAAACTGTCAACATGAACGGATGCATATGGTCAGCAACAATGTTTAGGTACGATGTGGCATTCAGATGTGAATCTATGGGACCCAACATGTGCCAAGAAAACATTCCCCACACCATAACACTGCCCCCACCACCTTGCACAATAGTCATCAGACATGACGAGTTCATGGATTCATGTTGTTTTCACCAAATTCTGAGCCTTCCATCAACACGACACCAGGAACTTCGACTCATCAGACCAGGCAACTGTTTTCCAATCCTCGATAGTCCAGTGCTGGTGTTGTTGTGCCCACAGGAGGCGTGTTCTCTTGTTCTTCATTGATAACAAAGGTATGCGATGTGGCCTTCGGCTGTTGTAGCCCATTTCCAACAAAGTGCGACTAGTGATTCGTTGCGATATTTTGTCCTGCGCATCAAGGTAGGTTGTATTTTGACATGATGTGCGACATTGTGGCCCGTCTGTTTGCTTGCACAATTCTAGCCATCTTCCTCCTCTGACCGCTCTCATCAACAAGTGATTTTGTTCCAAAGGAGTGCCATTGAGAGGATGTTTTCTGTTCATTGCACCATTCTCGATACACCCTCGAAACTGTGGTGTGAAGTTCAGGAGAGCTGCCATTTCAGAGATGCTTTGTCCAGCACATCTTGCACCTACTGCCATGCCACGTTCAAAGTCCGTTAGATCACTCCTTTTCCCCATTCTTGCTGTGGTTTGTATGTTTAACTGATAATAGAAAAGTTGTTGTGCTGCATTTGTATCCACAACTGTGGTCATGTGACTTGCAATGTTGTGGAACAAACCATTTCTGTGTACAGCAAGGGTGTACCAAATAAAGTGGCAGCACAGTATATATTATATACAGGGTGGGCCAAAAGTAGGTATAAGTACTGAAAGGGCCATGTTTAGTCTCTTAGGTACTCAAAATGTCCTCCATCAATGTTTCAACATTCCTGGTTGTTGTTGTTATTTGATTTTTAGGAGCATCAGCAACTAAGGCCATATTGCTCCAGGAATATGCGGTGGTCATTCCCTGACCTTTCCGCATCCTCTGTATTTGGTGGTTGCGGGCTCGAACCCCAGTTTAATCAAGAAGCGTATGCTATGCACTGCTGCTCCTGCCCACAGAGGCGCCTCAATATTCCTGGAACCTGTCCCTGACACACAGTAACACACAAATTCTGGTTAGCACCAATGTCGATAAATGCTTGAGATGAACTCCAATTCGTCCACACTCAAAAACCTTCTCCTTTACTACGCCCCAAAAAAAGAAATCCATAGGTGTCAAGTTGGGTGAACATGACCGCCATTCAATGCTGCCACGTCACCCGATCCAATGTTGTGTCAAGGTAGCTCCATACCGTCAAAGCAAAATGAGGAGGGGCCCCATCTTGTTGAAAGAACAGTTCGATTAAGTCAGCCCTGGTTGCAAGTTGTGGCACCACCACATTGCGTAACATGTTTGGATAACTGTTACCATCCATAGTTGTTTCAAAAAAAACTGGCCCCGTGACAGCATAGCTGGGCAGTCCACCCCACACAGTGATGCTTGGCTGGTTCAGTTCAGTTGTGATAGTTACATGAGGATTTTCATCTGCCCAGTATAAACAATTATGCCTAATTCACATGGCCTGACAACTTGAAACAGGCTTCATTTGACCAGATGATCTTATCAAGGTTCTTTGTTGGTCAGAAATTTGATTACACTTTATCTTGCAGAATTGCAACCGTCTGAATCATCCTCCAAAAGGCCATGTAAGAGTCTTGGATGGCATGGCTTCAATTTCAATTTACGCATTAAGCATTGCAAGGACGTTCTCAGTATGGATAGTTCCTGAGATGCACGTTGCATGGACTTTTTTCGGACTGCTCACGAATGTCAGGGTGACTCATCTCATTCTCCTTTGTCACGGATGTCCAAGGACATCCAGATTTCGGCACATTAACCACTGAACCCGTTGCATCAGATTTATCTCTGATAACGAAAAATTTGTCAGACGTGTTGGTGGAGTGGTGTCAAATACCTCTTGCCATGCTCTGAGCACCTTTTCAGCCTTCCAATACTGCTTCAGAATCCACTTTCCTTGTTCTTCACCCAGACTCCCTGCCATGGTTCAATATACATGTAACATAAAAGAAATCATAATGAAAAATAAAATATCCTTCTTATTACCTGTAAACTAAAAAGAAATAATAACGAAAAATAAAAATAAAATAAAAATACCATAACCTGACCAGTACCGTATACCTACTTTTGTTGGGGAGTTACTCGACGACGATCAGATCTACGAATTTCACTCAATGCTATCATAAAGGGAGTAATTTTCAATCCATTTTTAAATTTTTGTGCATATCCCAAATATATACGTACCTGGAAAAGAAGTTCTTCTGCATGTATATCAAATATGAAACTTGTTGGAGATAATTTCTGACCCGGTGCTATACATAAATATTTATCTTCAGACCATAATAATGTTTTTCGTTGAATTAATGATAGTTCATCATCATCACTGTTGACAGGTTCCACAATTTCATCTGAATGTTTCTGTCCACTATCATCATTCGTCCCCAAGAAATCATCACTCACTTTTATACTGTAGAATTTATATAAGGGTGAATTTATCAAATACCATAACCATATTTTCACTATTTTTTTCTGTACACAATCTTTGTAGATATGATGATTTATGTATGAGTCTTTGTTTTATATGTACATTAATGGCATAATCGTCATCTAATTCTCTACGCAATTGATGAACCATTGTATTTACATTAACTGGTACATTTATAACTTGTCCAATGATCTCATATTGTCCATGTTCTTAACATAAACAACAAATTTGCATAAGGGGGTAATCATGGTGACATCAACCGTTCAGTAACAACATCCACTAGAGGCAAATCAGTAGGATATATTGGATATATAAATCCAATTGACATGGCCACAGTTGGTATCCGTCCCTCTTTTAGTGAAGTATGACATGTATTACACAAATAAATAAATTTTCTGTTTATACTCCAGACGACCAAACGGTTAGAGGAGTTCACAAGATAGACAGAATACAAGAAACAGCACCGTATTCAGCAGTCACAGGCTTGAACCCCGGTCAATCAAGGCACGTGTATGTATGCACCCGTGCGCCTGACCACTAGGCTACGGCGGCCTCATGAAAGTACTCACTTTCTGTAAATGAAATTCATTTTGAAGAAATTCATATGAAGTTGAATTGTTTCAAATCTAACTGAAACCATAAACAGAAACCAAATCTAACTGAAACCACTAGTTTTTTAAACTCATTGTCAGCTCGTGTAGGCACTATAGGGATGTAATCAGGAATCTCATTATTAGCCATTTCTAATTTCGTTTTTTCTCATGCACAATATTCCTTTATTCGTTCTGCTGGAGTTTTAGATTCCTGATCACTATCATTACGTACATAGTATAACTCTGTGGTTGACAAGTATCAGGCATAGTAGAACTCTGGTTGAATTTCATTATTATTCTGAATAGGTTGAATTTCTAATTTCCTTTTCTTCCGTTCACGATATTCTTTTATTATTTCAGCTCGAGTTTTTTTGAGTTCAGTTTGAGAAAATCCCAGGCATAACGAAACATTCTTGTTGAATTTCATCTGGATTCACATTTCGGTCCAACTTCCCTTTCTTTCACGATATTCCTTCAAACGCTGTGCTGTAGATTTTGGCACAATCACTCACATATTAATCATGCTGATATAACTGTATAACACAGCACATCACTGCTCAATTGGACTTGTTGTGTCACTGCAACTTGTTGCATCACTGCACTTGTTACGTACAATTGAGTTTTCTTGGGTGCATGCATTATACTTGCTGCGTCAATGCACTTGTTGCATCACTACAGCAACAAGTACAATGCATGCGCATCAGGTTTTGTGACGATTTCTAGGTAACATGACAATTTTTTCCAAATAACGTCAGCAAAAAAAAAAACACTTCTGTAATCAATCGTTAGCACTTAAAACACAGAGGAAACTGATTAATCATACAGGTCAGAAACATCAGGTTACAGGTGTCTTTGTATTTTCCAATTACAGAAGTGTGGTTTTTTTCAAAATAATTTTTATTTTGTGCTAATTAAAAAAAAAGCTTTTTCCCCCACTTAAATTCTCCCAATTTGGGGCACATTCAAGCAAAAAATGGTGTGTCTATTTCAGACAAATTTAATCATTAAAATCAGTCCCGTACTTACTTGTGTGACCTAACCTAATCTTTCTTCACTAGCCGAAAATGAAAGTATACTAAAAAACCACACTTATTTCGCTTGAATAATCCAATGCCAAAGGAGGGAAAATATGGAAATTTTTAATCTACTAAAAAAAAAAAAAAAAAAAGTAGTGCATCATGTCTCTGACATAATATAATAATAATAATTTTAGACTGAACTCCAGATTATGGGTACACCTTGTCATCGCGTTGCAGGCATGGCCAAATTTGGGGCAGATTCAAGCATACTAACAATGGGCTTTTTAACAGACTTTCATTTTTGGCTAGTGAAAAAAGGTTAGGTTATGTTACACCAGTAATTAAGGATGGACGGATCAAAGCAAGATTTTCAACAATGCGCTTTTTATTAACCAAAAATCCAGCCGAATGAAAAGAAACAGAAAGGGGTGACATTATTTGAATACCGCCCTTGTGGCACCCTTTCTACAGTGGTATTATAAGTGAGCCACATCTGCAGCAGTTGTCAGGAAATAAAACATACGTTTCCGGCCGCCCCACAATTGGAAGTCACTTCCTCTGAACATGTACCCATAATTTGGAGAATAATACAATTTCAATATTATAGTAAGTCACTTCCTCTGGACATGTACCCATAATTTGGAGTATGAACCAATTTCAATATTATAGTAAGTGTCCCCCAGGCACCTGTTATAATATTAAAATGAAAGAAATTTAAAACAAAAAATGAATTTTAAAATGGACAGTCACTACGGTGTTAAAAAAAGCAACCCTAATTGAGAAGATGGGCTGAGAGGTGGCAACTGAAGTTTAACATTGACAAATGTAAAGTACTGCATATGAGTATCAGTAAGCCCACAGTAACGTATCAACTGGGTGTACTACACTCAGGGTAGTGGAGAATGAAAAGGACCTGGGAGTAATTGTGGAGTCAGACATGAAGTTTTCTGGAAATGCAAAAAGACTGCAAGAGTAGCTCATGGTGTCTTGTCAATGACATACAGGAATTTTGCTAGAAAGGATATGGGGGTGATTGTCCCCTTCTATAAAGCAATGATTAGGTACTTGCATCTTCTGGAGACTACGTACCTCCAGAAGATACAAGACACCTGCGAGGTGATCTAACTGAGGTGTATAAGGCCGTGAATGGATTGAGAAAGCACAATGCTAATGGGATTCTTCTTGCTCAGATTACTCACCTGGGGGGTAATATATTCAAATTGAGGAAAGACAATTGTAGAATAGATGTGCAGAAATTCCCCTTTAGCCAGTGGATGGTTGATCATCAGCCATTTTCAATCCATTGCAGGATAAAGGCCTCTCCAGCAACTTTCCAGTTCCTTCTGTTTTGAGCACTGGCCATCCATTTACTACCCAAAAACTCATGAATTTCATCTATCCATTTCCGCCTTTGTCTTCCAGGTTTTCTTCTAGCTCCTCTTGGGTACCATTCTGTTATTTTCTTAGTCCATCTGTCATCATGTCTTTGAGCTATGTGTCCTGCCCAAGACCATTTTAGTTCTTTAGTTTTGATAAGAATGTCCTTTACTTGAGTTTGCTGCCTAATCCACGTGTTTCTCTTCTATCTAACAGTCTGATTCCCAATATAATTCGTTCCATTCTTCGCTGTGTAGTTCTCAGCTTCTCTTCCATTCTTTTGGTGAGTGCCCAAGTTTCACTTCCATAAGTCATGGTGGGGAGTATACATTGATTCATTATTTCACGTTTCAGACAAACTGGGATATTGCTCTTCAGTATGTGACTATATTTCCTGAATGCTATCCATCCAAAATTTATTCTTCTCTTGACTTCCAGCCATTTATCATTATTACAGCTAATAACTTGTCCCTGATAAGTATATGACTCCACCTTTTCAATTACTGCTCCTTCAATCATTATTTCCCTTTCTGTGGCATACTTGTTCATCATTACTTTTGTTTTAGCCATATTCATCTTTAGTCCAAAATCCTTACTAACTGTGCATAACTGATTAAGATTTTCCTCTAATTCTTTGGAATCATGGCTTATGACCACAATGTCATCTGCAAATCGTAAATGGTTTAGGTACTCCGTTCACATTGACTCCTTTCTGCGACCAGTCTAATCTTCTGAAAGCTTCCTCAAGGGCAGCAGTAAACAGCTTCGGAGATATTGTGTCTCCTTGTCAAATTCCTTTCTCGATTTTAAATTTCCTACTGTCTTTGTCTAGTCTAATAAAGGAGGTAGCACTCTCATATATTTTCTTCAAAATCATAATATATGGGGTATCTATGCCTTAGCTTTCCAGTGCCCGAAACATTGCCTTATGCTGTATGGAGTCAAATGCCTTTTCATAATCCACAAATGCCAGGCATAATGGTGTTTTATATTCATTTGTTTTCTCCATTAGTTGTGATATTACGTGAAGGTGATCCATAGTTGATATTCCTGTCCTAAAGCCAGCTTGCTCTTTCGGTTGATTCTCATCAAGTATTCTTTCTAATCTGTTAGTAATGACCCTTGTGAACAACTTGTAGATGTCGGATAACAAGCTAATTGGTCTATAATTTCCAATTTCTGATTTATCTCCTTTCTTATGCAGCAAAACTATGATTGCATTATTCCACTGCTTAGGCGTCACACCTTTTTTAATGCACTTTGTGAAGAGCCTTGCCAGTTTTTGTATTATGTCTCTTCCTCCCAATTTTAACAACTCTACAGTAACTTCATCTTCCCCCGGGGCTTTCCGATTCTTCATTTTCTTCAATGCATGTTCTACCTCATCAGGAAGAATATCGGATATGTCGTATGTGTTGCTACTTTGCAATCCATCTTCCCCACTGCTGGTATCATTCCCTCGCTCCTTGTATAATTCTCTATAGTAGTCTTCTGCTATTTGAATTATGCCTTCTCTGCTGTTTATAAGTACACCATCGCTATTCTTCAGTTTCAGTATCATTTGTCTTTCTATATTACTGCTCATGGCTGCTGATTTAAATCCTTTGTTTTCCCTTAATGCTTGTTCTACTTTTCTTGTGTTAAATCTTCTTATGTCCTCTCTGAGGCTCTTTCTAATGGCTTTGCATAACTCAGTATACTCAATTTTCTCCCTGTCAGTGTTTTTCTTGCTCTTCATTTGTCATCTTCGGTACATCATGACCCAAGTGTTTCTTGACTAATTTTTTCTTCTTTGGATTTCTTTTTCCCTATAGGTTTCTTGGGCTTTATCACTTTCAGAAAGTTGTAGTATTCCTCGTCGATATCCTGGTCCTGAGCAGTCTGCAGAAGCTCAAACTTGTTCTTAAGTTCCAGTACATACTGCTTTTTCTCCTCCTTTGTTATCTCAAAGACCTTTGTATTATTTACTCAAGTCAGTTTTTTCCTTTCCTTTCCTACATCTATATCAAGTGTACATCTTACCATTCTGTGATCACTTCCAACATTAACTTTATTCAGGACGGTAACATCATTCACAATATATCATCTGTTAGTGAGGATGAAGTCAATTTCATTAGTTGTTAATCCATTTGGACTCTTCCATGTCCACTTTCTGTTCACCCTTTTCTTGAAAAAAAGTGTTCATTACTGACAGTCCTTGAGATTCTGCAAATTCCACAAGTTTTTCACCTCTTATTTCTTTCACCAATTCCAAAATTTCCTATAGTTCCTCTTTCTGCACTGTTTTGCCTTTTTCCAACCTTAGCATTGAAGTCCCCCATAATAATAGTGTAGTGGGTTTTCTGCTCATCTAGAAGACTCAATTTCGGTGTACATTTCTTCAACCTCTTCATCATCATGGCCCGATGTTGGTGCATAAATCATTATAATCTTTAGCTTGTACCTCTTAGAAATCTTGAGTATTAGTCTTGGCACCCTTGGTGATGTACTTTTGAATTCCAAAATGTTGTTTTTAAAATCTTTATGGACCAGAAACCCAACTCCACCTTCACTCCTTTCACTGGTGTACAGCAGATTTCCACTTGATAAACTTATAAGTGATTCATTTCTTCTTCTTGTTTCAGCCAAACCGATGATATTCCAATTCACATTTTCTAATTCCTTTTCCAGCTCTAATATCCTGTCTTCACCGATGAGTGATTGTACGTTATAACAGGCCAAGTTCAGTTTCCGTACATGGTAGCCTGGTCGTACCCAGAGATTCTTAGCACCCTCTGCTTCCACTCTGATCCTCTCGCTGCCGTAAGAGGGAGAGTGAAAGCTGCTGGGGACTGAGGGCCATTTGTATTGTTGTGCTGTCATATGCTGGAGGGTTTGGTCTTTTCCTCTTCTCGCTGACCAGGCGTCTTGAAGAGAATCACTCTACACGTTCGTTGCCACCTAAGTGACGTAACAGGGCTTACCATCGAGAAGGTGTGCACGAGTGGATTTTAGGGAGGCAGGCCAACTGGACTTCTCCTAAATCATCTGTAATAGAGAGATATTGGATCCATCAGTGTTTCAGGCTGAGTGTCTGATAACACACAGGATACCTGTTCCCCTCTAAGCCCCTGGGTGGTTGATAGTTGGAAAAAACTTCCATCTGTTGTTGTGGAGGTCAGCAACTTAAGTTCAAGGTAGAACTAGACAAGCATTTGGAGTGAATGGATGAGTGAAATGGGAAGGGGTTTTATTTTATTTATTTATTTATTTTGGCTGATGCTATATAAGCTTGCTTTCTTGCATCATATGCCTCTACTAATGCTAAAGTTGGTGCACAGCATCATGTTAGTTCATAGAAAAATCAGCGTCAGCGAAGCAGATGAATTTCACCTACTTTAGTGATTCACTATGAATTAACATGATGCTATGCACTAATTTGTTCGAGTGAATTTTCTGTAGTCTGAGGTTTTCAGACTTAAACCCTTTTTAGTCTTCACTAAAGCCACTATGTAACCCAGTATCATCATAAGGGGGTGCATGATGGCCAAGTTTTTGTGGTTTTTTTTTTTTTTTTGTGTTTTTAAGGAGAGGCATATGCCCCTCCCCTGAATAAGCCCCTGCTAAAAGCAACATTACTAGAAGGTTGTCACACAGCAGCATAAAACAATCACAAAGAAAACTGTCTCTACAGTTATACCAACTCATTTTCATTCATTTATTTATTTATTACAAGCAATTCACCATTTCAAGATTATATACCTCAATTTACATACAAGATTTATTTACATATATTAATATGCTCTCTGTACAATCTTAGTTCATATATGTGTAAGTGTGTATTTTCTTGTATCAGGGCAGCTCCCAAGCCCTTCTTCACCTTGGTAACTTGTGTTATTGTTGTTGTAGAAACTATATAACTGGCCTGATGATTATTCAGAATAAAAGTGTAAGCTGGGCCCTGGTTTATTATCACTGTATGTGCATATTGCACGAATGGCACACCCACAGGAAGTAGTGCAATACCAGTGGGTGCCTGCAATCTCGCTCTCTGGCCACCCAAACCTGACATAAAAAAAAAAAAAAAAAAGTTGTAAATAAACTGTGAGGCCACACATTGCAACAAAATTCAAGTCTAGCCTGCCAGAATCCAGAAAGATATCCAAGAACCAAGAAAACAAGGGTTCCAGGTCCGAGTTTCAGAATCAAGATAAAAATTCAGTGATCACAATAAAAATCAAGTGCAAAGTACATCCAAACTAAGTCCAGCACAATGAGCTGGGTTCAATGCATAGCAGATTGCACTACAGTTTGTCTCTTGAAAACTGCAATTGAAAACTCCTGGAACACGAACTTTTCAATGTCCTCAAGAAGGACAGACAGATTATCTTCATTTAAATTTGGAATGCAGGTCAAGAGAAGTCAACATTGCTCTGTGTGTTTAACACAACAGAACATAACATGTGTTTATGTTTCATGGGTCCCACAGGAACAGAAGGGGTCTGGCTCCAATCCTCTCCCAAATAATTTAGCTCGAAGAGATCCATGACCCATTAACAAAAAGGACGTAGGCATTAAAGTAGAAAACCAAGACTGCTGCAACACATATTCCACTGCTCTAATAATTTTTTGGTAACATCATGATCAACTAATGTCCCATCTATTCTACCAAATTCCTATCAAGTAGTTCCAAATACATGACTTCTCATCTTTGATATTATTGGCAAGATCTGTGGTAATATTATTATTATTAGCCATATGATGCAAGGAAGCCTGAGGCTTATGCTGCACCGGCTAAAAAAAAATTTCTTAGAGAGAGAGAAAGGAATCACCAAGAAAGAGAAGGATGATCTAATATATTCACAGGGATGCATTTTCGTAGTTTATACAGTAAGCCTTGGTAAGCATATACAAGTCTAGTGGTAAAAAAAGTGCAAGGCATTATTCGATACTATGCTAGGTACAGAAATTATTATCAACAGCACTGTATGCTGCAATGATAAGAGCTTTGATGCAACCCTGACTATATTCACCCTAAAGAACCAACATCCAGCTGATTAAGACACTATCGGTAGAAATATTGTATTGTAATAAAGGAATAAAATCTTTTTACCCAATCCCCACTCTTTTCTTGAAATCTGAGCAAATGAAGCTGTAAAAATTTTACCTTCTCATTTATTTTTGTAACATGTGGCAAAATTGATAATCTATCATTGGGGCTGATAATCTATCAGTCCCAAGTATTTCATTTGGGAAACGTGGGAACCTGGACCCCATTCAAAAAAGGACACAAGGTGGACTACGATACTCAAACTGCTTTCAAAACACCATGAAACAAGTTTTGCTGGGTGAAATTTTTATTTATTCATATTTGCCCACAACAAGTTCGCCAATATAAGCTGTACTATATTTTCCAAATCAACCCTGGAATGTCCTTGCATTCCAATAACCAAGTCATCTGCATAAACTATTTTAACATATCCCTCGTGATTTCTAATCAACCATTTATTCAACAGAGGACCCTAAACCAATCCATGCGGTCATCCTCTAGAGATGGATTTAGCATTAGCATTAGTGGAGGCATATGATGCAAGAAAGCAAGCTTATGCAGCATCAGCCAAAAAAAAAAAAAAAAACTTCCACTTCACCCCTCCGTTCAAAATATCTGTCTAGCTGAGCCTTAAATTTATTTAGGCTATCAACTTCCACAACAAGGGATGGAAGTGTATTGTCTGTTCCACCAACCAACTACCCACTGGCTAAAGGCAAATTTCCACACATCTATCCTACATCTGTCTTTCCTCAATTTGAATTTATGCCCTCTCACGTGATTATTCTGAGCAAGAGGAATAATACCGTCAGCATTGAGCATGCTCAAACCATTTATCAAACCTTTATCAGATCATCTCGCCGGTGTCCAGTCTCCAGACACTGTAATTTGTAAAACTTAAGCCTTTCTTTGTAAGAGCAACCCTTTGTTCCATTCACTAATCGTACTGCCCTTCTCTGTACTCGTTCCAGCAGCTCTACATCCTTCTTGAAATGAGGCCTCCAGACCTGTATACAGTACTCAAGGTGTAGCCTGACCATATTGCCTTATACAAGGGAATAATCACCTCTTTATCCCTGCTAGAAAAATTCCTGTATATTACTGATAAGACACCATGAGCTACCCTTGCAGCCGGTCTGCACTGCTCAGAGAAACTCATATCTGCCTGCACAACCACCTCCAGGTCCCTTTCATTCTCTACCACTGTCAGTGTAGTACCACAGAGTTGATATGTTGCTCTGGGGGTTGCTGTTTCCCATATGTAGTACTTTACATTTGTCAATGTTAAACTTCATTTGCCACCTGTCAGCCCATCTGCTCAACTTTTCTAGATCCTGTTGCAGCAGTATACTGTCATTAGTGTCCTTAACAACCCTGCCAACCTTTGTATCGTCTGCAAACTTGGACATTAAGCTTGATATACGATCATCAATATTATTTATAAATACAGAAAACAATAATGGACCCAACACTGAACCCTGAGGGACTCCACTAATAACATTACTCCATGATGAGCAGTGTCCATTGATTACCACTCTCTGCCTTCTCCCCCTCAACACCCCTTTATCTATAGCAGCAATTTGCCTCCAATGCCACACTGCTCCAATTTGTGCAGCAGTCTTCCATGTGCAACAGTATCAAAAGCCTTTCTAAGATCCAAGCATATAATATAAAAGTTATTCCCTGCATCCAGTTCCTTTGTGACTGCATCATAGTATCCAATCAAATTGGTCAGGCAAGACTTCCCCCTAAACAAAACCATGCTGTGTCCGAGCTATAACTGAAGTCTTGTCTAGATGATCCTGTAGTGCTTCTTTAACCAGTGCCACCATTAATTTTCCTGGAACAGAAATTAAACTCACAGGTCTATAATTACTTGTGTCAGCCTTTGATCCTCCTTTGTGAATTGGGGTCGCATTTGCACATGCCCAGTCTATGGATTTACTATATGATAAATGTTTACCAACTGCATGTTCAAAGCTATGTGAAATGCAAATAGAATCTTGAAAGGGTCGACAAACTGCCCATTATCACAGTCTCCTCTCTGTACAGGAATACGTTTAAGACGAATCCATATTGCCCCTATAAAATTTTCATTCCACAAATCTTTCATTCAATGTGGTTATGCTTTGCATCAAAAACATTATTCATTCATTCGTTATCCACTGTCATTTTCAAAGGAACATCTTACCTGATATAAATAATTGATTCTTTGAAACATGTCGTTTTCTTTGATTTTTCCCATGACATATAAACCCCCACAGTGTTAAGTAAACGTTTTATAGAAGTACAGTACTAAAAAACTAAAATTAGCCACGCTTTCATATTTACCTTCTTTTTCTGCTAGCGACCTCTTATTTTCTTATGCATTCCACATTCGGATTTCCGTTTATTATTATTTTTTTTTTTTCAGTTAAATATTAATTACAAAAAATTTCAACAAACAAATTTATTATTATTATAATTATTATTTGTATTGTATTGAAAAATAAATTGTATTGTATTATTAGGCATATGATGCAAGGAAGCCTGAGGCTTATGCTGCACCGGCTAAAAAAAATTTCTGAGTTACGGGGGGAGAGAGAGAGAGAGAGAGAGAGGAATCACCAAGAAAGAGAAGGATGAGGATCTAACATATTCACAGGGATGAATTTTCGTAGTTTATACAGTAAGCCTTGGTAAGCAATTGTATTGTAGTGTATTATTATTATTGCTCTTATATTATTTCTACCTGATTGTGGGGTTCCACTCCATGACGGGTACTGCAACCAAGTACACAGGGTGGTTGTAATGTCTGGTGTTACTGTTGGTCGAGGAATTCTCTGACTATCCTACAGGTGTTCAGGATTGCGACTTTCTGGAGTTCCTTGTAGGTGTTCTCTGGGAGACCTATTGCTGCTAGGCTGCTATGTAGAGTCTTTGGTACTATACCGGTGGTTGACACGATGATTGGTATGATTAATACTTCTTGCATATGCCACATCTCCTTGATCTCATGTTTCGGGACCGTGTATTTCCTATTTTTTTCCTCATGGGTTTTTTGGACATTGCTAGAGTTCGGCACCGCTATGTCAATCAGATAGGTGGCCTTTTCCATCTTGTCCAAAAGGGTTATGTCCGGTCTGTTGTGCGGGATGGTCTTATCCATTATTATGGCGCGATCCCAGTACAGCTTCTGGGTTTGGGACTCTTGTACTGCCTGGGGTTCGTACTTGTAGTATGGTTCACTTTCTTTGGTCAACTGGTATTTCCTCGCTAGCTTCTGATGTATTATCCAGGCTACCTGGTCGTGTCTATGCGTGTACTCAGTCTGGGTGATGTGTTGGATCGTCTCTGGAGACAAGTGGCATCGTCGACATGTGTCATCTGACATTCCGGGCCCCTTTGCGATGTATTTTCTATAATTTCTGGTGTAATTACCTGGTCTTGGATGGCCAACATGAATCTTTCAGTCTCAGGGAAGAGTGTCCCGCTTGTGAGCCATGCATTGGACACAGTGGTGTGGATGTGATCTTGATGGAGGTCATTATTATTATTATTATTATTATTATTATTATTATTATTATTAGCAGCTATGTAGTGCAAAGAAGCCTGAGGCTTATGCTGCACCAGCCAAAAAAAAAAAAAAAAAAAATCTCGAGTTACCCCCTAGAGAAAGAGACCCAGGCACACCCAGGGTCCTGACCTGGATATCATCATTCTTCTCTTTCTTGGTCATACTCTTCTACTTTTGGCTCTCTCACCCTCTCTCTCTCTCTCTCTCTGCCTCTGTCTCTCAAGGTAACTCGGGATTTTTTTTTTTTTCTTCCTGGTGCAGCATAAGCCGTGGGCTTCCTTCCACCATATGGCTATTAATAATAATAATAATAATAATAATAATAATAATAATAATGCCAATGCTAAATCGATCAACCACTTTACAGAGCCACAAATTACGTAAATTATGAAAGTCTATAGACGGGCTGAGACCACATCACTTCATTCCCATATCTCACTTAGTCATTGGGATAATCACACCTCCTGTACTCAGGATGGCCGATCAATGTCATTTATATGATTCTTTCAGATGACGAGTGATAGGGTGACTTGAAACCAGGAAACGCACGGAGATGTGGCATGCAGACTTAATGTGCCATGCAGGGTGGAAGGGGGGTCTTCAGCACTATGGAAGCAGTTTTAGGAGACAGAAACCATTTCAAGAAGAGTTGGCGAAGGTCGCCGGAGGGCTATGTTAACCAGAACAGACTGCTATCGGGCTTTAACAACAAGAAGAAACCCTATGATGTCCTCTCACCAACCCTTTGGGGATCTCTGATTCCGAAAACATACTAATACTTAGGCCCTCAGCAGAATCTTCCCTGGCGTCTAGCCAGGATATCAGGAAGGCAGTTACTGAAGTGATTAAAAAAGATCACAAGGACATGAAAATCAAGGGTGTACGTCTTTTGAGAAATAAAGGTGTGTTGTTAGAGACAACAAATCCTGATGATGCCAAGAAGATCTCAAGTGCTTCTGCATTAAAAAAAGCAGGATTATCAATAGAAAAACCCAGATTGTCCGATCCTACAATTTTGATCTACGGTGTCCCGAAGGAATATTCTAAGGAGGATATTTTGGAGGATTTAATTAATAAAAATTTAAAAGACTTTGGTTTTAGCCAGGAGGAAGTTAAGAATGAGATTACATTCAGATTTAACTCTGGCACCGGAACCAGAGTGACCAATTGGGTTATTGGTTTCAGCCCACGCCTTATGGGACACGTGATTCAGAGTGACAAAATTTATCTAGGTTTCACGTCACACAGATTTCGTAAGTTTACACATGTAAGCAAATGCTTCAGATGTCTAGGATATGGTCACAGTGCGCAGTTCTGTTCCCATAAAGCTGTATCTTGTGGCCACTGCGGGGGTGGAGGCCATGTTTTTTCTGACTGTATTCACAAGGAGGAACCACCACAGTGTGTTAATTGTAAACGTAGAGGTAGGGATTGTAATCACTCGGTCAGGGATAATAAATGCCCTGAGTATCTTAAAGCTGTTGAATTGACAGACCGAAGAACCAGACATGAATAATACAACGGTAATTGATTCAACAAGTGTTAACCTGCAATACGGCGAAATAAAAATTCTTCAGATTAATGGGCAAAGATCTCGTGCAGCGGCGGACGAGATTAGGAAAGCTGCTGATGAACTGGGGTTTGATATTGTATGCTTGCAAGAACCGTATTACTCTTCTCAGGTAGGGGGTTCAGCGTATAAAGTTATAGGATATCCAATTTCGGCAAGGATTATTGCCTCAAGTGACGATCGACCCAAGGCCGCCATAATTATCTTTAACAGTGAACTAGTAATAACAACTATATCAAGTGAATGTTCTGCTACCACAGTTTGTATCCTGGTTTCCTCCAGGGACCAGTCGTTTTATCTGGTTTCCCAGTATTTTCCTCCCTCAGAAGATATTCAGCCAGCCTTACACAGACTTGACAGGGTATGTAGCAGATTTTCAGCTAAAAACCTACTAATTACAGCAGATTTCAACGCTAAGTCTACACTTTGGAACAGCGGCTTTTCTGATGCTCGAGGCGAGCAGTTGGTGGATCTGATCTTGGATCATAATCTCTGTGTAAAGAACTTGCCAAATAAACCATATACATTCTCGACGACAAATGGTGAATCTAATATAGATGCTACTTTAACCTCCATTAATCTGGTGGATAGGGTGCAAAATTGGGACGTCAATCCGTATCTAATTAATAGTGACCATCGAGCAATCACCTTCTCGATTTTACCGGAGGATAGGCAAGTGAATATAACAATAAGGGATTTAAGGCGTTTTCGGATGGACAGGGTGAACTGGACCAAGTTTCGTGAATATCTGAATACAATTTTTAATGGAGATAACAAAGTAATCATTAACACCTTAACAGCAAAAGAATATGTTTTTCTGGTTCAATATCATTTATATCAAGCGATGGCCTACTCGACGAAAAGAAAACAGACAGGAAGAACTTCTGTCCCATGGTGGTCTTCGACACTAGCTGAATTGAGACAACAAACTCAACAAGCACGAAAAGCATACCAAAGGAATAGGCATCTATCGGACGCAGACACTCAGGCTTTGAAAAATGATTACAGAGACTTGAGGAAGAGGTACCATAAAGCAATTGCTGATAGCAGGCAAAATTGTTGGCAACGTCTGGTGAAGGAAACAGGAAATGCTGACCCTTGGGGTATAATGTATAAGCTTTCAAGAAATAAACTTTTGTGTGGTGAAATTTACAACACGATAATTAGAGAGAATCAAGAAACTTCGGACTGGGAATCTACAGTCGAAGGGATAGTGAGTAGCCTATTTCCGGAAGATTTGCCGTTTATGGACAGCCCTGATCAAGCGGAAATTAGACGCATTAATCGTGAATATAAGGGGACAACCGAAACTGCCATTTTTAATATGCTTGAGCTAGGTGCTGCAGTAGCTAAATTGAACCATAAAAAATGTCCTGGCATTGACCTCATTGAGAATCAAGTAATTGGAAAATTTTATGAATTCTTCCCTGAGATTTTATTAAACTTATTTAATAAATGCCTGCTAGAAGGGCTTTTCCCTCTCGAATGGAAGCTTGCGCTCTTAAAAATCTTGCATAAACCGGGAAAGCCAAAAACAAACCCCAGAGCATACAGGCCAATCTCTTTATTGGCAAATCTTGGCAAATTATTTGAAAGGATGATTGCCCCAAGGATTTTTAAATTATTTACAGAACATAATCTCTCCTCTGATTGCCAGTTTGGATTCAAAAAAGGACGTTCCACTGAGGACGCAATCTCAACCCTGCTGACTTACATTCAGGAGGCAAACAGCAAATATGTTCTTGCTGTTTTTATTGACTTTGAGGGCGCTTTCGATTCCCTTTGGTGGGAGAGTGCTCTCAGGTCACTGCAACTGGCAAAGTGTGATGACTACCTGTTCAGAGTCCTCAGATCTTACTTTAAGGATCGACAAATTAGAGTATGTGCAAAGCATTTATCATACACGACTACCGTTTCAAGAGGATGCCCTCAAGGTTCAGTCTTGGGACCTCTCTTTTGGAATGCAGTGCTAGACCAGTGGCTCACGAAGGATAGCGATGAGTTCATCAAAGTTGCATATGCAGATGACTTGGTGGTGGCGGTGCAGGGAGGATAAAGACAAATTCTCGAACAAAATATTCAGTCAGTTTTGAATAATTTAGTGGCATGGGCGGGTTTGAATAAACTAAAGATTTCTGTCACCAAGACCAATTTCATGGTGTTTAAACACCACTTCGATTATGGAAGGCCGCCAAAGGTAACCCTATATGGTACTCAAATTCCATATGTACAGAACACCAAATATCTGGGTTTAACTTTAGATGATCGTCTCAGGTTTCATGTACATGTCACTAAAATCAATGAAAAAATCAAAAAATTCGTAGCTGCAGTTGTTAGAATTTCCCGCAAGGAATGGGGTTTATCCAAAAAAACTCTGGTATTGTACTACAAGACGATATTTCTTCCCATTGTAGATTATGGTGCTGGTATTTGGTTTGCGGCTGCTACCAAGGTTACAACTAAAGCCAAACTTCTGTCCCTGCAACGTACAATGTTGCTTACAGTTATACGCGCTCCAAGGACAGTGTCGACAAATGCCTTACAGGTTATTGCAGGTACCATCCCCTTGGATTTACACATTATTTTCCGAGGTATTGTATATAACTTAAAGAAGGGAAGGGCGTTACAAATATTGAATATCACCTCTAATCCAAATAACAACATAAAGGAGGAAAAACGTAGAATTTGGGGCGAGCTTGTGAATTGCTGGCAGCAACGTTGGGATTTGAGTGAGTATGGAACCATTACAAGAGGCTTCATTCCAGCCGTAAGCTTTGCAATGGACAGGAGGGTGTCGTCTTGGTTTGCTCCCACCATGACAACGAGTTACTTAATCACTGGACATAGCTTAAGGGCCAAACTATTTGAAAGAGGATTAGAACCTGACCCCTACTGTTCGTGCGGTGAGGTGGAATCTTGGAGACATGTCATCCTTGAATGCGGACTGTATACTTCAGACAGGCAGGAATTACTAAATAGGTTGCCAAACCTCACGGAGAATAATTTACCTCTCTTGGTTCAGAGGTGGGACATCTTTGCTTTGCTTCAGGAATTCTCGGCCAAAGTTTTTAAAAGAAGACAGGAGCTAAGAAATCTATTGCAGGATACCAATTAAGGGAAGTGCTGCACATTTGACGACAGAACACTTCGTGTAATGTCATCTTTATAGGATGTTTCTTGTCTACAGCGAGATGATCTTCTGCTCCTGGACACCCAATTCAGGCTTGCATTTGTGGATGGACTCTAAAGTGGAGATAATGTTAATGTTAATGTTTCTAAGTGTTAAGTTAATGTAAGTGTATGTATTTGCTATTTGTATGTAAATAATCGTATAATGTTGCTTTTTTTTCAACAAGTGTACATTGTTCTTAGTTGGAAAATTTTTATTCTTATTTTTTATTTTATTTTTATTTTTATTTATTAATATATATATTTTTTTTTTTTCGCTGGCCTCCAAGTTTGGGCAGCCTTGGGGGCGGGATTGCTGGCACCTACCAGTATAGCACTACTTCCGGTAGGTGCAGGATTTGTGCATTACAGCACACATAGAGAATGGTGGATCCAGGTGTTAGTTAATCCCTGGTGGCAAAATGGCCTGACATAATGCTCTTTTTTTCAGGCCTGTCTTGCAGACGTTCTGAGCTTTCTCAGGAGTAAAAGGTGGAGATGGGCTTGTGTCTAGGAGCCACCCTTCATATCAGGACACACACAATCAATGTACAGAAAGACTACAGTATATATAAGAGCATGTATATAAATCTGTATATAAATATTGTATATAAATTGATTAATATTGTATGTAAATTGATTAAGATAACTTGAGAATGTATATACAGTTGTGTGTTAATAAATAAAAAAAAAATAATAAAAAAAACCCTGCCTTGGCCGGCCGTTACGACCGGACACGTTATTTCGCGCTCCTGAATTTGTGTGGAAATGAAGTGTTTAAAATGTTAAATCAGTCTAAAAAAGTATTCCACCTGAAAGAGCTTATCTGGAGGATTCCGTAGGTGAGATTAGTTTTAATATCTATTGGGAATTTAGTAAATTACCAGCGTTTCTATCTGTGTCCTTTGTTGTCAGACTACAATGGTCACCATGTGGCTGGCAGAAGGGCCATAGAGAGGCACTGATGTAAAGCAGAAGCCACGTTCGTAGTTTACACTTGACTGGTGAGTTGCCCAAACTGTGTTTAAAACTGAGCTGAAAGACCGCTCCACCAAACTGTACCGTAAACCGCCGAATTTTGTAAAATCGTGTGCTTCGAACATGTACTTAGTGTAGTGAACTATTTTTTACTGCGCCGTGCTACACTGGAACGACCTGCGACGACACACATTCTGCTTCACCCATTGTTCATGAACTGGAGGGTGTGACTACAGTGGTCTGCATTATTGAGTGGGGAGGGTGACCCCCATGTGTGTAAATGCTTAAGCCTCTATTAGCGAGAGCTCCTGGTTGCCATCTACAGCCTTCGGCAGTAGCTTCGTCATCGCCACAAAAAGCAGCGACCACCTGCTTTTCACAGCATTCACTTTCCCACTATACTTGGGTGAAACCCCCCCCCCCCAATCATTGGTGGGGAATCAAAAGTTTAGATTGACCACTGCTAGGCCCGAAATTGTGCCACGGACTTACGATCGGCAACATTTGTAAACATTCCTATCCGGATCTTGAGTGTGTGGATCCTACCTCGATAATCCGAATTAGTCTCGATAAACCGTACCTGAGACAAAATGATTAGCCATAGTCAGAAATTGACTGAACTTCAGCCAGAAGATGAACACCAACGAAGAAGGCAACAACCTATCCTAGAGCAAAATGATGATTTGCAAATTATAAAGAAGAATGATCACGACGATGGAGCACAGCCACAACAAACTTCAAAAAAGAAATACAAGAAATATGTCGCCCCGAGTACGGGAATGGAGACAAGATCGCAAAGCGAATCGAAAGACCAGCAAAACAATGAGGACCCCCCAACCAGAGAACAGCGAAGAATTAAGCAGCCCCAGCCTACCATAGACCCCAGATTGCCGGATGGAACGGTACTGGACCAGGTTTTGGCCCTCCGGGTGGAGCTTGAAAACAAACTGAAAGACTCCGCAGGTAGAATCTCAGCTGCCCTTAGGGCTGATATTGTAGGAATATGGACCAAGCTGGAGACGGTCTTCCACAAGGTTCGCAGTGAGGCAGAAAGAAATGCAGCCAAACTATAGGCCTACCAGGAATGTAGGGTCACACAACAAATGCAACAGCGCATCCCTACCTATGCAAGTGTACTGAGTAATCCACCAACTGTGACACAGATGCCAAGAAATGAACAGCCAAAGAAAAAGACACTCCTCCCAACGACAAACCTGGTAATACTAAGGCCCAAAAATGCCGAGGAAATAAGAACAAGTGAAGAAATTAAGGCAAAACTAATAAGCACCATGAAGGAAGACCTCAAACAAACCCAAATCAGAGGAATACGCAAGATGAGGAGTATAGGACTGGTAATAGAAACCGAGACAAAGAAAGAGATGCTAGGAATAATACAAAACCCGAAAATAGCCACTTTGGGTCTAACAGCTGAACCACCCAAAAGAAAAGGGCCAGCCATAATAATATACGACGTAGATAAAGACATCACACCGAACCAATTAGCGTACGAACTCTACCATAGAAACCTCCAGGGTAAAATCCCTAACAAAAATCCACAAGAGATAGCAATGCCCAAATACTCCATTAAAGCGAGGAATGGAATAAACAAAAACTGGGTAGTAGAACTAACCCCGGAAGCCTGGCAAACCCTGAAGAACCAAACAAGGGTGTTTATAGAATGGGGCTGCTACCGATATCACGAACGTGTGGTCGTTCCGAAGTGCTACCGCTGCTGCAAGTTCGGTCACACCACGCATACGTGTGCACAAACCACTCCAACATGCGGCCACTGCTCAGGAAAAGGCCATGAATATAATGGCTGTCCCCACAAAGATGTGGGACCTACCTGCGTAAACTGTAACAACTTAAAGCTAGAGTACAAGCATTCACTGAGAGACCCCATGTGTCCCACGTACCAGAAAAGACTTAAAGAAAGCAAGGAGAACACACAGACCACAGGACCAAATAGAAAGACTCCAAGAAATATACAAAGAGACCAGACGAGGATATTGCAATGAAATATACAAAGAAAAACATAAAGCATGGAAGAGGCTGGTTGAGGTCACTGGGGAAAGACCCATGGGGCCTGGTCTACAGGCTAGTGTTTGAAACAATACACCCGGGAGAAGTGTTCTCCTCGATCATAAGCTCCCCAAACAATGAGACACTGACATGGGAACAGTCAGTAAATAAAATTCTGGATGGAATAATAAAGCAGGACACTGCAAACCCTGAAAGCCCCACACAAACAACCATCCGAATACAACACCTGGCATACAGAGCAACAGATAAAGAGGATGACTTCACACACGGGGAGATAAATGAGGCAATACTCTCCTTTAGTGATGGAAAATGCCCAGGATTGGATTTAATAGAGGTGACTATCATGAAAAGACTGTGGAAAAAGAATAGCACAGTACTGGAAACCCTATTTAATAAATGTCTGCATGAGGGCACCTTTCCTGCCCCCTGGAAAACAGCAAACCTTAAAGTCCTAATTAAACACCCAGACAAACCCCTAAACTTAGCTTCCTCCTACCGCCCCATTGCCCTGCTTCCTGTCATAGGTAAAGTACTAGAAAAACTAATAGTAGGCAGATTCCTACAATACTATGCTAAGAAAAATCTATCCACACAATGCCAGTTTGGTTTCACCCCCGGCAAGTCTGCCTTGGGAGCTATCAAGCAGGTTCTAAATACTATCACTTCCTCGGAATTCAATTATGTCCTAGGTCTCTTTGTAGACTTCAAAGGTACCTTTGACACCTTATGGTGGCAAAGTGTGCTGGCGAGGTTTCGAGAGGCAGAGGTCTCAATTCCGATCTATCGTCTAATTACAGACTACTTCTCAAACAGGCACCTTGTGGTCTCAAGTGGAGCATGCTCCGTAACAAGACCCGTGACCCGCGGCTGCCCACAGGGATCTGTTCTTGGCCCTGTCTGTTGGAACATGGTCCTTGATGAGTGGCTCGCAAAAGACTCCCCCCAAATAACAAAAATAGCATACGCAGACGATCTTGTTCTGCTCCTACATGGCAACTCACGGTGACAGCTGGAAACCAGTGCAAAAGAGGTACTGAATGATCTAATTTCATGGTGTATAACAAACAAACTGGAACTGTCAGCAGAAAAAACAAAACAAGTCCTATTCAAGGGAAAGCTTAACAGAAACAGACCCCCATTAATCAAAATCAATGAACAGAGCATAGGCATGGAATCCAAATACAAATATCTAGGAGTAGTACTAGATGAAAAATTAAACTTTGTGGAGCATGCAAAATACCTAAGGAATAAAACCCAACAATTAACAGGGAAACTACTAAGAATAGCAAGAAAAAAATGGAACATAAAATCATCCACATTGGCAATGTACTACAAATGTTTATTCCTACCCATAATATGCTATGGAGCAGGTGCCTGGGCACCCAGAATCAGACACAGCCTAGTAAAAAAATACCTAATACAGGCACAAAGAATATTCCTACTGGCCTCCTCTAGAGCATGTAGAACCATCTCCACATCAGCACTCCAGATAATCTGTGGAAAACTTCCAATAACATTCGAAATAATACAAGCATACTTAAAATACTACAGGAGACAAAGAATAGCACATTCCTTTGAAGAATATACAACAGATCCAAATGAAACAGACAAAGAAGAACAAAGAAGACTAAGAGAAATGTTTCTCACATAATGGCAAAGAGAATGGAGAGAAGACACCAAAGGGAGAACAACATACCAGTTCTTCCCCCTGGCACAGGAAATAAGTAAAATAAATAAACCCTGGCTGCAACCAGGTTTATACACTACCTTCCTCTTATCGGGTCATGGAAGCCTAAATGCAAGACTGCATGCTCTGAGGCTAACAGATTCCCCCAACTGCAAATGCGGATTGCAAGAAACAGTACAACATATAATGCTGGAATGCATAAACTACACGGATCTGAGGCAACCACTCCAGCTTATAACAGAGGTGTACCACACAGATGATTTTCCAAAAGTATTGGAATCACCAGAAAAATTCCAAGCACTAGCAACCTTTGCAACAAAAGCATTTAAAAGAAGGAGAACTCTCCAAGGCATGCCAGAGTAAGGCATGCTGCAACACACAAGCCCATATCTAAAATGGGAAGGAAACACAACAAGAACAGGGTCAGATGTACGGAAAGGGACTGACATACATAATTATCCCTGACCAAATTAGTAGTACAGCATGAAGAAAAAGTAATGACTGAGACATGAAAACAACAAAAATAAAATCAAGGGGCATGATACTGACCAACATTATCAGTGTCCATGATTCAGACATCACAGCACTCTACTAAAAGAAGATGGGCTATTGGAAACAATGAATGATGAATACAGACCTGTCATTCTAGAGAACCATAGCAATGGTCATAAACTATGGAAGTACCACAAACTACTAGTGCCATGCTCACCAACACCAGTCAACCCTATCACTGCCTAAGCCTAGGGAACACCTAGAGTGAATGGGTAATGGTGAGTAAAAATCCTAGATCACAGTTGTGTTACATGAACAAAAGTAATGATTGTGACATTGAAAACAGCAAAAATAAAGTCAAGGGGCAAGATATAGACCTACATCCCCAGTGTCCATGTTCCAGGCATTATAGTACTCTTACCTTACAAGAGGTTATGTGCTAATGAGAAGAAAGCATGTTGCATGACACCTACAGCCCTAACAACTCAGAGAAACATAACACTGGTCATAAACTTGTATGTACCATAAATCACCAATGCCATGCTCAATAAGACCAGATAAATCTGTCATGGCTTAGGCTTAAGGAATATCTAGAGTACATAGATAATGGGGAGTAATCACCCTGGATCACAGTAGTACTATATGAGACCAGATAAATCTGTCATGGCTTAGGCTTAAGGAATATCTAGAGTACATAGATAATGGGGAGTAATCACCCTGGATCACAGTAGTACTATATGAACAGAAGCAATGACTGTGACATTGAAAACAACAAAACTAAAATCAAGGGACAAGACACTGACCTACATTTTCAGTGTCTATGTAGCAGACACCACAGTACTGACTGAGACATTGAAAATAACAAAAATGAAATCAAGGGCATGATACTGACCAACATCCTCAGTGTCCATGATTCAGACATCACAGTACTCTACTATAAATAGATAGACTATTGAAAACAATGAATGATGAATACAGACCTGACATTCTAGAGAACCATAGCAATGGTCATAAACTATGGAAGTACCATAAACTACTAGTGCCATGCTTACCAACACTAGGTAGCTCTATCATTGCCTAAGCCTAAGGAACACCTAGAGTGAATAGGTAATGGTGAGTAAAAATCCTAGGTCACAGTTGTATTGCATGAATAAAAGTAATGATTATGACATTGAAAACAGCTAAAATAAAATCAAGGGGCAAGATATAGACCTCCATCCCCAGTGTCCATGTTCCAGGCATTATAGTACTCTCACCTTACAAGAGGTTATGTACTAATGAGAAAAAAGCATGTTGCATGTCACCTACAGCCCTAACATCTCAGAGAACCATAACAATGGCCATAAACTTTGTATGTACCATAATTCAACAGTGCCATGCTCAACAAGACCAGATGGAAATGCCATGGCTTAAGCCTAAGGAATATCTAGAGTATATAGACAATGGGGAGTAATCACCCTGGATCACAGTAGTATTACATGAACAGAAGCAATGACTGTGACATTGAAAACAACAAAACTAAAATCAAGGGACAAGACACTGACCTACATACACAGTGTCTATGTTGCAGACACCACAGTACTCTACAATAAGTAGACATGTGATATTAAAAACAATGCATAATGACCACAGACCTGTCATCCCAGAGAACCATAGAAATGGTCATAACCTACGGAAGAACCATAAACTACCAGTCCAATGCTCACCAACACCAGGTAAATCTGTCAGTGCCTGAACTTAAGGAACACCTAGAGTGTATAGGTAATGGTGAAGAATAATCCCAGATCACAGTAGTACTGCATGAACAAAAGTAATGACTATGACATTGAAAACAACAAAAATAAAACCAAGGGGCAAGATACAGACCTACATCCCCAGTGTCCAAGTTCCAGGCATTACAGCACTCTCACCTACAAGAGGTTATGTGCCAATGAGAACAAAGCATGTTGATGTTACCTACAATCCTAACATCTCAGAGAACCATAACAATGGTCATAAACTTGGTATGTACCATAAATCACAAGTGCCAGGCTTAACAAGACCGGATGAATCTGCCAGTGCCTGAGCCAAAGGAATATCTAGAGTGTATAGGAAAAGGTACACACAAGGACATATCCAGGAAAGAAAAGAGAGGAAAGAAGGAGAAAAGAGGGAAGAAGGGAAGAAAGAAGAAGCAGGAAAATGGAAGAGAGGGGAAAAAGAAAGACAAGAAGAAATGGACACTACCATGCCAGATTGCGTACCAATATGAACTGATCACATCATTCCCACTCTTGGTCAGGATTGAGCCCTGCAAGAGATGGAATAGTACATCCCTCCCACTCTTGGCCAGGACTGAGCCCTGTGAGAGATGGGGTATAGGGATATCGAAAAGTAAATGATAGTCCTTATATTATTATAGTTTAATTTATTTTATTTTATTTATTTTATTTTAATATATTCTACTTTATTTTATTTATTTTAATTATGTTATTTTATTTTACTTTACTTTATTTTAATTGTTTTATTTATTTTATTTTACTTTACTTTATTTTAATTGTTTTATTTATTTTATTTTATTTTATTTTATTTCATATCTAAGGGGAAATAAAACCAAAAAAGTGTGCCCTGGTAATTCTGAGGGGACCTTCCCTGATGCATTACCCGGCCACACAGGATTAACTTGATGGGACATCAGACGTCCAAAAACTTAACCACAGGACCGGATCAGTCCGTGTCCTCTTAAGATAAAGTAGATCCTGGCTGCCTCCATGTGGCTAGGGATGGGAGTGAGGGGCTGTGACACAAACCTGCCACAGCCCCCTACTGCTAAATGCCAGGTGCCGGCTAACACACGACGCAAACACAACACTAATGCACACCTAATTACATATTTCATCTATCAGATGCATTTTTTTTTTTTTTTTTTTTGTTTTTTTTTTTTGTTTTGTGTTAAATATATACGTGAAATTTTGATGCTCTTTTAAGTTCTTTTCTAAGCCGGCAACTTGGCAAAAAGCCTAACAAACGGCGGATATAGGGGAAACCCTGGAAGCCACTAATAACTTACAAATACACTTTATCTTTATCTGTCCCACGTACCAACGAGCCAAGAGTTTATACCAAAGTAGGATTAACTATGGGGACGAAAATTAAAGCTTACAACACAAATATACTAAAAATAATTCAAATAAATGCGCAGAGGGCTAGAGCAGTAGCCGACCAGATCCGAGTTAAAGCTGAAGAGGAAAACGTCGATGTCATCATATTACAGGAGCCATACTCGCATGGGAAATGGGTTGTGGGCTACCCGCTCACCTACAAAGTGATAACACAGTTGAAGACCCCCCATGGGCTGCTGTCCTGGTAAGGAACAGCAATATCACAGTGACTAAAATCACGCAGTTCTGCACGGAGTGGGCCGCCTGTGCCCAGCTAAATAGAGCTTTAGGGAACCTGTACGTTGTGGCACTCTATTGTAGACCAGGACAACAGATAGATTTTGCAATCGAATATCTTCAATGCCTGCAGGACATCCTACCAAACCAAAAAATCATCATAGGAGCTGACGTGAACTGTCGATCCCCGACATGGCACAGTACTACCCCTGGCAGGCGTGGAACCCAAAATGGTCAACTCCTTGAGGATTACATGGCAGGATCACAGCTGACAGTGCTAAATCAACCTCACCACTTGCTAACCTTTTGCAACACCCTCTGGGAGGCTACGATCGATGTATCCCTAACTATTGGGAACTTGGCGGGATTTGTGACTGACTGGAAGGTGGAGGAAGCATGGACTACCTCAGCCCACCGTGCGATCACCTTTAAAATAGTCAGACAACTGACAACAGTAACACGAACAAACCAACAGAAAAACAGATATGCAGTTGCCAAAGCAGACTGGATGTCATTCAAAAACCTGCTCATCACAGCCATAGAAAGCAACCCAGCCAGTATAAACCCACAAATTGACCCGGATGACCTGAGGGGGACTACAGACCTAATACAAACCATTAGCGATCGAACAATCAAAAGAAAAAACCCAAAACCTGGTGCTGTTCCTTGGTGGACCCCAGAAATAGCCGTGCTTCGACGCCAGATGCAAAAAGCTAGGAAAGATTTCCAGAGAGCCCGTAGGACTTGGCCTGCACATGAAGTGGAGGCTTTAAGACAGCGCTATCGAGAAGTCAGAAATCACTATACGGACGCGATACAGAAAAGCAAGAAGCGTTCCTGGGAGCGTCTAGTATCCACGACAGGAAGAACTGACCCCTGGGGTGTAGTTTACAAGGTGACTACAAACAAACTGCCCAGGGGGGAGGTGATCAGCACTACCAGGACCTCGCAAGGAGACTATACAGCCACTTGGGAGCAATCAATGGGTAATATACTCGACACAATTTTCAAGGAACCCGCGACCCTAACTCTGCAAGAACAACATAAGATCTGCGAAGAAAATGAAAAATATATCACCCCTCCGCTCGAGCCCCCCTTCACCAATGAGGAACTCGGCGCGGCTGCTACCAGGATCAAAAACCGCAAATGCCCGGGACTTGATATGATCGAACCGGAGATACTGAAAAAAATAGTAGAAATTGCTCCGCAAATCCTACTCACCCTCTACAACAGATGTTTGGAAACAGGGAAATTCCCTGCAGCATGGAAAACTGCAAACACCAAGCAAATTCTGAAAAATCCTACTAAGAACCCAGAATGTCCATCATCATACAGACCCATCGCTCTGCTCTCAGTAGTCAGTAAATTATACGAGAGGCTACTGCACATGCGGATACAGAACCACTACGAAATGGCAGGCCTGGCAGCTAAAAATCAGTTTGGCTTTAAGCCAGGATCCTCTACGGTGGATACCCTTGGAGATCTGCTTAGGAAAGCACAAGAGTGCAGGAAAAAATATCTATTGGTCATTTCAGTCGATTTTGCCGGGGCGTTCGACTCACTTTGGTGGCCGAGTGTCCTGAACAGACTGAGAGAAGTTGCAGTACCAATCAACTTATACAAAGCAATGGAAGACTACCTTTCAGGCAGAAGAGTGCAAATAAATACAAATTATCAAAAAATCACAAGAAACATACATAGGGGATGTCCACAGGGGTCTGTCTTGGGTCCTCTCATTTGGAACATGGTCTTGGACGATTTCCTGTGCCAGGACTTGGGGCTGGCTGAGGCCCAGGCCTTTGCGGACGATCTCATTGTTACTATTGATGCCGATTCCAGAGTCCAACTGGAAAACATCGGCAATCAGGCAATGCAGAAATTACAATACTGGGCCACAAAAAACCAGCTAAAAATTGCACCGACGAAAACAATATCCATCTTGCTGGAAGGCACTCTTCAGGTACAGCGTCCGCCCCAAATAAAAATAAATGGCCTGACCATCAAACTCACCAAGCAAATGAAGTACTTAGGAGTTATCTTAGATAATAACCTATTCTTCATACCTCACCTGAAACACATAAGAATGAAAATAAGAAGATACTCAGCCCTAGTGGCTAGGATTACGAGGAAGGATTGGGGACTGAAAAAACGAACCCTAATGCTATATTATCAGTCAACCTTCATCCCAGCAATAATCTACGCAGCTGCAGTATGGTACACCAAAACATCACTGGTAACAAACAAGAAAATCCTGGATATGACACATAGGACCATCCTATTGACAACCACACGAGCTTGCCGCACGGTAAACACACCTGCACTGCAGGTGCTTGCTGGCGCGCTACCCCTGGATTTAGAAGCTGTGAAAGCAGGACTGCTCTACTTGCACTCAAAGGGAGTGGCCGCAAATCATCAGGACTTCACAATCAACCCAGCAAGCAGTCAAAAAACCGAAAGAGCCCGACTACAGACCTACCTCCTTCAGGAGTGGCAGCAAAGATGGACAGAGACGACAAAGGGCGAGATCACTCGTAAATTCTTTCCAGAACTGAACAAAATATACCCAAGGCAACCGGGTTGGTTCTTCTCGGGCTTGCACCTGACCTCGTTACTCACAGGACATGGACCCTTCAACCAGAAACTGATCAGCTTCTGCCTCGTCGATGACCCAAATTGCACGTGCGGGGAGGTCGAAAGCTGGGACCACCTGCTTTACGACTGCCCACAATACGAAGACCTCAGATGCACTCTCATCACGAAAATCCATTACCTCCCCAAAGGACTTGAACATCACTTCACTGACACGGAAGAGGAGTACCGAGCGCTCTCCCAGTATGCACAGGACCTCTTCACAAGAAGAAGGGTGTTAATTGCAATACATCGAGACTGATAGTACAGTAACATAAATCGCATAAGACAGAGACAATTCCTGGAAAAGAAAACTGTGGAAGAAAAGAAAATGAATGGAAAAGAAAGGAATAAAGAAAATAAGGAAAAAAGAAGAAGAAAAGAGAATCAACGGAAGAAAAAAAAAAAAAAGGGGGGGGGGGGACAGGGATTGCCTCATGAGTGTCCCAATCTGAATCAAGTGGACAAGAATAGAGACAACAAACTGCAGCATAGCTCCCAAAGCCTCACGGCAGCCTGAAGAGGGCACCCTAGGCCCCTTCACCTTTAAACCCTACTCCCCCGGGGAGACGATTCTCTCGTCGCCCCCCCTTATTTCCACTCTGGTGGGGCATGGGCATGCCACACTGAAACTTGGGGCTGTCTTCCCTATTGGCTCCATATTTCTGTCTTTCTCCCCCCAGTCTTCAGCCTTCCCCCTCTCTCTATCTTCACGCTAGCGAAGTCCCACACACCTAAATTTAAATACATCCAAAATACAGTATCTTCACCCACGTTCTGGTCCAACTCAAGCGACGTCAACCCCACGATTGACGTTTGTATGTGTATGCACGTTGTGTGTACATATGTGCATGTGTGTATATATGTACTTGTATGCACACATATATGCACCCAACTCAAGTGACGTCGACCCCACGATTAACGTTGGCACATGTATGCACGTTGTGCTTGTATACATGCAGATATGCATGCAATATAAATACAATATTTTTTTTTTTTTATTATCATTTTATTTATTTATTTTTTTATTATTATTTTATTTCTTTCTTTATTTATTTTATTTTATTTATTTATTTTATTTATTTATTTTTTTTTTTTTTAGGTCCTAGGCACTGAAATCTCAGGAAATTAGGTGGCAAGACCTGCCAGAGTAACTTAAGTCTACTGGGTTCCTGGTCTGCCTCCACGGGGCTAAGTTGGGGCAACGTTGGGCCTCAGCAGGGGTCCAGCGGCTAAACGACCAGATGAACAACGGTACACGGCACTACCCATATACAATATCCATACACTTTTAAATCTCTGGCATTTCCAGTGAACTGGTACACCCACAATGAAAACTACGCGGAGATGGGGGAAACACCACTGTGTCCGTCTGACACTAAATACACCTTACACCCTTTCTTGAACACCAGGGAGGGTGGCGCTGCTGACTGATGCTTTAGAAATTGATGCTTATGCTCTAGTTGTTATTTTAAGGTAATGTTTGCATTATAAACTGAAAGAAGGCTTTTCCTATAGCTAGGTGGACGCTATCTCACTTCCTGTGCAAGTTTTCTCTATTTTATCAGGTATTTCCTTTACATATTATAAAGTTTGTCTCATTAGGCTTAGCATTCTGCTGACCGTATGCTAATACGTTATGTCACGGGTTGTTTCACCATAAACGCAGTGATTAGGCTTAGCGTGTTCGCTACTTGCTACTGTGTTAACACCAGTTATTGATGTTAGTGAATCACTACCACATCCTGCAACATTCCAAAAGCTCAATCCTGACATAGAGGTGTAACCCTGATAATCCGAACTGTTCTCGATTCACCGGATTACACTAAAATGGAGGGAAAACAAGGTAAAAACGGCGATAACCAGTTGCAGAGGAAGAAGGATGATCCTGTCATCATTTACTTGCAGGAGGAGGGGGAGGACATCCCATCCGGGCTCACCCCAATGAAGGTGAAAAACCGCAAAGAAAATGTCCCAATACCTGAACGGGAAATGCGCTCCAAGACGGAGAACAGGGAGCTGCCAGAACCTTCGTGCAAAAGAACACCAATGAGGACAAGCAGCAGGACTCACCCCTCGACTCTGCCCTACCACAGGGAACTGTTTACGAGAAGACCCTCTTCCTTAAAACGGCATTAGAAAATATATTTAAGGAGAATTCAAACAGAGTGTCCTCCGGACTTATATCTCAAATTGTGACAATTTTCCACAAGATGGAAACAATACTACATGACCAGTACCTTGAAAGTGAGCGAGCCACCACTCGACTTCATGCTTACATAGAATGCGGGGCAAGTCAAATGCCACAGCGCGCCCCGACATATTCTGAAGCGCTGAGGCATAAAGGCGCCACTGCTGCCGATACCATGACCACTACAACTACAAAATCAGCAAATAGGAAGACGCTGCTCCCCACCCCACATCTCGTGCTACTCAAACCGACCAACTCAGATACGCTGAAAACAAGTGAAGATGTCAAAAAAAAGGTTATTGACTCGCTAACGCAGGAATTTAAAACAGCCAGAATCCGCTCCATACGGAAAACTAGAAACACTGGTGTGATAATCGGAACGGAAAATAAAGAAGACGCTAAATTGATTATCAACAACACCAAGATCCCTACACTCGGTCTCATGGCGGATACTCCTAAAGAAAAAGGTCCCTCAGTCATCATATTTGGCGTAGACCCGAATCTGACTCCGGAGATAATCTGTAAAGAAATCTTCATGCGAAATCTGCAACAAGACTTCCCCGACGAAGACTACAAAAGTTTAGTAGTGCCCAAACATCAAACCAGGACCAGGGATGGCAGCTCGAACAACTGGGTGGTTGGATTGACCCCTGAAGCGTGGAGAGTCATCACAAAACAAGAAAGGATCTACATATGTTGGAGCTCCCACCGCTTTAGGGAACACATCGCGGTGCCAAAATGCTTCCGATGTTGCCGATTCGGTCACACCACCCACACATGCGCCCAACAGGAACCAACCTGCGGACACTGTGCCGAGAAGGGGCACAACTATGCTAACTGCCCGAACAAAGGAAAAGAACCAACCTGCGCAAACTGCAAGTGGCAGAAGCTTCCCCATACGCACTCTGTTCGAGACAACAAATGCCCGGTATACGTAAAAGGAAGAAGTGCACAACAAATAAGAATAAATTATGGGAACTCTCCCTAAAAGGTACAATAACAACTGTATCAAATTTCTTCAACTGAATGCGCAGCGGGCTATTGCTGTAGCTGGTCAAATTAGACAAAAAGCTGAAGAAGAGAACCTGGACATCCTTCTGCTGCAGGAGCCCTACACCTGCGCGGGTGCTGTCCGAGGTTACCCACTCAGCTACAAAATTGTTCAGGTAGCGGAAGCCACCCCCTGGACTGCGGTGGCTGTAAGGAATCCCGACATAACTGTGACAAGAATAACACACCTGTGCTTGGAGTGGGTGGCCTGCGCTCACATTGTTACTCCACTGGGAGAGCTATATATCATTTCTCTGTACTGCCGCCCAGGAGCAGATATCCAACCAGCCATCCAATACCTAAATCAAGTACAAACAGAACTTGTGGCTTCTAGGATCCTCGTATCTTCGGACCTAAACTGTCGATCGCCATTGTGGCATAGTGAGACTCCTGAACGTCGAGGAACTAGGAATGGCCAATATATGGAGGAATTCCTGGCTAACAGCAGCTTCGTTGTCCTAAATCGACCAAACAATCTCCCCACATTTAGTTCAACTCTCTGGGAGGTCACTATAGATGCAACAATGGCTACCAGATCCCTTGCTGGGCACCTAAATGATTGGAAGGTACAGGAAGACTGGACCTCCTCAGACCATAGGGCTGTCACCTTCACGATGCACAGATTGCTTCACCGGGCTCCAACAAACAGCTACAAACTCAACAGATATGCCGTTGATAAGGCCAACTGGAACAACTTTAAAAAAGCCATAATTAGGAACACAGAGAACCTGTCTTCCAATAACCTCCACAACCAAACCCCCGATCAACACCAGCGTGCTGTCACTAATGGCATCCTACAAGCAGCGGACCAGTCGATCCGGAGAAGGGCCCCCCCCCCCCGGCCAGGCGCTGTGTCCTGGTGGTCGCAGGAACTTGACCTACTTAGGAGAGATATGAACAGGAAAAGACGTCCCTCCCAAAGAGCCAGACGGTCCTGGCCTCCTCTTGAGGTTGAACCCCTCAGACAACAATACAGGGAGGCCAGGAATAACTACACTGCGATGATCAGGCAGCGGAAGAAACTGTCCTGGGAGCATCTGGTTTCCACAGTCGGCAATACAGACCCATGGAGCATCATAGATAGAATAACCACAAACAAGTTACCAAGGGGTAAGGTCACGCCCTCCACCATCACCCCACAAGGCACCATGACAAAAAACTGGCACGACACCGTCAACAACATTCTCAATGCCACCTTCAAACCCATCGAAGAGGACAACACACCTCAACAGCATCAGCTCTGCCACGCCAACAAAACCTACCAATCGGCCCGAGTGGAAGAACCATTCACTCTGCAAGATTTAGAAACTGCCATGCAAAAAATAAAAAACAAAAGAACCTCAGGACTGGACATGCTTGAACCAGAACTGGTAAAAAAGGTGGCCGAGTATGCCCCGAACTTGCTATTAGACTTATATAACCATTGTCTTCGTCAGGGCTGGTTCCTCTCGGATTGGAAGGTAGTCTGCATAAAATTAATCATAAAAAACTCATCAAAGCAGCCACATATACCGGAGTCCTACCGACCTGTAGCCCTCCTGTCTGTACTCAGCAAAGTCCTGGAACAACGTCTTAGACAGAGGCTTGAAGTACATTACACCGTAGAAAATTTAACAAGAGACAAACATTTCGGATTCAAAACGGGGAAATCCACTCTGGATGCACTAGAATATATCATGAATGCCGCGTGAAACTGCCGACGAAAATACCTTCTTCTCATCTCTGTGGACTTTGCAGGGGCGTTCGATGCCCTCTGGTGGCAGAGCATCCTCGCAAGACTAAGAGCTGTCAACCTGCCATCAAACCTATATGGATGCATTCAGAGCTACCTGAAGAATAGGAAGATCCTAGTGCAGGCTCCCTACTGCAAGGTTGAAGGTCAGGTGCACAGGGGCTGCCCTCAGGGCTCTGTACTGGGTCCCCTCCTTTGGAACTACGTGCTGGATGAGTTCCTCTCCCTGGAACTGGGGGGGGTGTACAAGCGCTCGCATACGCAGTTGACCTCTCCCTAATCCTCTCTGCTGATTCAAGAGCACAACTGGAAACGCTTCCCAACTCAGCACTTTCTACACTAAGAGAGTGGACCGAAACTCATCACCTTAATATCTCTGCCACCAAAACCCAATCTATCCTACTAAAGGGATATCTAACTCCTACCAGACCACCGCAGATAAAAATCTACAACAGAACGATCTAGTTGGCCACAGAACTCAAGTACCTAGGAGTGATCCTGGACTGAAATTTATCATTTACACCTCACTTAAAATACATCCAGAAGAAAATGAAAAACTATGCTGCCATGCTTGCCAGGATTACCCGCCGTGACTGGGGGCTGAAAAGATGAACCTTTGCAATACTTTACAAAGCAGCCATCATCCCTGCGATTGCATATGCTTCTGGTGTCTGGCACCATAAGGCCTCTACGGCGGTAAATCGTCGGCTACTCAACATCATTCACCGACCGATTTTATTAACCCTCACCAGAGCGTGCCGCACTGTATCTACTCATGCGCTGCAAGTACTCACTGGGACCCTCCCTCTTGATCTTGAAGTGATTCGCCTAGGCATGTAACAGCAGCTTTGACGCGGAAATCCAACTATCTTCCAGGATCACACCACAGACCCAACTGCAAATCGGACAGTGGAGAAGAAAAGACTCCAGATCTATTTGCGATCGATATGGCAGCAGCGCTGGACGACCTCAGTAGATCCAGTTGGTGTTCAAACCGAGTACGGCTCTATGAATTTTGGCGTCAATTTTCGTGCGTGCTGCCGCCTCGGTCGTTTGTTTTGCCGTTTCGGTTTTGAGCGTGCTCCGGTGAGGCGAGCCGAGGTTTAGGTTTAGCTGTTGCGCCGAGGCTTAGTTGCCGATTCGGAGGAAAAATATATTTTAGTTCTTATTTCGCCCGCTAGATGGCGCCACTTATTTTCGGTATTAAATATATAAATTTTATTTTTGCCTTACCTAGGCTCGAACCCATGTCGTTGCTACTGGTGGTCCGGTGCTTACCCCCACGGCTACCCTTTCAGTTATAAGAATATGTGTAAATGTAGCTCTTATAGTTAAGAGTGGTGTGAGTGTGACGTATGAAGTTGTATTTCGCCTTGTTCTGATTGGAGGGGGATACGAACCGATGTGCTGATTGGTGTGGGAGTATAAACCGACTACGACTCTGAGTCTACCGGTGATTTTCTGGTCGGTTGATGCCGTAGAAATCCTCTGTTTTTGCCGCGTTGGTTTTCAAGCTACCGTGTTCGCAATGGATTGTGGGTTCGCGCACGCACGCACACACACACAAGCACGGAGATTGCCACGACATCGTAACTACCAAGAAACTGTGTCGCCATCTAGCGTGTCATTCTGAAAGCTGAAATTAATGATTTTATTTAAGATGTTTAAATAAATATATATTTTTTTTTTCCCACATACTTGGGGACCACAACAGTTTGTGCACGGAGATTGCCACGACATCGTAACTACCAGGAAACTGTGTCGCCATCTAGCGTGTCATTCTGAAACCTGAAATTAATGATTTTATTTAAGATGTTTAAATATATATATTTTTTTCTCACATACTTCTTGAACGGAGATTGCCACGACATCGTAACTACCAAGAAACTGTGGTGCCATCTCTGGAAGCATTCTGAAAGCTGAAATTAAAGATTTTATTTAAGATGTTTAAATATATATTTTTTTTTCCCACATACTTGGGGACCACAACAGTTTGTGCACGGAGATTGCCATGACAATGGAAGACCTAGAAAACTGTGTCGCCATCTAGCGCATTCTGAAAGCTGAAATTAAAGATTTTATTTAAGATGTTTAAATATATTTTTTTTTTCCCACATACTTGGGGACCACAACAGTTTGTGCACGGAGATTACCACGACATCGTAACTACCAAGAAACTGTGTCGCCATCTAGCGTGTCATTCTGAAAGCTGAAATTAATGATTTTTATTTAAGATGTTTAAATATATATATTTTTTTCTCACATACTTCTTGAACGGAGATTGCCACGACATCGTAACTATCAAGAAACGGTGTCGCCATCTCTGGAAGCATTCTGAAAGCTGAAATTAAAGATTTTATTTAAGATGTTTAAATATATTTTTTTTTTCCCACATACTTGGGGACCACAACAGTTTGTGCACGGAGATTGCCATGACAATGGAAGACCTAGAAAACTGTGTCGCCATCTAGCGTGTCATTCTGAAAGCTGAAAAATCTGAAATTAAGGAATTTATTTCATTTTATATCCTTTTTATGTTTAAATTTATATGTATATATTTTTACCCATAATTATTTATGATGTTTCCATTTTTCTCTGCAAGTTGAATTTGTATTCTGATGCTTTCTAAACAGGAAAAAAAAAAAAAAACCTGAAAAGTAAAATGTGTTTATATTTATTTACCGTCTTCGTGAAGCACTGGCGCCATCTTCTGTTTCTGTCTGCAAGTTCGATATTTTTTTTTTTTTTTTTTAATATATATATTTGAAATCATTTTCTTTCCTAAAAAAGGTTATTGATTAATGGAAACTTATTTTCTTCTTTCTTTTTTTTAATACATATTTGAAATCATTTTCTAAAAGTTACTTCTCAATTTTAAAAAGGTTATTGATTAATGGAAACTTATTTTTCTACTTTCTAAGAAAAAAGACAGACAATATCTTTTTCAAATAGACATACTTTTATTTGTAAGTTTTACAGATGTAGTTACTAATAACAAAATCAACACTTACATATATACATTGCTTTGATCAGAACGGATACTTCGTATATTTCGTCGTGTAAGCAGTTTGAAGTTCTTCGATCATCGAAACTACAGCATTGTACAAAGCATAAGCGTTGAACTCAGTAACTACCCCTTCTTTCGAACACTTAGCAATAAAAATTTTAACACTTGTAGATGGTTCAGCGTTTCTTACGTAATATGCATAGACGTCGTTAAAGGAAACATCGATAGAACCAGTAAACACGTCGTTCTTTATACGTTCTCTAACACAATCAAGATGTTCTAGTATAACTGACTGCATTAACAGAAATGCGGGTTTTTCGTCTTCTAGACGTTGAAGAAAAGAATCTATGTCTATGATTCTATTAGATATAGCTTCAAGTTCAGAAAGGTGGAGAGTCATTCGTCGTTCTCCTGATAGCGAGAATTGTTTCCAATAGAAATCACAAACACCACCATCTGTATTGATTCGGATCCCCGGTATATGGATTTCATCTTTAGATCTGGCTCTTACGGAAAGCAAGATATCAGTCATTTTGCTTTTGAATTCTTCCCACTGGTTTCTCGACAGCATCATGTGCGTATTAGATGTCTCGATCGTAATATGTGGCTCGAATTCGTGACAATAAGCACGAACTGTGCTGCTGTGGCTTAGACGTCTGTAGAAAGTTACGTTTGGTCGTCTTATTTCATCAAACATTTCGTGCCGTGACATTTTTGTGGGAAAACAGCAGTGGAAAAAAATTACAACCGCACTGAGAAAGTTCCAAACTGCAAATGTGGTCTATTGGATTATAACATCAGATGCTTAGAAGCTACTAGTCTTGTTATTGGTTCATAACATCTGATGCTTAGAATCTGCTAGCCTTGTTATTGGCTCATAAACTCGTAACGTGCCAGGAGCAAGTAGGTACATGTTGTGAAGGAGACGCCGGTCCCAGGCTTTGTTCAATTTTGGTTTGACAAAAGCAAAAGATAACTCATCTTCAAAATGTGGCTGTTTGTGACATGTCGTACAAAGGAAAAAAAAAGATAACTCATCTTCAAATGTTGTTGTTGTTTGTGACATGTCGTACAAAGGACATATAATCTCCCTTAACTAACGTTGGTATCGTTCCTAAAGACTTTGTTCAGTATGAAAAAAAAAAAAAAAAAGCAAAAAAAAAGATAACTTATCTTCAAATGTGGGAGACATTGAGTCCGCTAGTTCACGAAAGCATTCCACAGGTATTTCCTTCAATGCGTGCTGCACAGATGTTCACAATTCTATAGCATTCCTGAGTGGATGGGAAAAAAAAAGATAGCTTACTTTCAAATGTGTCTGTTTTGTGACATGTCATACAACAAAAAGATAACTCGCCTTTCAAATGTTGCTGTAGTTGTTTGTGACATGTCGTACAAAGGACATATAACCCCCCATAACTAACGTTGGTATCGTCCCCAAAGCCTTTGTACGACATGTGCCTGTACTACCGTTCCCTAGGCTTTGTTCAAATGTAGAGTGGCAAAAAAAAAAAAAAAGCAAAAAGATGTCGATCGCGCATCTCATTGGTTAAATTTTCACCTTTCCATACCAATCTGATTGGTTGTATTAGATTAACATTTGAACTTGTTTGAGTTTAAAAGGGCTAGTTTTGTGTTTATTTCTGCATGCTACTCTCACGTTTTTTTTTCCATACAATGTCGTGTACGTACAGTTTATGCCTGTGTTCAGGGTCAGTTGTCACTTCTGATAAAAGTTCAGAGTGTTGTAACCCTTGGGTTTCCGACAGTGATATAGACCTTTGGGAAGTTGCTGACGGTTGTGAGTCCTTTGACTGTAACGAACCAAAATATTTTACGAAAATACGGAGTTCAACTCCCATTAGTACGGAGCAGTCCTTTTGCAATTCATCTCTATCACTGGATGATAGCCTTTATTCTGCAAGTTGGCATCCTTCATACGACGGCGACATATCAGCATCCAACTCCTCACGATCGACATCACAACTGTCAACAGGATCGGCAAACGTTGATCGTGAGGCTCGGTCACCGGATATAATCGTCGTCGGAGAGTATGAAGAAGAAGAAGAAGAAGACAATGATGTTGGTCCTTGGAATCCCTATGCCGCTGACGAGAGCGGTTTTTCGACGTCCGGTGCTTCCACAGTGCCCATCATCTGGACCGATCAAAGTAACGATGGCTTGACAACAGATGATGGCTACAGCAGCGTGGTTATCTAGATTAGGGAATCTTTAGTAGTAAGTATTTTGTATCTTTCTTTAGTTTTAAGAATAAAATAGAATATTATTTTGTAACTTTTATCTGTGTCTCTCTTTTTTTTTTTTTTTTTTTTTTTTCTGTCGAGGTACCGTTTTCTGTCCGGAGAGACAAACGTACTTCTCGTCTCCTTGAGTCCTCAGTAACAAAAAAGGTTTGACTTTACTTTCGCTAAACGTGTGGTAGGAGACGACACACGCACTTACCCTTATGGATATTTCCAAGACACATAGCGAAAGCTAACCACCTAATCATCATACTTTCAACATTAGAAAAAAAAAACCCAGTGAAATCCCCATGTTTTTGACACTAAGCAGTTTTTCAATGGCTACCTCTGGTGACGTCTCCTTTTTTTTTCAGGATGTCGGCGAAGTCGATCGGGCACGTCTTCCCCATCCTATTCCCACCGACGTCACATTCGTGACGGCACTCGGTTGGGAATCGCGGGGCGCCGGGGCGTGGGGGGATCGCGGCACCCCTCCCACCCATCACGTTGTGATGGGCGCGCGCACGGGGGGATCGCGGCACCCCTTCCACCCGTCACGAAGTGACGGGCGCGCTTAGATGATGGGGAACATCTTTTTTCATAACTCACAGTTTTTTTTTTAAAAAGGGGACAATGTTTCGTTTTTTCTGGAGACGTCACCTTCTGTCTTTTACCGTTACTAGTCCTGCCTCTCGCATCGGCGCGCGAACACACATAAATACATGGTCCAGACTAGCGCGCGATCATTTACATAATGTTTCATCATCCCTTCACAGCGATAGTCTCGGGAGCGACACAGAGCGGCAAGACAACATTTGTGCTGTCTCTATTAGAAAATAGTGAACATTTAATTTCGCCACCACCTCAAAGAATCGTATATTGCTATTCAGAACTTCAAGATAAGTTTCGTTGTTACCCGCAAATCGAGTTCGTGGATGGTTTAAACATCCCCGAATTCGATCCAAAAGTAAACAATTTACTTGTTTTAGATGATCTTATCAGCCAAGTAAAAGATAGTATTGTTGTGTCAGAGATATTTATTAAAGGATCGCATCACAGAAATCTGAGTGTAATATTATTAACGCAAAATTTGTTCTCCCAAGGTACACAGTTCCGTACAATTAGCTTGAATTCACACTACTTGATTGTTTTTAAAAACCCTCGCGACTCGCGACAAATCTCACATCTAGCTAGCCAAGTGTTTCCCGGAAGAACACGCGTTTTAGTCGACATATATAAAGATGCCACACGCGATCCACATTCATATTTGCTGTTTGATTTTCGTCAGGAAACTGCAGATATACTAAGGCTGCGCTCACACGTATTGCCAAGCGAGGGATCTACTATAATCTATGTACCCTCATGGCTAAGCGTCTAAAAAACAACGCTAATTTCATAAAGTATCTGGCCCAAGCTCGACCAAAACAAGCATCAACTCTGCTAAAGAGCTCAGATCCCACGCAAATAAATTCACTCTGTGAAATCTGCAAAAATATAATCAAAGGCTGTATTCCTTTGCCTGACAGAGTGAAAAACAAGTTACAGCGCAAAAAACGTCTGCTCAGAACACTCGCAGATAAAAAAGTGGCATTTAAAACCAGGCGGAAGTTAATAATTCAACAAGGAGGTGCTCTGTTCCCATTATTGGCCAGCATCGTAGCCCCACTAATTGCAAGCCTGATTCGAAGATGAACGAGTCTTTCCGCAAATTCTTGCTTGTAGCTGCACCGCCAGAACAAAAACAGATGCTCTCTTTAGACGAGCAAATGTCTGAAATCTTAAAAAGGCAGGATTTACCGCCAGAGTCAAAAGTTAAAATGTACCTTCAGATACTGCAAACATATTTAGGTCTGAAAAATAATGCCGCAAAACAGCCGTCTCCGACGGCATCAAATGACATCGAGAGTACCGTATCAACAGCCACCGCCGCCGCCGCCGTCTCAATACCCAGAATTCCCGATTCTGAAGCGCCGCGACAACAGCCCGAGGGTGGAGTGAAAAAAAAAAAATCCCGTAAGCATGTCAAACGCCAATATACTGCTCTGATATCACCGCGTCGTTTGAGAAGAAAACACACTTGGATATCGTTTTGGTAAGTTTTTTTTTCAATAAAACAGACACTTTTTAAAATAAATAAAATTTTATTTTGCATGCAAGTGTTGAAGTACATGTAATGTGGCCAGAACATCATTTGCCCACAAATCTTTACAATAATATTTGTTTACAATCTTTGACATAGAAATATTTCTACACCTATGTGTTAGGAAAAAAATACAGTGTAGTACAAGCTATAGATTCTGGATGTTGAATCACCACTTTGTTATAAGTCCATTTCTTGCTGTTTTGGTTAAGGAACTCTGCAATGTCCTGTGTCGGCTGTCTTGCAAAGCTGTCGAAATATTGACTGTTGTTTTTTCCCAGGAAAATACAAATCCAGTGAGTGCCTGGCATATACGAAAAGTCCGTATTGATGACTAACAATGCCGGTTTTCTCGCTATTCTTGACGGTAACTCGTCCCTGGCACAGACACCGATCAGATGTTTTCTCGATTCACTGTCCGCTTCTAAAACCTTTAATATATCTCTAGTGTTCATAATTCACGAGGATCGAACGTTCTTTAGTCACAGAAAGAATGTTTTCGAATTCGGCATACAAGATCACTGTTACGTTTTCGGGTAGAGGTTCTGCGAATTTCAGTTCGAGCCGAACTCCACCTCGTCGTAAAGAACTGATGTGTTCGCCAACAGCGTTGCCGTCTGGAGATAGGTCGAAAGCATAAAGCACGTTCCCTTCTGTATAATCCAAGATTGATATGTCGTTACCGCAGTCGGAATTCCATTTATTTAGCGATGTAAACAGTGATAGGTAGGACCGCGTATAATGTCCGTTCTTATAATCGGGTGTTAGCGGTATGGAAGGGTGTTGCACACCATCAGCCGTCAGAAGTAAATAGCACAGGTTGTAGTGACCAAAATTGAATGGGTTGGTTTTGAGGGAGCCGTTGAAACTATCACTGGACACAATACCTACTATTAAACGAGCGGGGATCTGTCCTAGATATATATTATCTCTAGTAGAGTCTGACATGCCTTTTGGAATTGAATAGTAACTTACATCAACTCTATTAATAGGATATACAAGGGGATGTTTTTCAAGAACACTCATGTGCGCTAACTGTATGCTGGGGTTAAGTTTAACTTTACGCACAAAAAGACACGCCTCACGTATGTGAATCTTCGCCGTATTGTCGAGAGACAGCAGACAGAATTCGGGCGAACTGCGAACACCATTCTAAGACGGAGCGATACATTGTTAATAATATATTTGGCTTGATGGCACAAATCTAGTCTCAGACGCCCCAAAAGTTCCACAGTTTTGGTTTTCGAAAAAAACTTCATACGTTGATTCATACCGCTGTCGGCCTGAGAAAACATTTGCGGAACATCGGGAACATTGTCTTTTACGAACAGTTCTGTAGTGAGCTGGGATTTTTTTGCTCCTCTGTCAAAATTCAAAAGCGTTTCTAAATAAGCTCTATACGGATATGTGTCGCTGCTTGGATTAATTAATTTGTCTTGAACGAAAAGATCCACATGTTTAAACATGGAGTGAAAAAAGTTGTTGACAACGCCGACACTCGATGTTAGTTCTTTTCCATCGCTTTGAGTTAACTGTACTTTGAGTCGCAAATAAGTTTTTCCCAGGTCCAGATATTCTTCAGATGTACCGGGTATGGAAAATTCTATTGGTCCCGGCGTGTCCACACTTGCTAAAGGCAAGAATGTAACGTATGAAGATCGTTCGACGCATAGATTCGTAGCAGGCTGTGCAAACAGGTCTAGTTCTGACATCATAACCTCGCCCATCATTGAAAGATGTCCTGATATTTTTTTTTTTTTCGAAGCTTACCTCCACTCTGGCTACGGACTTTTTGCTTAATGGCCTGTCCTACTTCAGAAGCTCGATTTATAAATGATCGTTTCACGGGTGCCCCCGAAATGACATCATCGATAATATTACGACCTGCCGACAACACTTGGCGACCTATGAATTTGGCAGCGGGTTTTAAAAGTGGAGAAAGAAATGTAAATGCTGATCGGAATATACTGCCTAAACCTTGGCCCCTCTGGATCGCTGCTCCTGCAAAGTAGGGGTTTCCCCCCGCCTGCACTTTGTAGTATTCCACGTACGCGTTCATTGAGGCCGAAAATGCAACTTAATTAGAGTTTTACCACCTCTGAAAGGAAATAACTGACCGGTGTCTGTGCGAATTTGAATAGAAACGGACTGAATGCTTGAGAGAAGCACAGGGTAATAATCCAAATGTAAGAATTCACCACTGCTTCCGAACGGTACTACTCGCAACAGAGGCGCTCTAGTATCGCCTACAAACTGGTCCTCAATCAAGGCACTATAAACGAAATAAGACCCGACCCCTCTATTTATATCACCCGGAAATTTCGATCTCACCGTTCCTTCGAAACCATTGGGCATACGTTCAAAACCGAGTAAATCGCCGAGTCCAGTCTCAGGGAAGCGAAGACGCACGCTGCTTTCTATTTCGAAAGAAACAAAACCATGTGCATTAACAGAACCTTTAATTTCGGGGGCTATAAAAGTCATAACCTTTAGAATTTCGGAGACGCTATTGTAACGACCATAAGGAATTTTATGCTCGCGAACATCACGAGTCGGCGGTTGTACGAACACAAGCTTCCTGTCAACAAACTCACTGTCAGTTTTTATTGATGGTATCACAATTTTACCTTTAGGTATCCACTTTCCGATGTGCTCTCCTTTGAAATTTCTATATTTGTCAACAATATCACCCCTCACTGCTACCTTGTGGGCTAGTCCTAGAATTCGAGCTGTTCGTAAAGGCATACGCAACTCACAACCATTTTTAACACGAATTGTGAATCTCTCTTTGAATTCTGTCTCTTCTACTTTAAACTCTAAATTGGCATTAAGACCATACATATGCTCAATCAATTTAGTCGAATTTTCGTACTCGTCGTGCAACATGTAAACCTCGGGGCTCCTAATTGTTGGTTCTTTCTGTAGAATTGCAAACTCGGCCCAACCTTCGGAAATATTGTCCCAGGACTTAGGTACATGTATTTCTGCAAGTGCTACCTCCCATTTGCCTTTCAGTGATATAGTGTCGGGTAAGACGATGGTAAAATTAGATTGCGTATTCTGGGGATGGAAAGCCATACAGGCATTACTAGGTAGGGTTAGGAAGAACATCTTTAGCCGAAATCCAACTGTTGTGGGAAGCTGGATATCCTAGCCACTTAACACGCAATTGACGCTCTCCACCCACACGTCGCTCCTTAAGTACTTTTTCAATAAGAAATGTGTCTAGTGGTAACTTATCGTTGATATTAACAAGCTGAAGCTGTTGCTCGTAAAAGGTACCTTCGATGGTATCGCCTGTTTTGTCTTGTACTCTGTACACAACTGGTTTTCTTCGTTTCAATACTTGAGATACAGTAAAAATCTCCCGAGTCCAATTGCCCCAGAATCCTTTGCGGAATGGATGTGAACCTGTACTAAGAACGACACGATCCCCCACTTTAAATTTAGGAATCTGTTCTTTGGTTTTTTTCAAGTACAATTTCCTGTAGACGTCTTCTTCATTATGCAAAGTGACATCGGCAGGTGGCATTCCTATGGCTCGATGTGGGGTTCGATTATAAGTAGCTACAATGTCGGGAAGAACATGCACATATTTCTTACTTTCAGAATAAGTTATCCATTTAAATATTTTTTCTTTCAGAGTTCGGATGAATCGTTCAGCTATTGCAGCCTTTTTCTCCGATCTAGTAGTATAAAAATTAATGTTGAGAGATTTAAATAGAGCCTTCACATCTTTATTTGTAAATTCTCTACCTCTGTCACTGTTAAGACTGAATGGCGTTTCTTGCTTGAAAATTGATTTGAATGCTTTTACCATCTGCTTTGATGTTTTATTTCTAAGTGTTCTCACCCAGGCGTATCTAGAAAAGGCATCTATACAGACGAGTAAATAACGCACTCCGCCATTAGCATCAGACAGATTGGAAACCTCTGCTAAGTCACACTGAAACGTATGGTGTAATCCAGGAACTATTATTTGGTTTCTAGGAAAATTAACTCTTTGAGGTTTGTGTCTGACATAAGCAGGCTGAGATGACAAGTACTCTTTCACGATACGCCGGGGTAATTTTGTATGCTTTTGTAATGCTTTAACACCACTAAAACTCCCAACAACGCTCGGATCGTTGTAATCTTCTAACATTTCTTTTTTTTTTTTTTCCAGACGGACTTCTACGAAAACCAGGAACACTTATGGCGCGACCCATGTTTCTTGGCATCTTATATGGATGCTTTGGATGCTAATACTTAAAGATGGGGTAAAAAACTACCGATGACCCCCAACTAAGTTGTAATTTTTATTTTTTTTTATTATTTATCAATAAAAAATATCTATTTGAAAAAATATTGTCTGTCTTTTTTTTCTTAGAAAGTAGAAAAATAAATTTCCATTAATCAATAACCTTTTTTAGGAAAGAAAATGATTTCAAATATATATATATTAAAAAAAAAAAAAAAATCAAGCTTGCAGACAGAAACAGAAGATGGCGCCAGTGCTTCACGAAGACGGTAAATAAATATAAACACATTTTACTTTTCAGGTTTTTTTTTTTTCCTGTTTAGAAAGCATCAGAATACAAATTCAACTTGCAGAGAAAAATGGAAACATCATAAATAATTATGGGTAAAAATATATACATATAAATTTAAACATAAAAAGGATATAAAATGAAATAAATTCCTTAATTTCAGATTTTTCAGCTTTCAGAATGACACGCTAGATGGCGACACAGTTTTCTAGGTCTTCCATTGTCGTGGCAATCTCCGTGCACAAACTGTTGTGGTTCCCAAGTATGTGGGAAAAAAAATATATATTTAAACATCTTAAATAAAATCTTTAATTTCAGCTTTCAGAATGCTTCCAGAGATGGCGACACCGTTTCTTGATAGTTACGATGTCGTGGCAATCTCCGTTCAAGAAGTATGTGAGAAAAAAATATATATATTTAAGCATCTTAAATAAAAATCATTAATTTCAGCTTTCAGAATGACACGCTAGATGGCGACACAGTTTCTTGGTAGTTACGATGTCGTGGCAATCTCCGTGCACAAACTGTTGTGGTTCCCAAGTATGTGGGAAAAAAAAATATATATTTAAACATCTTAAATAAAATCTTTAATTTCAGCTTTCAGAATGCGCTAGATGGCGACACAGTTTTCTAGGTCTTCCATTGTCATGGCAATCTCCGTGCACAAACTGTTGTGGTTCCCAAGTATGTGGGAAAAAAAATATATATTTAAACATCTTAAATAAAATCTTTAATTTCAGCTTTCAGAATGCTTCCAGAGATGGCGACACCGTTTCTTGGTAGTTACGATGTCGTGGCAATCTCCGTTCAAGAAGTATGTGAGAAAAAAAAATATATATTTAAACATCTTAAATAAAAATCATTAATTTCAGCTTTCAGAATGACACGCTAGATGGCGACACAGTTTCTTGGTAGTTACGATGTCGTGGCAATCTCCGTGCTTGTGTGTGTGTGCGTGCGTGCGCGAACCCACAATCCATTGCGAACACGGTAGCTTGAAAACCAACGCGGCAAAAACAGAGGATTTCTACGGCATCAACCGACCAGAAAATCACCGGTAGACTCAGAGTCGTAGTCGGTTTATACTCCCACACCAATCAGCACATCGGTTCGTATCCCCCTCCAATCAGAACAAGGCGAAATACAACTTCATACGTCACACTCACACCACTCTTAACTATAAGAGCTACATTTACACATATTCTTATAACTGAAAGGGTAGCCGTGGGGATAAGCACCGGACCACCAGTAGCAACGACATGGGTTCGAGCCTAGGTAAGGCAAAAATAAAATTTATATATTTAATACCGAAAATAAGTGGCGCCATCTAGCGGGCGAAATAAGAACTAAAATATATTTTTCCTCCGAATCGGCAACTAAGCCTCGGCGCAACAGCTAAACCTAAACCTCGGCTCGCCTCACCGGAGCACGCTCAAAACCGAAACGGCAAAACAAACGACCGAGGCGGCAGCACGCACGAAAATTGACGCCAAAATTCATAGAGCCGTACTCGGTTTGAACACCAACCTCTTCTACTTAACTATATAATATCGGTGTATTTGCACCGATATTATATAGTTAATTTCAACACATAATACATTGTGCCTTGTGCATTTAGTCTTCAAAATATCATTATCTTCACAATTTGGCATCACTCATATTGTGGAATTAACTTCACAACCGTGATAGCATGTTTGCATTACCCGGGTACCTACCCGCCTACTGATGAGTGAGCCAACAAGCTCCGAAACAGTGCCGTCCGTGTGGTGGTGCCCACTGAGAATAAATAACAGTAGTCTCCTCTACTAGAGAAGCGTTATTTATTCGAAGTAGTGCAATACCTGGTATCTCGTTGTGGAGGTAGCCACAATATGAGATAAAATCAAACGATGCCTTTATACTACTCAGGTAGTTAAATTTATCGGTAAACTACGGTGTATTTACACCGATATTATATAGATAACGTTATAACGCACTGATCGAAATCTAATCAGGAAATGACGTATGTAATTATTTACCTGTGCATTTGTAGTGACGTAATTGTCCCGCCCTCTTCTCCCATTGTCTCGAATAAATATTACTAGGAGGAAAAGTTTTTTAATGTATAGAGAGATAATTTAGTTTCAGCCAAGGAGCCAAACGAGGGCGGGGTTTGTTGAGTGCTTTACGTGAACCCTCGTTAGAGTACGACGGCCGAAGCCGTCGTACTTTAAGGAGGACTCTACAGAAAAATATGACATCCAGTGTGTAGCAAATAATATCTGACTTCAACCAAGCCTAGAACTGCCCTTTTTCAACGGTACCATGTGCAGGAAATTGAAGAAATTGGGTATTGGCAGTCGAATAGGCTGTTCCGAATAGGTAGACGACTCCTATTCGGAAACCATTTGCTTTCAGAGAAAAATCCGCTTGCTGTGGTTCCAAGGACGTCGTAATTGGAAAATGGAACAATGGGAAGAAAGTTATGCGGTCAGACGAATCACGATACGGTTTGTTTTGCATTGATGGTAGACAGAGAGCGTGGCGAGAACCTCACGAAGCGATGAACCCTGCTTGCCTTGGTAAGACAACCCAAGCATCTGAAGGTATCATGCTATGGGGTAATGTTTTGTTCGGCCAGACTGTCTGCGCGGTAGCACAGTGGTATCGTCACTTGCCTCCCCACACCGGGTGGAAAAGAGTGGTATCGTCACCTGCCTCCCCACACCGGGTGGAAAAGGCCCGGGTCGAATCCCGTCGATGACGTGAGGAACTTTAATGGGCTTTTTTTCACTCCGTGGCTGAGTTAGTGTTTCAGGCGTAGATAGCAAAATTTTTTTCGTCCAGCAAAACAGGCAAATCGACAAGAGAACACACGCAATTTACAGACACAAATACGGGTTTGTGTAATCAATTAGGGTAACCCTAATATAATTTGATTTTTTTTTTTTGTTGGGGCAGACCGGTACCGGTGGAAGGTCGAATGTCATCCAGGGAGTGCTTGAATTTTGTAACAGACTACTGCCCCCTGCAGTGTCGCACTTTTATCTCGAAGGTGATGGCCACTTAAGAATGACAACGCAACAGCGCATCGTGTCAAAATCATTCAAGAATGGTTCGGAGCAGTGGCGTAGCTACCATGTAGGCAGGCAAGGCAATTGCCTTTTTGGCTGTCTCCTGCTTTGCAATTTTCATTAATTAAATAGGACCCCAAACATGTTCTTTGCCTCCGGGCCCGCAAAACGTAGCTACGCTTCCAAGACGGAGAACAGGGAGCTGCCAGAAGCTACTTCTCTGCAAAAGAACACTAATGAGGACAAGCAGCAGGACTCACCCCCTCGACTCTGCCCTACCACAGGGAACTGTTTACGAGAAGACCCTCTTCCTTAAAACGGCATTAGAAAATATATTTAAGGAGAATTCAAACAGAGTGTCCTCCGGACTTAGATCTCAAATTGTGACAATTTTCCACAAGATGGAAACAATACTACATGACCAGTACCTTGAAAGTGAGCGAGCCACCACTCGACTTCATGCTTACATAGAATGCGGGGCAAGTAAAATGCCACAGCGCGCCCCGACATATTCTGAAGCGCTGAGGCATAAAGGCGCCACTGCTGCCGATACCATGACCACTACAACCACAAAATCAGCAACTAGGAAGACGCTGCTCCCCACCCCACATCTCGTGCTACTCAAACCGACCAACTCAGATACGTTGAAAACAAGTGAAGATGTCAAAAAAAAGGTTATTGACTCGCTAACGCAGGAATTTAAAACAGTCAGAATCCGCTCCAAACGGAAAACTAGAAACACTGGTGTGATAATCGAAACGGAAAATAAAGAAGAAGCTAAATTGATTATCAACAACACCAAGATCCCTACACTCGGTCTCATGGCGGAAACTCCTAAAGAAAAAGGTCCCTCAGTCATCATATTTGGCGTAGACCCGAATCTGACTCCGGAGACAATCTGTAAAGAAATCTTCATGCGAAATCTGCAACAAGACTTCCCCGACGGAGACTACAAAAGTTTAGTAGTGCCCAAACATCAAACCAGGACCAGGGATGGCAGCTCGAACAACTGGGTGGTCGGATTGACCCCTGAAGCATGGAGAGTCATCACAAAACAAGAAAGGATCTACATATGCTGGAGCTCCCACCGCTTTAGGGAACACATCGCGGTGCCAAAATGCTTCTGATGTTGCCGATTCGGTCACACCACCAACACATGCGCCCAACAGGAACCAACCTGCGGACACTGTGCCAAGGAGGGGCACAACTATGCTAACTGCCCGAACAAAGGAAAAGAACCAGCCTGCGCAAACTGCAAGTGGCAGAAGCTTCCCCCACACGCACTCTGTTCGAGACAACAAATGCCCGGTATACGTAAAAGCAAGAAGTGCACAACAAATAAGAATAAATTATGGGAACTCTCCCTAAAAGGTACAATAACAACTGTATCAAATTTCTTCAACTGAATGCGCAGCGGGCTATTGCCGTAGCTGGTCAAATTAGACAAAAAGCTGAAGAAGAGAACCTGGACATCCTTCTGCTGCAGGAGCCCTACACCTGCGCGGGTGCTGTCCGGGGTTACCCACTCAGCTACAAAATTGTTCAGGTAGAGGGAGCCACCCCCTGGGCTGCGGTGGCTGTCAGGAATCCCGACATAACTGTGACAAGAATAACACACCTGTGCTTGGAGTGGGCGGCCTGCGCTCACATTGTTACTCCACTGGGAGAGCTATATATCATCTCTCTGTACTGCCGCCCAGGAGCAGACATCCAACCAGCCATCCAATAACTAAATCAAGTACAAACAGAACTTGTGGATTCTAGGATCCTCGTATCTGCAGACCTAAACTGTCGATCGCCATTGTGGCATAGTGAGACTCCTGAACGTCGAGGAACTAGGAATGGCCAATATATGGAGGAATTCCTGGCTAACAGCAGCTTGGTTGTCCTAAATCGACCAAACAATCTCCCCACATTTAGTTCCACTCTCTGGGAGGTCACTATGGATGTAACAATGGCTACCAGATCCCTTGCTGGGCACCTAAATGATTGGAAGGTACAGGAAGACTGGACCTCCTCAGACCATAGGGCTATCACCTTCACGATGCACAGATCGCTTCACCGGGCTCCAACAAACAGCTACAAACTCAACAGATATGCCGTTGATAAGGCCAACTGGAACAACTTTAAAGAAGCCATAATTAGGAACACAGAGAACCTGTTTTCCAATAACCTCCACAACCAAACCCCCGATCAACACCAGCGTGCTGTCACTAATGCCATCCTACAAGCAGCGGACCAGTCGATCCGGAGAAGGGCCCCCCGGCCAGGCGCTGTGCCGTGGTGGTCGCAGGAACTTGACCTACTTAGGAGAGATATGAACAGGAAAAGACGTGCCTTCCAAAGAGCCAGACGGTCCTGGCCTCCTCCTGAGGTTGAACCCCTCAGACAACAATACAGGGAGGCCAGGAATAACTACACTGCGATGATCAGGCAGCGGAAGAAACTGTCCTGGGAGCATCTGATTTCCACAGTCGGCAATACAGACCCATGGAGCATCATATATAGAATAACCACAAACAAGTTACCAAGGGGAGAGGACACGCCCTCCACCATCACCCCACAAGGCACCATGACAAAAAACTGACACGACACCGTCAACAACATTCTCAATGCCACCTTCAAACCCATCGAAGAGGACAACACACCTCAACAGCATCAGCTGTGCCACGCCAACAAAACCTACCATTCGGCCCGAGTGGAACAACCATTCACTCTGCAATATTTACAAACTGCCATACAAAAAATAAAAAACAAAAGAACCCCAGGACTGGACATGCTTGAACCAGAACTGGTAAAAAAGGTGGCAGAGTATGTCCCGAACTTGCTGTTAGACTTATATAACCACTGTCTTCGTCAGGGCTGGTTCCCCTCGGACTGGAAGGTAGCCAGCATAAAATTAATCATAAAAAACCCATCCAAGCAGCAACATATACCGGAGTCCTACCGACCTATATCCCTCCTGTCTGTACTCAGCAGAGTCCTGGAACAACTTCTTAGACAGAGGCTTGAAGTACAATATACCGCAGCAAATTTAACAACAGACAAACAATTAGGATTCAAAACGGGGAAATCCACTCTGGATGCACTAGAATATATCATGAATGCCGCGTCAAACTGCCAACGAAAGTACCTTCTTCTCATCTCTGTGGACTTTGCAGGGGCGTTCGACGCCCTCTGGTGGCAGAGCATCCTCGCAAGACTAAGAGCTGCCAACCTGCCATCAAACCTATATGGATGCATTCAGAGCTACCTGACCAATAGGAAGGTCCTAGTGCAGGCTCCCTACTGCAAGGTTGAACGTCAGGTACACAGGGGCTGCCCTCAGGGCTCTGTACTGGGTCCCCTCCTTTGGAACTACGTGCTGGATGAGTTCCTCTCCCTGGAACTGGGGGGTGTGCAAGCGCTCGCATACGCAGATGACCTCTCCCTAATCCTCTCTGCTGATTCAAAAGCACAACTGGAAACGCTTGCCAACTCAGCACTTTCTACACTAAGAGAGTGGACCGAAACTCATCACCTTAATATCTCTGCCACCAAAACCCAATCTGTCCTACTAAAGGGATATCTAACTCCTACCAGACCACCGCAGATAAAAATCTACAACAGAACGATCAAGTTGGCCACAGAACTCAAGTACCTAGGAGTGATCCTGGACCGAAATTTATCATTTACACCCCACTTAAAATACATCCAGAAGAAAATGAAAAACTATGCTGCCATGCTTGCCAGGATTACCCACCGCGACTGGGGGCTGAAAAGAAGAACCCTTGCAATACTTTACAAAGCAGCCATCATCCCTGCGATTGCATATGCTTCTGGTGTCTGGCACCATAAGGCCTCTACGGCGGTAAATCGTCGGCTACTCAACATCATTCACCCACCGATTTTATTAACCCTCACCAGAGCGTGCCGCATTGTATCTACTCATGCGCTCATGCGCTGCAAGTACTCACTGGGACCCTTCCTCTTGATCTTGAAGTGATTCGCCTAGGCATGTTACAGTAGCTTAGACGCGGAAATCCAACTACCTTCCAGGATCACACCACAGACCCAACTGCAAATCGGACAGTGGAGAAGAAAAGACTCCAGATCTATTTGCGATCGATATGGCAGCAGCGCTGGACGACTCCACAAAAGGGGAAGTCACCGGAGGTTCCTCCCCAATCTACAACAAATATACCCACAGTATCCGGTATGGCTTTGCTCTGGATTGACAGCACATATCTCCTAACAGGACATGGAGCGATCCGCCACACATTACCCCTTCTCGGACTCGAAAACAACCCAATGTGTGCATGTGGCTCTGTGGAGACCTGGGGACACCAGATGTATGACTGCGAATTTTATGAAGATCTTCGTGTTGAATTAATCATCCAAGTGCGCCTTAATCCCAAAAACCGGGAACACTACTTACTGGAAGATGAAGCCTCATATATAGCGTTCACCAAGTTTGCCCAGAACCTGTATGCTAGACGCTTGACCATTCCTCTGCCTGCAAACTTCGAATAGATGTGTCAAACAAAGCTTCTCAGAGACCCCCAACCAGATGTCAGGTTTGACTGCTTGATCCTTCATGCAAGACAAAACTGGAAGTCTTATGAGAAGTGAGAAAACTCCACTTCCCAGAACATTGACTACCGGACGGGACAACAGTCCCATGAATGACTCCCAACTGTGACATTTTGCACAACCTGTTCAGCCAAACCAACATTGGATCGCCTCTGCTGGGCCTCAAGTTTTTCTGGATGGTGCGGACCTGACCCTGCGGTCTGGTTTGCTCCCACCCATGCACACAGGCCACATTGGCAACCTGAGCCAGCTCTCTTGTCTTGGCTCACTGTCTCATCTCTTCCTGGCAGGTGGGGAGGGGACAGTTTACTGTCCCCTCCCCACCCTGCCACCCTATTTCTTCCCTCTGGTGGGGCATGGGCATGCCCCACTGTAAACTGGAGTTGCCTTCCCTTTCGGCTCCATATTTCTGTCTATTTGCCCCCCAGTCTTCAGCCTTCACCCCACTCTATTTGATAGCAACGTGAACACGCCCCACACAATCTAAAATCACCAATCTAAATTAATTTTGCCCAACATTTTGGACTTCTAGCGCTCCCCGCGACGCGTACGCGATTTTTTTTTTTTTAAGGTCCTAGCCACTGAAATCTTAGGAAATTAGGTGGCAGGACCTGCCAGAGTGAACTATATACTAGTGAGTACCTGGTCTGCCTCCACGGGGCTAAAGTGGGACAACGTCGGGCCTCAGTAGGGGTCTGGCGGCTAAATGACCAGATGAACAACGGTACAAGGCATCAAATATATACAAAGTCCATACACTTTTAAATCTCTGGCTTTTCCAGTCAACTGGTTCACCCACAATGTAAACTACGAGGAGATGGGGGAAACCCCTGGTGCCGCTTGACCCTAAACACACTTTACACTTTACACTTTACTGGTTCGGAGAATATGACATGGATTACCACCATCTTCCCTGGTCCCCAATTTACCTGATCTCTCTCCAATTGAGAATGTTGGGACATCTAGAGCGAGAACTGTTCAGCGACGAAGTTCTCCTCCTTCAACTTTGTGGCAGTTATGCGAAATTTTGCTGGAAGAATGGTTACAATTAGACCAAAACTCGTAAAACACTTAGAGAATCCATGCCGCGCCGCACAGCTAAACTCTTTCGAATGACAGCTAAATACTTAGCTGTCATTCGAAACAAAGGGGGTCCGATTCAGTATTGTATTGAAAATCGTTTTTTGGGCAGTGTGTTTGTGTGTGTGTTAAACTAAAAAAAAAAAAAAAATGAATAATTCTGTACTAGGTACACAATGTGTCCTGCCGCTAGCATATTTAACGTGTTTTACATTTAAGAGTTAAAAACGTTTTAATTTTCAGATATTACTAAAATTCATGGATAATAATATACCAATGTTTTTATTTTATTAATAATAATTACATATCGGTTACTGAAAGTATTGGTCTGTGATGATTCAAGTAGGATATATAATTTTTACATTGAAGAGATTTTAGTTCACGACTAAATACACCATCTATAATTGTTCCATTATAATTGTTCCACGACTAAATACATCATCTATAGTTGTTCAATTGTAATTCGTAATTTGTAGTATTCGAAAGATCTGATGACATGTCCAAGTTGAAGAATGTTTTCATAGATGTGCAGAACTCTTTTCCAGCCTCACAGTTTAATTGTAAAGAAAAAAAAAATTACATTCAATCTGAAAACACCAGGTGACTTTAAACCAGATGCATTTTCGAATTAACGCATTTCCCAATTACCGAAAGTTTTTTGTATCTTAAAACCTTAATATTTCTGTTTCTAAATTCCTTAGCCTTCCAACGATATGCTATACGTCCACATTATCCCGTTTATTACGTGAGAAAATTTCCCTGATCATACAAATTTGTATGTTCATATTTTCCTCTAGTATAGAGCTAAGATGAAGCTCCGTGCAAAATTTCATTAAATTTGGTCCAGTAGAAGATAAATTATTTTTGCCATCATGCAAGTATGATTCCAACAATACATGTTACAATAATTCGCTTCTGGCGGAAGCTGAAGAAGATGTCACTTCCGTAACGCTTTTCGCATGACGGTTTTTCGTTACAAAATTTTTGGAATAACGCCAGTAAAAAGTTTTTAACGTCAACATAGCAGTAGTATCAATAACTGCAACCAAAGTATTAATGTAGGACAGAGGTGAGTGTGAAATATTTTAGAAATCGATCTAAGGGTAAAAGCCAAGAAGAATTTAAACCAGAAGAGTACTAATCTAATTTCTGTAGTCCGCAAAATTCTTATTTTAGCGGTCATTGTAGCCCCACTGGTCAGGCGCAAGGGTACATAAGTACATGGTACCTGCTATTAGTTAAGCAGCATAAGTACATGGTACCTGTTATTAGTTAAGCAGCATAAGTACATTGTACCTGCTATTAGTTAAGCAGCATAAGTACATGGTACATGCTTCGAATGACCGAAGTTCAAGCTTTTCTTACGGTACGTTTTTTTTGTATTCCCTATATCTCGTGAACTCGCTTGCGTGGGGTAGCACAGTGGTATCGTCACTATCCCTCCCACACCGGTTGGAAAAAGCCCAGGATCGAATCCCGTTGATGACGTGAAGAACTTTTATTGGCTTTTTCACTTCGTGGCTGAGTTAGTAGGTCTCAGGCAAAATAGCAAGGTTTTTCGCCCAGCAAAGCAGTCAAATCGACCAGCGAACACTCGCAGTTTACAGACACAATACACATGGGTAGTTGAAAGTTACTTTCCAGGTGACCATAATATAATAGTTTAGTTTTTAGGGATTTTTTTTTTTTTTTGTGAACTTCTCTGACCGTGTGGAGTATAAACAGAATTTTTTTTTTTTATATGTAATACGTTTGACTGTTGTTGGACAACGTGCAAAAATACTTATTATCAAAAGGTTGTTAATCTTGTTCCGGAAGAGCAGTGACGTAGTCGAGTGGTCAGGTCGAGTGAGTGCAATAGCACGCGTTCTTTGAATAGACCGGGATTCAATCCCGTGACTACTAAATACGATTAACGTTGCAATTTATTGTAAACTCCACTGACGTGGTGGTCGTGCCGGAGTACAAACAAGAACATTTGTAATCGTCTAGCAAGCTCGCATGAGTTATAAAATACTGTATTTTTGGGATTGTAAGACGCAGTTTTTTTTTTCTTGGAAAATTTTGCCCAAAATTCCCCTGCGTCTTATGGTCCCAAGGTATACTAGTTGCTCGCAGTGATATTTTTTTTTATGCTCGTATCTCCAACAGCAGCTAGAGAAAGTATGGTCAAAACGTCCAGGTGGCTTTCTGAAAAAGTTAGCTCTTTTACTGTATAACCATTTCAGATCACATAGGTATGCGATTGGGCATACATAGGATGTATGCCCATAGCTCTGCATAGGCATGTCAGGCCGTTAAAATGGTTGAAAGGGATTACCATCCAGCATCAGTGATGGTTTGGTGGGAAGTCTCCTACGAATGTGTAACAAAGATGCACTTTTGTGTTCAGGGGGTGAAAACCAGTGGAAGAGTGTACCTGAATGATATTCTGGAGCCCATGCGAGACCCCTCAATCAGACTCTCTTCAGTGTTCAGCACTGGATCTTCCAACAGACTCAGCACCTGCCCACAAGGCAAAGATCACCTAAACATGGCTGACAGAGAATGTACCTGAGTTCATCAAGTATGACGAATGGTGTCCTGCCAGCACAGATCTTAATCCACTTGATTACCGTTTGTGGGCTATTTTGGAAGGGATGGTCTGTGGTAAAAGGCACGCCACATTAGAGAGCCTGAAGAGATCACTGGAGCATGCTGTGCCGCTGGATGTTGTGCGTACTTCTATTGATGAATGGGCCAGAACGTTTGATGTCTTGTGTAAAAAAAAAAACAAGGGGGGAGGCATTTTGAAGGAGTGTTGTGTTGCGTAATTTGTTGGGTGTTCAAGAATAAATCCACAGAGTTTTGAGTTCTTGTGTCTTTTTATTTTGTGGCTACATGCAATAACACTTGACAGTTTTATGGCAGTACTGTGTATTTGCTATTTTTCTTAAAATTCTTCACAAGAATTAGCAAATTTTCACTTAACTTGTAGTATTGCTTTCAGCGTTTCTACGGTTAGCTGTGTTTTTGTTGACGCCCACAGCTTATTTACTACCAAAAAAACTTTCCGTTGTACCACTGATTCGCGGCAAACATAATGCAGATCATTTGCATTATGTTTTCCATTTAGTATGGAGACTACATGGCCAGTCATTTTCTGGGACAGTTTGCAATGCGGGGCAAACGACTGAAATCCGGAACTGTCCCGCATAATCCGGGACGTCTGGTCACTTTAGTTACATGTCTAATGACTGTGATGAGAATACCAAACAGCTATACATAGAAATAGAGTGGGCCAGCAAATCCGAATATCTCATAACGGGGATTTTAATTTTCCAGTTGTTGACTTGAATTTGTGGGATGGTCACTCACAGACTAGCAAGAATTTTGTGGAATTCTTGAATGATCGTTTTCTACAGCAGCATATTAGAGAGGCAACAAGAGGAAGCAATATTCTTGATCTAGTTAACAGCAGTGGTTCTTCATGTATTAAGAATCTGCAGATAAAAAAACCAGCGATCACAGTGTATTAATGTGGAAATTAATTAAAGACATAATATTAGTAAAATGGATGAGTATGACAGTAGAGACGAGTTTTGTAGTTCTACGACGAATAAATACGTCGTTCTGTATTGACATTTTCTTTAGTGAATCATTTGGATATATACAATAAAATATTTTTTCCCAAAATTTTCCTTCAAAATAATTACTAAAAATACGATAACTTTTGCAACTTCAAAGGGTTTTCATCAAGGAAATTAAAAAACACCGTGTATAACAGTGTATACACACTAACACAGTGTATATACAATAGTATTTCCTTTTATTTTTTATGAATTTTTGTTTTGTTCATTTATATGGGCCCTATGGATTTAGTAGATTTTTGCGAGCTGTTCTGACCAGCTAACCACTATTTAAAACATTGTTTCCATAGGCATAACTAAAATCTCCGTGTGACATACAGTACTTTTTACAATGAATGTTAAGTGTTTAAACTGGCGTTGTTTCTATGGGAAAATGTGTTCAAGACAATATTTTTAGGGAGATGTAGTTTTGTTCTTATATTAGAAGCGTTGGCTCTTTGATTTATATAAATATGGTCACAAAACTTGAGGCAATTAGAAAAAAAAAAAAAAAAACTGGACTCATAATTAATTATAAGAAATTATTTGTATATAATTTACATATTAATTATATAATTAATATTAACAATTTTTATAAACCCTATTTCTTTTAATAATAATAATAACTTACTTTCATGTAACTCCACATAAAGCCTTGATCCTGAACACCTTGTAAAATAGTCAGAGAGTTCCTTGACCAACAGTAATAATAACAGCAATAGTAACCGAACACAACCAACGATCTACATTGGTACCAGTACCGGTCACGGGGGTAAAAAATCCCATGAGGAGAAAAAGACAAAATAATAATAATCCAATCCTTTTACTTTGACCTGGTTTCTGTACCCTTAATTTTCCAGCCCTCGACCAATCCATGCTGTTAGAATAACAACAGGAATTGATTGAGTATGCGCCTGTTATCTTCAGCATTATTGCCCTTCTATAAGATATAACAATATAGACGGACAGTCGCGCTGAAGATAATAGGCCCATACAAACTTTCCAACATGTCTATGAGTTGGGTTGGCTTGAATACTCTCACACAAAATAAATTGATAAAAAAAATGGGTTCTTTTATTATTTTTTTCCCAAAGAAATGTAGAAATTTTCTAAATTTATTTATCTGCATTTATCCTTTCTAAGTGTAAAAATTTCTCCTCGTTTCCAAAATTTTCATTCATTTTCTTAATTTCTTGTCTCTATGTGATACATCGAATTATTGAACCACGCATTGTCTTTCACCAAATTGTCACATAGCGAAACGTCACACACCAAATTGTCTCATGACCTCCGCTGTCTTGATTATCTAGATTCCAGTGTCTTGATTAAAGACTAATCAAGATACTGGCAGATAGCACCACATGCGCTGTGCATCAGTTTATTTTACATCGGTTAAATTTATTTTAACAATACAGTAAGTTTGGTTTATATCTAATTAAAAAGCTGAACTCCTTTTTGTTGGCAATATCAAGGGGCAAAACCTAAATGTCAAGTGATTTTGTTTTCCTTAAAGACCAGCGAAGTATCTGCTTCGAAATACCCACAGCAAGTACTGTTTGTAGTTTTTCCCCTACCACATAATTTATTTTGTCGATGATCAGAATTCTGTTTGTGTGCAAGTTTTCCAAGGATTATAAATGTTTTCTTAGGAACTTATCCTACAACTACAATAATAGCTGTATGGATTCCGTTAGTGTCGGTCCACTGCTGATATTCTGGCTTATGTTACTCATCTATGGATAAATTCAATGGAAAAGTTTGGTGAAACTCAAGCAGTTGCTCTTGACATTTCAGTCGCTTCTGATCGTGTTTGGCATAAATGTCTTCTAAATAAGCTTCCATCTTATGGTTTGCCAACTGTTTTTTGTAATTCGGTGTCCAGTTTTTTTCTCTGACCGCTCACTGCGAGTGAGGGTAGATGGCTCAGTCTTCTAACTTCTCCACTAATACGCTGTCAAGCATTGATTCCCTGAGGAACATGTTTCCAGCCAATTGTTTTCGGATCTTAAATAAATTTAGGATCCACCCTGATAGGTTCTCTGAAGACAAGCCCTACAGGAAGGAAATCCTCAAGAACTACTACCAGATAATGAACTTATAACACTCACCTGCTCATGACATGACAGACTGTTTTTTTTTTTTTTTTTAACTTGCCTACTCGTATATGACAAACTTTTTGTCTTCATGCAATCATATATTTTGTATATTACTGTATATTTTGTACATTATTGTATATTTAATCCTGTAAAAGTCTTGGGTCAAGCACGCATGTACTCTTGTTTATTGTACATTGTGTTCCTCGCACCTTAGTCTGTAAATATTCACACCCTTCTGGCACAGAGCCGTCCCGGGGTGACCCAAGGTTTCTTGGGAAATAAACTGATTTTAATAATAATAATACTGGTGTTCCCCAAGGTTCTGTTCTTTGTCCCGCTCTTTCCCTCTTGTATATTAATGACCTCCATTGACCCGAAGTCCTATCCATAGTTTTACCGATGATAGCATATTGCATGCCACCTTCCAGTTTGAGAAACCTAGCCCTGCACAAACAGCTTCAACCTCTCGAATATCCCCTACCAATTCCTTAAATGCTGATCTTCAAGTAATTCTCCAGTGGAGAAAAGAAAATTTAGTTGATTTTAAACTTTCTAAAACCCAGTCCTGTTTCATATCTCGCAAAAAGGAGTTCTGTGCTCTTATGCCCCTATGCTGATTTCTAGGCAAGATCATATATCTCTATTGGGGATTACACTGACTTCTAATTTCTAATGGCACAAGCACATTACAGATATTTCTTCTTCTGCATCTAAAAAACTTGGTTTTCTCTTTCGCTCTCGCCGTTACTTCCTTCCAAACAGCTGTTAAGTCTGTCAAATCGCAAATCCGCCCTACCATGAAATATTGCCTGACTTCTAGATTTCATTCAAAAAGGGAGCAGTTAGGTTAATTAATGACTCATATCTAACAGAGTCTCTCTCTCTCCACTGTACGTTCACCACATTCAAAGAAATTAAAAAAACACTGTGTATAACAGTGTATATACACTGACACAGTGCATATACAACAGTACACAGTATTTCTTTTTCATTTTTATGAATATTTGTTTTGTTAATTTATATGGGCTCTGTCTCATATGGGTTCTCTTTTGAGACAGAGGAGAGCCCATATAAATGGGCTCTCTGTCTCATACTTCCATGGGCACTGTTCTTCTGAATTGCTTCTATAATTTCCGCTCTCTCTTCCAAAGCAATCCGAACACGTGCCGCAACAAGTCACTATCCTTTTACTGTCCAACTTCCAACTCACAGAACCAACTTTTTTTCTACCGCATTTATTCATTCAACTTCCACTTTCTGAAACAACCTTCCTTCATACGTATTTCCTAAAAATTATGATCTACAGAAGTTCAAGTTTAATGTTAACAGATATCTTCTGAACCTCCGACCCATGCATGGTACTAAGTGCTACTATAGGTTCTAATACTTCTCGTGTTTTAGTTTTATATTAAATAAATAAAAAAAAAATAACTTTATCCGTCATAGGGACACTAATGGTGGATGTCTTTGAATGATAGGTTTGTTTTTTGGTTGTTTTTTTGTGTGTCACTGCTTACAGTGGTGATTTAACTTTCATTTCAGGTTGAAGGCCTGCATAAGGTAGGGAGGGTAGGGAACACAGAATCAGCGTCTTCAGCCAAAGTACATTCATTATATAGTACATATTGTGTGCGTTATCTTCAGTTCAGTGGCTATTTTTTAATTTGGAAGAATTAAAAAAAAAAACAAAAACGGCCGAGATGGGGAGATTCAAAGTAATGAATAAAAAAGATGAAAAAAATTCAAAAGTTTTAATTTTTTAAAAATTTTAATTAAAAAATTCTTAAAATTTTAAATTAAATATTTATATGCTTACTTGCAAATACAGATGTAATTAAGGATACAGTTCCAGCACCTTGTTCGGCCAGACACAAGCCACTGGGATTTAGGAAACCCGACCTCATCAAGAAATAGATGTCAGGATTGTCATACCTACACAACTCTAATCCCACAGAAGAAGACGACTGCTGGAAATTTGAACTTTCAATTTTTTTTTTTTTTTTTTTTTTTTTTTTTACTGTATCGCAGTCATTCCTGTGGTTACAAATGCCGTACGTTGTTTGGCTGTAAATATTTGTGTTTGTGTAAATACGGTGAAACTATCACTTGTGTCTGTTTAAGCAAAAGGTATGCTTCAATTGTCATGGTATTAAGTTCTTACCAGTTTACGGTAGTAAGTAATTAATAACTGAAATATTCTATATTCCAGATAATTATAAATCAGATATTATGTATTTCATGTATTTCATAACTGTAACATAGATGTATGTTTTGTAACATAGTTGTATATGTATGTTCACCCTCTAGCCTGTGGCTGTAACCGGGTGTTCTCATAAGAGAAATAAATTGATGATAATAATAATAATATAAACAACCCCATAACGTGGTGATAGTGTAAACGTTGCTGGTTAAAAGTTCAACATTTTGTGCACCTCTACTGTGGCATACATGAACCTCATTTAATGAATTAAAACGGATGAATTTGTGAAAAGTGTAATATGTTAAAGTAATTAGAGATCTGCACCCGTAAATGCATTTTGAGATGCCTTCCGGATTCCTGGTTTGAATTTATTAGACTTACCAGTGAGTCTGTAGACAGGCCGCCGTAGCTGAGTGGTCAAGTGTTAGGGTACATAACACTTGAGTGACTGGGATTCAATCACATGAGCTTAGAGTGACTGGGATTCAATCACATGACGACTAAATCTGTGCTATTTCTTGTATTCTCTCGATCTTGTTCTCTGTGTGGTCATCACGAAGTATAAACAGAAATTTTATTTATTTATTTTTTTAACTGATGAGAACTTAAATCTAGCATAAACTACCAATGTAAAAAGTATTTTTATGTAAAAATGATGAATTTAAAAAAACGAATTTTTAAATTAATTTATTTTTAACTGATTGATTTAGGATCTTTAAATATGACAATGAAAATGGCTCCTGATGTCGGTGTGTTTCACACGACTGTTTAAAGTTACATACGGTGCCGTATTTGAATGAGGCGACTCAACAACCAACTATATATATACTGGGACACCTGCCTAGTAACTGTCATGGGACACCTGCCTAGTAACGGGTAGATCCACCATTCGCCCGGATAAGGGCAGTCACAAGGCGAAGCATTGGGTCCACTAGTTCACGAAAGCGTTCCACAGGTATATCCATCCATGCTTGTTGCACCGCTGTCCATAATTCCGTCGTATTCCTGAGTGGAGGATCCACTCAGGAATACGACGGAATATCACCACGGCTCAATGCGGAGGCGCATTGCCCTGCTGGAAGAGTCCATTGCCCTGTAAGTGCACGATGTCCACGAAGGGATACATATGGTCTGAAAAGATGGACACGTAACCTGGACCGTACAGCGGTGCGTCTAGATTTACCAGCGGTCCCAACCTGTGCCAGTTGAACACGTTCCTGACCATTACCGACCGTCCACCTGCCTGAACAGTTCCTTGTTGACATGACGGGTGCATAGCTTCGGGCGGTTTCTGCGAGATACGCGCCCTCTCGTATACTCGAAATAACTGGAAACTGGACTCATCGGACCAGGAGACCCGTCTCCAATCATGCAAGGTGCAGTGCGCATGTTCTTTTTCCCAGTCGAGGCACAGATTCCTGTGTCGCGGTGTTAGAGATGAGAATCTGATGGGTCGGCGGCTCCCATAATCTATTGCGGCTAATGATCGCCTGATGGTCTTGGTGGAGACGTTTCTAGCACCTCCCTCGTTGAAGTCGGTGGTGATTTGTGCCACTGTGTCTCTCCGGTTAACAATGCGAGACAGACGTCGAAAGCGGTGGAAAACGGTGATCCATATGCAGTGGAAGTGGTACGTTTGCTAACGTTGCGTCCGTATTGCCCTCGATAGCCCTATTTTTTGCTATATATTTTTGTGGTCTGCGCAGGTAGCACAGTGGTATCGTCATCGTCCTCCCCACGCTGAGTTGAAAAGGTCCGGGTTCGAATCCCGTTGATGACGCGAGGAACTTTGCTGGGATTTTTTCACTCCGTGGCTAAGTTAGTCGGTCTCAGGCGTAGATAGCAAGGTTATACCCCCCCCCCCCCCAAGAATCTGGGGTTTTTCGTCCAGTAAAACAAATCGACCATAGAATGCACACAATAAACAAACACAAGACACACAGCATGGCATATGACTTTAAAGATTCGAGTGTTCTAATATAATATATATATATTTTTTATATATATATATATATATATATTTTTTTTTTTTTTGTTGAACAGTTGTTTTGTCAGTAGTGTGATTTTGCCGTGCGAGTGCTTGGCTTTCTGTTTTATTATTTTTCCACTGCATACGGACCACCGCTTTTCAAATCCATTACATTGGCGGCTCGATCTTTGGATCGTTTCGTCATTGCAAGGATTTGTCTAACGTTCGAAATCCACCTCCGTCGAGATGGAGCATAATGGTTAGTCTGAGAATATATTTATAACGAGGTTCTACAAATCGTTACCTAATATCCTTTTATTAATGTTATACTTTTATTAATGTATAACAAATGTCTAACAGAAGGGCTATTTCCAACGCAGTGGAAGATTGCATTATTGAATTTAGTGAGAAAACCTGGAAATCCACTATCTGAACCTAAATCATATCGCCATATCGCTCTTTTGACAAACCTTGGTAAAATCCTTGAAAGGTTAATGGCATTACGGGTAACCGGCCTGCTAGTGCAGCAGGATATGATATCGCCTCAGCAATATGGGTTCACTCCTGGGAAATCCTGTGAAGATTGTCTAGTGGCATTTCGAACGCATATTGAGAATTCTACATCCAAATATGAATTAGCAATCTACGTTGATTTCGAAGGGGCATTTGATACAGTTTGATGGGTGGCAGCGATGGCTTAGTTAAGAAACGCTGATTGTTCTACGGAATTATATATTCTTTTCAACAATTACTTCTCAAATAGATATGTGCTAGTGAAGTCCAAGCATTTTGAGCTACGAAAACAGGTTGTTAGCGGGTGTCCTCAAGGCTCCGTCTTGGGACCCCTTATTTGGAACGTAGTCTTATAGAATTGGTTGGGTCGTACATTCCCTAATTGTAAGGTGCTGGCATTTGCAGAGATCTGACAATTATAATTGCAGGACGATTTCGCTCACTCTTAGAACAGAGAGCTTGTTGTGTGCTGACAGACTTAAGTTCTTGGGCTTAAAGCTATAAGCTTGCTATTAGTCCTTACAAAACTAAAATGATGTTATTTAAAACAGCTTTAGATATAAATCGACCTCCTCAGATCAAGTTGAACGGTGTATCTATGGTCCTTGATACCAAATACCTGGGAATTATTGTGGACAGTAAGTTATCATTTCACCAGCACTTATTACATTTAAGTAATAAAATCAGGAAATTTTCTGGTGCTATCATTAGAATTCCAAAGTCTGACTGGGGCCTATCACATAAAACACTGTTTCTGTATTACAAGGCAGTATTCCTTCCTATAACTACGTACACTGCAGGTGCCTGGTTCCATAGAGTTAAAATAGTTACGTTTCGGGCTAAACTAAATTTCATACAGTGCATCATGCTTCTTGGTATTCTAAGAGTGTGCAGAACGGTGTCCACTGCCGCGCTGCAGTTGTTGGCCGGAGCGCTACCCTAGGATCTACATTTGTTGTATCGTAGTTTTTGCTACCGTATTAAGAGGGAAATTCCTACAGAACTTTTTGGTATAGAGATCAATATTCGCTCTGACTGTAGAGGCGAAAAGAAAAGATGTATGAATGAAATAATCAATTTATGGCAGACAAGATGGGATACCATACCTACTGGAAGAGTGACCAACTTGTTTATCCCGAACGCGACTTTTCTGAATGATAAAAAAGTTCGCAATTGGTTTACACCTAGTTTACAATCGTCATTTTTGTTAACAGGACACGGGTCAATGTATGAGAAATTATGTGCATTAGGACTAAGTAACAAGGACCTTTGTTTTTGCGGGGCCAGGGAAGGCTGGCACCACATACTATATGATTGTCGAATATATGACAATGCCCGGACAGCGATACGTGAAATTCTTGAGAGTATAGCTCCAGGAGAAGAAGCTATATTTTTAAGAGACTGTAGTAAGTTTCAGACGTTCCAGGTATTTGCTGATGAAGTGTTTGAAGGATTTCAAACAGTTGGATGGATTTGATCAACGAGGTTGATCAAATCCATCTGGCTGGAGGCATTGAAGTGTTTTTATGCTGCCGTTCTTAATGATTGCACAACTGGAAGATCTACTCTTCTTTTCTCTCTCTCTCTCTCTCTCTCTCTCTCTCTCTCTCTCCCCCTTCGGTTTCCCCCCTTTCGGTTTTTGGTATATATATATATATATATATATATATACAGTATATATATGTATGTTTGTTTGTGTATATATACTAAAAACCAATATATATATGTATACTAAGTATATATATTTATTTACTTTTATTTATTATTATTATTTTATTTATTTATTTATTTATTTATTTTTTTGTTATCTTTGTTAATTATTTTTATTCTTTTCTTTCCCTTCCTTTTGGGTTTTTTTTTTCCCCCTTCCTCTGGAGTTGGGCCCCAGAGAAGGAAATTCTTTTTTTTTTTTTTTTTTTTTTGTTGTATCATACTCTGAGACCATAGGTGTCCCAGCTACTGGAACTGGCCCACCGTCCCGTGGTGTGGACGAGTACCCAGAATCATCTGTCCAGGTGACTGATGCTTCTGGGTAGCTAAGTGGCCAGAACATAACAACAGAACACACATAATACACACAAACCTCCGTCACACACATATCTGGCCCATTTGTAGTAATACTGTACTGTTCTTTACAGAGATACGAGGCGGAGTTGAACTGACGTTCTAGGAGCTGCCCCTTACATAAACACATGTCCACATGTCCAGTCTATTTTATTTTATTATTATTTATTATTTTTAGTTAATTTGGTCCCGTATTGTTTGTAGTTTACGTCTGCATCTTTCGTTATATTTCACACAATTCGGACCTTGGTGCTATCAAGGGGGTGCCACTAAATTCTAAATTATATTCGGGGCTTTTCTTTAACAGTATCCTCTTCTTCACTACTTTTCCCGCCCTTTTCTTTTGTATTGTTTTACTGGTTTAGTTTATCATTTCGCTCTACTGGTTTGCCGTACTACTGGCATACATTTTAGTGTAGTTTTTTTTTTTTTTTGTTTATATATATATATTTATTTATTTATTTATTTATTAAATCAGTTTATTTCCCAAGAAACCTTGGGTCACCCTGGGACGGCTCTGTGCCAGAAGGGTGTGAATATTTACACACTAAGGTGCGAGGAACACAATGTACAATAAACAAGAGTACATGCGTGCTCGACCCGAGATATTTACAGGATTAAATATACAATAATATACAAGATATACAGTAATAAAAAAAAAAAAAAAAAAAAAAAAACAAACAGTCTGTCATATCCAGGAGCAGGTGATTATTATAATTTCATAATCTGGTAGCAGTTCTTGAGGATTTCCTTCCTGTAGGGCTTGTCGTCACAGAACCTATCAGGGTGGATCCTAAATTTATTGAAGATCCGAAGACAATTCGCTGGAAACATGTTCCTCAGGGAATCAATGTTTGACAGCATAAGACGTAGAGAGACACAGGAGTCGGGGTGCTCCCCCCTTGCCCTCCTCGGGCCAGAGATTAATGTGGATACCGATGGAGCATCAATTCGCCTCGTTAGAAGCCGTGCGAGCGTGAAGACATTTTTTGTCATGATGATATGTCTCCAGGGAGTGGTGCCTAGATTTGCTTGTAGGATAGATCTGGAGATAGTTAGGGGGTGGCCTACCACCCTATTCATCCATCTAAGCAACCAGTACTCTAAACTGAGATACTTCTGAAGGTATGAGGCAGGGGCAGATGACCAAATTTCTGAAGCATAGAGAGGAATCGGCGAAATACACCTCAGGATGTGCCGAACAAGCAGCGCTGGCTGATGCACACCAACGAGTTCTTGACGCACTGCCCAAAGGGCAGCGTACGTCTTCTGCCTCATTCTGGCAAAGTGAGGCTGAAAAGTGAGTCCAACATCCCAGGTGAGGCCAAGATCAGTATGAGAGGTCACCTTTTGCACCGGTTCCCCACTAACAAAGATTTGGATATCATTTTTGACTTTCTTCTTGGTTATCGTCAGTTGCGCTGATTTGGAAGGGCTCAGATGCAGCCCAATTGTGGCAAGATAACTTTCCAAGCTTAATATCTGCCTAGAAGCTTGTTCGTTGATATGTTGAATCTGATGACTATGATCTGAGCTCACGTAGAACTTCAGATCGTCGGCATAAGAGACAAAGTTCGGATTCTGAGCAAGGAAAGGTTCCAAAACTGCTGCAAACAGGATAGCTGACAGTACACTTCCTTGTGGAATGCCTCTTGAGACGTCAATAGTTACTTGAAAGTCATTGTGGGTCACAGACAGATGTCTAGGAAGTAAAATAGACTTCAAAATTTGAAGTAAAGTATCTGCCAGGCCGAAGTAGTGTTTCAGAATGGTAAAAAGAGCTGGGAGGTGTATTCTGTCATAAGCCGATTTTATGTCGAGGAATATGATATCAATCTGTGATTTGTTGTTGAGGGTGCGCTGAATTCTGAAGAGGGTATCAAGAAGATTGGTAGTTGTCGATCTCCTTTGTAGAACGGTATGCAGGTACTCGGGCCTGTGTGCAAAGCAATGCTGGGCAATTGTTGGCTGAATTACTTTTTCAAAAATTTTGAGTAAAGAACAACTGATGGATATTGGTCGCAGATCTTTAGGAGATTTGGGTTTCTTGATCTTTGGAATGGGCTTAACATGGTAGGTTTTCCAAATTGAAGGAACTATTCCAGATTGCAGAATTTGTCGGAAAAGGTGAAGGAGAAGGTCGATTATATATGGGCTGCAAATTTTGATAATAAAGAGTGGGAAACCGTCTGGACCTACAGTGGCTTTGTTGGGTAGCTTATTGATGACATCGATTAGGGTCTCTCTAGTTATTTCTGTTTCAGACAGGTGTGCCCTAGGTAACCAGTCCTCCTGAGAGAGAGAGGAATCAGAGTCAGGAAAATCTGCCTGCAGTATGTTGAACTGTGCCCATTTCTGGACAAGCTTTTTGTCAATGGCTAGATGATGATGATGTGAAAGGATCCTTCTACCACTCTTCAACCTATTAAGAACCGCTTCGTTAAGGACCTGCCTTTTCTTTTTCAAGAAGCAAGCTCTTTCTTTCTTAAAGATGGAACGGTCTGAGGGAAGTTCAGTTTTCTGCCATTTCCGGTAGGCCTTCTGCTTCTTGATGAAAGCCATCTTAGTTTCCTTATTGAAACCCCGATTCGACCTGTTAACAATCCTGGTGATTCTGGCTGCACCATGTAGTGCAATTAACTTCAGTTGTTCCGACAAGAGCATAACGGCATCCTCCAACGGCTCAGAATAGAGACGCTCCCAGTCAAACCCAATCAAGCGTTGGAGAATGATCTCAGGCTTCAGATATTTGGTAGAGAAGGCTATCCTAGGCAATTCAGCAGAGTACTCGTCAGGTAACCCAAGGGAGTTGCTCGGTAAGGATAGTTTACATGCAATTGGCGAGTGATCAGATTGGAATCGAAAGTTGCTAGGTAGGAGTTTGATATCTTGCAAGTTGTGGAAGATTAGGTCCAGCGCTTGACACGCTCTAGTTGGTTGCGTCACTAACCGTGTAAGGTTAAAGGCACGAAGAGTGACCTCAAGGCCCTCAAGTGCATTCCCATGCCTGGGCAGTGGCAAGTTAAAATCGCCTGCTACAACAGTTGGAATTTTAGGCACTAAGTTGGTTGCTAACCACGTGAGCAGCTCAGCTCTGGAGTTTTCATTGTGGTCTGGAGGAAGGTAAACCAGGCAGCATTGGATTTGAAGAAGAGGACTCCTCAGCGTCAGGGAGACTGCCTCAAAGTTGTTAGACTGGCTCACTCGTGTCCGTATTGGCTGGAATCGATCGTTGAACAGGATTTCAACACCTCCGCCTCGCCCGTTAATCCTGTGATTCCCAATGTGTTTGTAAGGGGTGTTAAAATGGGCAAGATCAAGCTGTCTATCCGCCATTAACCCTGTTTCTGTAAGGCAGATGACATCAAACTCATTAAGCAATAGGAGGGTCTGAAGACAATGAAGCTTGTTTTTTAGGCTGCGTACATTCTGCATAAACCAAAGAATTTCTCCTTCGTGTGAACCTGGTAGCAAGTCATCCTTTTGTAGCTATGGTTGTTTATCTCGCCTGGATCCGCTCTAAGCGATCGATCTACTCCTCTCTTGGAACGGCTTTATAAGGGTGCCTACCGGCCAGCAGCTAGAATCCAAGACGATATGCTTTGCATTCGCAGGGCAGGAGATGATAAAGGAAGAATAGGTCGGGTGTCTAGTTTTGATAGCTTTTGCATCTAAGTTGATCCCATGTTCTTGGGCAAAGAGTGCCCTGATATTTGCCGCTTTTGTTGCTGGTCCCAGTCTGGAAACAAAAATTCTCTCTCGGGTCTGGACAGCAGAAATATTATATATTTCCTCAAGTCTCCGCGACAGCGGGACCGAGGTAGGTTCAGTAGGAACCGATATATTAGGCTCCTCGCATGGAACTCTGTTACCTTGTGTTTTCACAGTCAAAACACTTTGAGGGCAAGCCATTTGTGGGTTATGCCTGGGAAATTGCGCATGATGGTTAAATTGATCAGAGAGACATTTCCATTTAAGCAACAGAACCTTCAGTGCGCCACCCAGGCAATAGCCTATCTGCGCAAAAGTCTTAATCTTTTTAGTTATATTACAATTATTATTTGTGTGAATTATCATCACTACTATGGTTATTAGGCCAAAATTGTTCTAACGTTTCTGTTGATTAAACAGTTTATTATTTTTTTTCTCGGTCTTTAGCCTGTGGTCACACAGAGATAAGCAAATATCCCGTGTGACCACAGTTACCGCCCCTTCCTCGTGGAGGAAGACCTCTACTCGTAAGGCGGCTAAAAAAAATTTTTCATAATAAAATTATAGTCTCACACTAGGTCTCTCTCCAAGCACAGCACTATCTCTAATCATAATCTGTTCTTCTTCGATTTAAGGCTATAGCCTTTTCATATTCAGGACAGGCATGGTCTATGTTCTGCTGTCTGTTTTTTACGCTTGCAATTTATACAGCACGGTGACTTTTCCTTGTTCTCACAATCTTTATATGAATGACCTTCGGTTGAACAATGTCCGCAGAACGCTTTCATTTTGCAGGTCTTCGCAATATGGCCATAATTCATACATCTGTAACACTGGGTTACCGTGACAATGTCACGGACCCGACAAGCGGACCAATTGATGAACACTTTTCCTTTTCTGATCAACTGTTTGTGGACAGGACCTGTTATCTGCACTATCCAGTTATTTAACTTCTTGCTCTTTGCTTTGTTCACGGATACCACATTGAACCCTTCTTGGTACACTTCTTGGTTTACACCATAGTCTTTTAAGTTCTTGATCCATAATTGTTCTTTTAACTCATCTTCATTCACATCTAGATCTACATCGTAAATCAAAACTTTAGGATTTCTCTTTGGTACCTTTTCTACACATAATTTTAGTTCTTTGAACTTTGGACATTCTGCGAGCATATCTATATCTTTTTCTGTTTCTACTTCGAGGACGATCTTATTATCCAGAACAGTTCTTAGATTTTGGACTTTAACATGTTGTAGCTCAGGTCTCACATTTCTAATTAGGTCTTTTTTAATGTCTTCACTACATTTATGTTTTTTGTTCTTAGTGGTGATAATTGCTACCCGAGGCTTTGCAACACACTTTTCTTTTAATACGGTAGCATATTCCTTTTTATTTTGTTCTTGAGTACCTTCCTTTTCAGATCAGAGAGACAGAAAGCGTCTGCTTGCGCATAGATCCGCTCCTCCCTGTTTAGGCGTGGGGTTTTTTTCATCTCCATCCTGTTGTAACAGTGATGAGCCTGGCCACCAGGTTTCTCCTGACGTCTTTTGCAAGGTTGGTGCAGATTAGATTCACAAGGAATCAGATTAGATTAGATTCACCAGGAATATATATATATATATATATATATAGTATTAGAATACGCAGAATATGCTATTTTAAATTGATCCCTGTTGGGAAATAAATTCCATTATTTTGTATTATGTATTATTTTGCATATCAAGAATAGAATTTAGGAAGCAGTGAAATAGCATTTCCAAAACCAATATTTAAAATGCTTCCTGTTTGAAAATTTCTATAGTTTCATTTCAAGTATTACAGCACACTTGTGTAATGTTTATTTTGATTGCAAGTCATTAGTTCCAAAGTTCTTGAGATTTTCTTAATGGACTGGCAGTGATAAGACCAGCTATTTTTAGTACATATACTGAGAGGCCATATGTGCTTGTTGCTACTCGAATATATCGCTCATCAGTCACTTCTTACGTATATAATATGCCAGCGAAAACGTTCACTGAAAAATAAACTAAGATTACAGAGGGTAATCTTTATTCTTTATTTCTGTTTATTTATTCTATAAATTATTTATTTATTTTCTTCATTTGCATAGTTATTTTAATTTTGCACGGTGAAGATATAATAAATAGTTTATAGCGTATAGGGTTTATAGTTTAGTGTCCAAACTGATTTGGGGGATATTGCGTATAAGCGGAAATGTTGGGGATTTTCATACAATAGTATTTTCATCTATTGTGTATTGTTTAGTGACGGGAATAGAAAAAAAAAAATAGGGTGGCAAATTTGTAATATGGTAATTTCAAAAATAATTTGCGTTAACCATTCATTCAATAGGGGATATATCCTTTAGCCCAAAAGCTATACTAATACAGTATTTTCAGTTTTAAAACAGTTTTTATTTTCAATTTCAGCTTTTTTTTTTTTTTTTTTTAATATCCATGACACTGAACATATATGAAAATACGAGGGAGTATCAAAAAGTTCGTGCCCTGACCTAGATAAAACATCAGTAGGAAGAAGCCGTTTTTAATATAAGTTGTCTACATATTCAATAACTAACATGTGAAATTTCATTCCCTACGTGATCTTACACCAGAGGTGGAGCCCGGAATCTGAGAAAGGACACTGTGGTTGACAAAGTGGAGTATTGAGCAGTGATAAAGTTCCTGCATTTAGTATTAGTAACGGCCGCTTGGTGCAAGAAAGCCTATGGCTTATGCTGCACCAGCCAAAAAAAAAAATCCGAACAAAACAATGATAAAAACAAAAAAATAAAATAAATAAATAAAATAAACTAAATAATAATAATTAATAAATAAAAAAATAAAATAAAAAATAAATAAAAAGGAAATTAAACCTATCATCCTATGTGCTTCCCTAACCCGAAAGTACTATCCAGATAACCTTTGAATTTCCCCAAACTGTCGGCCTCTACCACCCATGAAGGCAACTTATTCCAGTAATTTATAACTCGCTGGCTAAAATAAAACTTCTTACAGTCCAATCTAAACATTTCCCCCCGTAACTTGAATTTATGTCCCCTAGTTCTAGCATCATTTATAATCTTGAAAATTTTGTCCTCATTCATTTTACTGATGCCTCTCAGAGCCTTAAACACCTCAATCAAATCTCCTCTAAGGTGTCTAGTTTCCAAACTCTGCAACCCACATATTCAAAGTCTTTCTTCATAAGGCCGCCCTTTTGCCGATCTCACCAGGCGAGTTACCCTTCTTTGCACCCTTTCAAGAAGCTCGATGTCTTTCTTCAGGTGCGGTCTCCATACTTGAACACAGTATTCCAAGTGTGGTCTAACATAAGCCTTATATAATGGGATTATCACGTCCCTATCTCTACTTGCAAAAGTTCGATAGATCATCGATAGGACACCATGGGCCTTCCTTGCAACCTGTTTACAATGCTCAGAGAATTTCATGTCTGACCGTATCGTAACACCCAAGTCCCTTTCCTCCAGTACTGGCTTTAGTTGAACTCCACCAAGTGAATAAGTTTTTTTGGGATTACTGTTTCCCAGGTGTAATACCTTACACTTTGTTGGATTAAAGCACAGCTGCCATTTTTCTGACCATTCCTGAAGTCTATCTAGGTCTCTCTGAAGAAGCCCAGCTTGACAGTGATCATTAACTACTCTCCCAATTTTAACATCATCTGCAAATTTAGACATCACGCCCTCTATCCCTTCATCAATGTCGTTTATGAAAATTAAAAACAACAGTGGTCCTAATACTGATCCTTGGGGAACCCCACTTCTTACATCAACCCAATCTGAGGAATAGCCATTTATCACAACCCTCTGCCTCCTGCCCTGAAGCCATCCTTCTATCCATCTAAGGATTTTCCCAGTGATTCCAACCTGTTCCAGCTTATAAAGCAACCGCTCATGTGGGACTGAGTCAAAAGCTTTGCTGAAATCTAAATAAACAATGTCGAAATTATTCCCTAAATCCAGCTCGTGAGTGACCCTTTCGAAATAGCGAACCAGATTTGTTAAACATGATTTTCCCTTTACGAAACCATGCTGAGTATCCTTGAGAATTTCAATTCGATCCAAATGATCCTGAATTCCACCCTTGATCATTGCCTCCATGATTTTCCCTACTACTGAAGTCAGACTGACAGGTCGATAATTTCCAACTTCACTTTTAGAGCCACCCTTATGTATGGGAGATACATTTGCACTTTTCCAATCCAAGGGAATCTCCCCAGAGTCTAATGATGCTCGCATAATTAGCCTCAATGGTTCAATGCACTCGCTTGCCGCCTCTCTTAAGATTATAGGGTATATTCCATCAACTCCAGGAGCCTTACTGGTCTGTAGGCTCGAAAGTTTTTTCATTAAATAATCTTGCGAAATTTCAATATCATTAATTACATATTTTTTAACTTCGCTCCCACAATTTCCCTTTGCCACAAAAGGCTTTCCATTTGTAAATATCGATGCAAAATAACTGTTGAGTTCATCTGCAACGGCAGCTGGTGTATTTATTACTATCCCCTTTCCCTTACATAAAGGTCCGATCTGGTTTGTCCTGCTCTTCTTGGCATTTATATATGTGAAGAATTCTTTATCCCCCCTCTTTGCTCTGTTTGCTAGTGATTTCTCATAAACTGCCTTTGCCTGTCGAACCTTTTCTGTGGCTCTATTACACATCACCTTGTAGCTGTTATAGGCTTCAGTACTTTTTATTGTTCTGTAACCTTTCCATGCCACCTTTTTCTGCTCAAGTAATGCGGCAACTTCACTAGTCATCCAACTTGGAACCCTCCTCGTGGAGTATTTTTTTAATGGTATATACGCATTCAAGGCATCTGTGATTAATGTTTTAAAAGCGTACCACAGTTCAATTGTATTCATTCTCTGCGCGATATCTACCCAGTTAATAGAGGCCATGTAGTACCTTAAGGCATCGTAATTTCCTTTTCTGAAATTAAAACCCATTCCTTTGCCTTTTACTTCTGCTACCTTTCTCGTCATCATCCACCGTAGAACTCCGTGATCACTTCCTGCTACTGGTTCCTCTACTGTCAGCCCTGTTATGTCATCTGATTCATGTGTGATGATGAGGTCTAGGATATTCTTTTCTCTAGTATTTTCCCTGACATGTTGATACAAATAACAGTCATCTAGTTGATTTAAAAATTTTGTTCCCCATGTCGAGTTTCCTTCCCATTTACTCCAATCAATTAGAGGCAAATTGAAATCACCCATAATAAGGCATTGACGCTTACTTGCCCATTCCATTTGCAGGGCAAGAAAGCGCAGGAAATTGACGAAGAAATGAAAGCTGTGTATAGGCAGAATTGTCCATCCTATGACACTGTAAAAAGCGGAAACGGGAGTTCCAGTACGGTCGTACAAGTGTCTTGGACAAGCCAAGAGAAGGAAGGCCATCAACATCCACAGACAGTGAGACGATTGCAAACGTTGAGCAGCTGGTGCTGAATGACAGGTAAAAAAGGTAAAGTGCAGCCGTTATCAACCCACTGCAGGATGGAAGCCTCCTCAACAATTCATGCTGAGGGAAATGGACCATAATCTGCCACTCTGGTCCAGTGTGGGTTGGCAGATCGACCGTATTCAGTAGTCAGGGGCTTGAACCCCGGTCTACTCAAAGAGAGTGTGCTACTGTACTCCCGCTCTTGACCACTCGGCTACGACGTGTGACAATTAATTTAATCGCAAATGCAGTGAGAATTAGTTATGGGTCTGCCCACAGCATTTTACGTGACCATCTGCACATGTCTAAGGTCTCCGCACGATGGGTTCCAAGATTGCTGACGGCTTTGCAGAAGCAATTTATAGGTGGCTTTCATCAACCGGTGAAATACCACCACTTTGCTTATTGGAGGCTTGAAGTGGTGAAACCCATGTTTAGTCTCTAGAGCAAAGTTTCCGGCATCCCCCTTCCCCCATACTTCTCCTTCAACCCTAACCCAAGCACGGTACTAAGTACTATAGGTTCTAATACCTCTCGTGTTTGGGGTTCACATAAAAAAAAAAAAAAAAAAAATGTCGAATGCAATGTTCTCGCCAACTGTTGGATTTGTATAATGTAGATGTTGAGAACTTTTTTGATCGGCTGGTGACAAATGACGAATGCTGGGTGTACCAGTGTGATCCGGAAATTAAAAACATGTGAAAGCAGTGGAAGCACACCTCCTCCCCACCTCATCAATGAAATGGAATCGTGGTTTCAGGCAAAAAGTGCGGACTTCTATGATCAAGGCATTAAACAACTGATCCACAGATGGGAGAAATGTGTTACTGTACATGGAAAGTGCATAGAAAAAGATTAAAGTTCCTGTGAAGTTTCACCTTTCTAGGGCTATTATTTTTAGGTAAGGGTACGAACCTTTTGACACCCCCTCGTATATTGTTATGCTAGAAGTCTTTACTTTTCTTGTTTTAAGTGAAGCCATTTTCGTAAGCATTTCTTTTCGATCTTTCTGTCCAAAATTTAAAAAAAAAAAAAACAGGCAAAAAAACATAATTAAAAATACTAACAATTACACTCATGAGCCAAAACATTATGACCACCTGTCTCTGTCTAATAGCGTGTTGGGGAGTCTTTCGCCGTGATAACCGCTTGCACCCGGTGTGGCATTGACTTCACGAGACCACGGAAGGTGTCCTTAGGTATCCTGGACCAGCTGGACAGAAAACCTTCCCGGAGTTCGGCAAGGAGCGAGGCACTGGCGTGAAATGGCGAATGCTGCGTTCCACCGCATCCCAAATGTCGGGGGAATTTGCGACCAGGGGGAGAATACGAAACGCTTGGACACGATCCTCGAACCATTCCTGCATAATGTAGGCTTTGTGACGCGGAGTGTTGTCTTGTTGAAAGAGTCCGCTGTCATCTGGATACACTGTCACCATATAGGACAAAACTTGGTCCGAAACAAAAACAATGCTGAGGTAGATTTAGTGACAAAGGTGTGTTCAGTGGGGATGTCCATATATTTATATGTATATATGGTCTTTGGTGGCCCCTAGACATTAGTCTAAATCCACCTAATTTTATTGTTTGTAATATCCAAACCGGAATTACCACAGGCCAGGAAAAAAAAAAAAAAAACAATTTAAATTTATGTTGTGTATAATGTGTGTGTTTATTTTGTATCCAGGCTATCTAGCCTCCAGACAGCCGACACCTGGGCAACTGCTGCCTAGTGCCCGTTCCAAGGCACGTGGAGTGCATGGGTCTACTACACTGTGTGTGCTAACAGCACAAAAATCCCGCACCTAAGTGCTAGACCAAAGAGTGCCCGCAATCCCGCTCCCAGGGTGCCAACTCCGGGAACCCTGCAAAAGCAAAAAAAAAATTAAATTAAATAAAAAAATATATATTTAAAAAATAATAAATAAAATATAATAAATAATAAAAAATGAATAAATAAAAATAAAAATAAATAAATAAATAAATAAAATAATATTAAAATTAAATAATATAAAAGTAAATAAATAAATAATAATAAAAAATATATAAATAAATAACAAAAAATAAATAAAAATAAAATAAATTCCAAACCTGCATGAGCATGAAAGCATCCCCCAAATCATGATACAACCGCCCCCTCCGGTAAGTTTTTGTCCAACTGCAGAGTCTGATTACAGCTGTTCACCTGCTCGCCATCGCACCCCTCATCGGCATGATGGAGCTGTAATCTTAGTTCATCAGATCGGCGACTCTTTTCCAATCGTATAATGGCCACGAACAGTGCTCTCGTGTCTACTGCAGTCAGAGTTGTCAATGACGGTCGGTCAACATGAGCGCCCGAAAAGGTTGTCTATTCCGTAGACCTGTGCTCCCTTGTTGTAGTCCTGGTTGAAGTATCGTGAGCCGTCTGTCTCAGACAGCACATGCCAACCAAATTATTATATTAGGTCACCCGAATATTTAAATTCATATGCCGTGCTGTGTGTCTTAATTGTGTATATTCTATGGTCGATTTGTCTGTTTTGCTGGACGAAAAACCCCAGTTTCTGGGGGGAAAACCTTGCTATCTACGCCTGAGACCGACTAACTCAGACACGAAGTGGAAAAAACCCATTAAAGTTCCTCGCGTCATCGACGGGATTCGAACCCGGGCCTTTTCCACCCGGTGTGAGGAGGACGGTGACGATAGCACTGTGCTACCACGCAGACAGTACATGCCAACCGTAGTTCACCTCGACTGTCAGCCAGTGGTGGTCTCCCCATCCTAGCACGTTGAGTGGCTGTATGTCCCATTTCGGACTTTTTCCGCTACACATTCACTGCTGCGACCCTGAACAATCGACAATGCATTATTATGTGTTTATGTGCTTATGCCAGGAGAGATTAGAAGTCAGGGTAATCCCCAGTAGAGATATACTGTATGATCTTGCCTAGAAATTAGTGTTATCGAAGAGAAGCATAGGAAAAGAGGAATCCTTTTTTGCGAGATATAAGAGTGGACTGAGTTTTAGAAGGATTGTATTCCGAGCGTTTCTTCCACAGAACCCGCTTCTTCACTACTTCCCCTCTCCCCTTTTCTTTTGTATTGTTTCACCGGTTTAGTTTATCATTTTGCTCTACTGGTTTGCCATACTACTGGCATACATTTTAGTTTAGTTTATCATTTTGCTCTACTGGTTTGCCATACTACTGGCATACATTTTAGTTTATTTTTTTGCCAGTCATAAGTGATAAGTTATCTTTGGCCACTGAAGAATTAACTGAAGATCAGCATTTAAGAAATTGTTAGTGGATATTCGAGAGGTTGAAGCTGTTTGTGCAGGGCAAGGTTGAATGCAATATGCTATCATCAGCAAAACTATGGATAGGATTTCTGGTCAATGGAAGAAAGTTATTAATAAACAAGAGGAAAAGAGTGAGAGAAAGAACCGATCCTTGAGGAACCAGCATTAGTGGAGAACTTAGAAGATAGAGAGCCATCACAGCAACGATTTAATAACAACAACAACCATCTCTGCTAACCTTTATTTACCCTTAATTTTTCTTTCCTATATGAAGGTATATTAAAGTTTTCTGTTCCAGTTGCGCTTCATATTTCATCATTTGCAACTAATCTATTATACTTTTACATTGTTTAGGGTAGTGCTGAGCAATTTTTTAACGGAAGACCATATCAGACAATCACTGACATCTACAAATTTATTATACAGAATGGAAAAATGAAGTATGTATCGTGACCAGGTGCGTTTCGTTTTGTAACGCTTTTGGTTGTTACAGATCTCCAAATTTGGATTTCTTGCAATGTGGTAGACCTAAACTTTCCAGTGTGGAATTTAGTTGATGAATTTCATCATTCGCAAATATCAAAATTCATAAAAGTCATCCCATTAAAACGGCACTGTCAATAATTACAACAAAATTTTTTTTAAATGATTAGTTTAACCACATTAGTTTGATATGAATCCATATTGTCAATTTTGTCCGTAGAAGTGCGTTACACCGGTCGATCTGCATGTTTTGCGAGCTAAAAAATTCCGAATAACTCACAGTGAAAAGCCCGATCTAGATACACGTCGTACTTATTAATTTTGTAAATTTTAATGAAATAGCCCGCTTTGGAAAAGAGTTGGGTAAACCATTGTGCTTCCTGGGTGCTTTATAAAGTAAGGTTGTTTTTATTATAAAAAAAATAGAATTAAGGTATCACGTGCTTTGAGTGACCGTGGCTAGAACTACTAATTACTAAATACTGTGCTGTTTTTGTTGTGTTGTATTCTCTCTCTCTCTCTCTCTCTCTATCCTGTGAATTTCTCTGACCGTGTGGTCCTCTATAGGAATATAAATAGAAAATTTATTTATTTATTGTTCTTAGGTATAGGCCATATCATAACCATTTAAAATTAGATTCTTCAATTGGAAGTTTTCCACGTGTGTTTTTCGGTTACACTGTAGTGTAAAATCAACAAATACTGTACTGCGTTTTCTGGTATAAAATAATATAGTGTATAGTCTTGTTTTTATTTAATAAAGAGAATGGGGGTGTAGAAGAAATTCAAATCAGTATCAGTTAACTCTACCCGTTTCCTGATTAGAAATACTCATTTATTTAGGATTTTATTGAATACTTTTAATCTTACATCTAAGTATTTTTATTTTTATTATGAACTAGAAATATTCAGTTTCGGAGGGGGTTACTCTTCAAGATCTTGACCTCTTTCGGATTCGGCTACTCGAGCCTCATAACATTACTATGACAGCTCAGAATTCACAGGAACGCAGCCGAACTCCGTCCCGTTTCGTTATACGCATCGGTAAACGCATGTATACTTATAAATTAACTGTCTTCTGTTCTGTTAGTCTGAGTAGCCTTCCGTTTCGTAAACTTTTCCATTTCGAGCCCTGACTGTACAGTCCCATACTCGACATAATTTTGTTTTGAATTTGAATATTATAATAATATTTCTTCCGGCCTTACAGTAATTTAAAATTATTGTTAAAATTATTGTAATCTAACGGTAGTCATATTATGGCAAAAAGAGAATATATACATGAGCGTCGCTCCAAATTATCTTTTCTTCCGATCTTAACAAGAGAAACTAAATTCTCTCTCTCTCTCTCTCTCTCTCTCTCTCTCTCTCTCTCTCTCTCTCTCTCTCTCTCTCTCTCTCTCCTCCTTTCATCCTCTTGTAAACCGCTTCATTCTGGTTGCTGGCCTCTTTAAGTATGACGAACATTATTCATTAACACAGGATGAAGAACAAAGAAGGTGAAGGTTAAAAGAACGACGTCTGTTTACGGTCTCCAAGGCTGACCTATTCTCTTACAATTCTATATATAGACGCTTAAGTGAAACTCTCATGCGTAGCAATCAGAGTTTATCCTTTTCTCATTTTACAGGCAACAGTCCGATCGCGCCAAGGTACGTCTAAATAATTTTTGAACAGTGAACTCCTCTAAAGTATAAATAAAATTTCTCATATTTTAACCTATAGTCTCGTACTCTGATCGACCTTCATTTAGGAGAGCTGGAGTTAGCAATGTCAAGCTGTAGAGACAGAAAGAAGATAAAATTGTAAACAGTAGTCAACGTCTTCGGTACAGAACAGAAATGAATATAATAAATATACTTGTATTAATTTTCCTAACATCATCAGGTTTCGTAATGTGTAGGCATATCCATGTACACTGTATGGATTCATCTCGATATGCAATCGAGACTCTGTTAGAGAAATCGAGGCCATTAAATATGTGAAAAAAGCAAATTCTAAAACTGCTTTTAAGATTCAAGATAACATTACAATGTGACAGGGAATGAACTGGTCCTAATTCTTTTCAGCTCCAGGGAAGCTAGTGATTTACTGGCTGAATTCTGGCGATTTTTTTTTTTATTTCTGAACTGAATTGGATTTCATCTTATAGTTTTTGCCTCGCTATCTGGGTTTATTACTTAAATTACGCAAGTGATTTAAGTAATAAGTAAACCCAGATATCTTTGTGTAATTATAAATAGTATATTTAACTAAATATAAACAGATTGTTTGTTGTTTTGAGCATTAGCAACTAAGGCCATATTGCTCCGGGATATGCGGTGGTCATTCCCTGACCTTTCCGCATTCTCCGCATTTGGTGGTGATGGGCTCGAACCCCGGTCTAATCAAGAAGCGTGTACGATACACTGCTGTTCCTGCCCACCCGGCTACGGAGGCGCCTATAAATAAATATTGTAAAATTAACAATATCTATTTTTAGGAGTAAATAATATCAATTGTAAATTGATATTATTTACAATGTAAATAATATCATAACATCATATAGGTGAGTTTACTTTTTCATTTAGTTAAGTGTTTAAAAGGTCACAATTGAAATAATCCCAGAATCAACGATGTTCAATACGTGCTTGCATTAATACTTTATATTATCGTTCTTTTGATTCTAAATTTTTAACTACCTTTTATTTCTTTTGATTCAAATTACTTAACCTCTAGATTTATTACTATTATTATTTCATATAACTAAATACTGCTTATTACTATTATTATTTCATATAACTAAATACTGTAATGATGAATACTGCTAAGTACTAACTTAGCAGTATTCATCATTACAGAACCAGAGAACTCCTTGTCGTTTTTTGCCTTCAGTCTGGGTAGTTGGCCCCAGACGATTGTGGGTAAATAGCGATAAGTTTTGTGTATATATTTTAATTTATATTCTCTTCTTTCCCCTTGTTTTGTATATATATATATTTTTTTTTTTTGTTGTTGACACCAAATCTGTACACGACCATCCATGGTGTGGAGTAAATAACGTGACTCATCCGACCAGCATACCTTCTTCCAGTCTTCTAACGTCCAACTTGTATGCTCTTTGCACCAAGAGTCTTTTACGCCGATGAACCTTGGTTTGGAGAGGATGCCATAGGGGTTGTCTGCTGGTATAGCCCATACGTGCGAGCGTGCAACGTATAGTCAAGCCAGATATTGTTCCGGATTGGCCCATGTTGTATTGAGTAGTCAACTCTTCAACAGTGCTGCGCCTGTTCGCCTGTACGAGTCGTCAGACCCGGCGCTCATCTCTGGCATCAACCCTTCGCTGACCGTTGCAGTTTTGCCATCGGGTTGTTGTTTGACCATTTTGACGCCAGTTCTGGTACACTTTAACTACGGCGGCTCTCGAACACCCCATCAGTTTAGCCGTTTGGGAAATTGAGGCACCACCTCGTCGAGCACCCACAATCTGTCCTTTATCAAAGTCCGATAAATCCTTCCTTTTACCCACCACACTCGGAATTTTACTACTTACTGAACCGCTGACACCTTATCTATGCTACGTAGGTCGACTAACTGCGCACTCTCGTACTCACGTGGTCAACGGGGCGCAATCAGTTTTCATAGGGGTGGTCATAATTCAGTGATCACTCAGTGTATACTGACACATAGTGTGCATAGTATTAGGGTCAGGCGCCACATGTGATTTCCCACATAGTGGGTGTTGGGGGTTTCAGGTACGGATAGCAGTCATCGTGAAATAGGGGGTTATATGGGATGTGTTAGAGTAACTAGGAATAGGAATAGGAGCATATATGCTTGCATGTATACCAATGCTAGAAGTATAGTAAATAAATTTGATGAATTTGAAGTGTTGGTCAAGACATCAAAGGCGGATATTGTTGGGATAGCAAAGACGTGGTGTCACACAGATATAAGGAATGCAGAACTGGAATTTGGGGAGTACAATGTGTACAGAAAGGATAGACAGGATAGAAAGGGAGGAGGTGTTATGCTGTTAATTAAGAAAAACATAAAATCTAAAATCAAAAGAAGTGCACCCAGTTGATATAGATAAACAGTGCACTGTTGAGTTAGTTTGGTGTGACATAAGCAGAAAGCAAAAATAAGAGTAGGAGTGTGTTATAGGACTATTGACTCGAATGAGAACAATGAACAATTGTACAGAGAAATAGAGTGGGCCAGTAAATCAGAATAGCCTAGTGGTCAGGCGCGCGGGTGCATAAGTACACTTCCTTGAGTGACCGGAATTCAAGCCCGTGACTGCTGAATACGGTGCTGTTTCTTGTATTCTGTCTATCTTGTGAACTTCTCTGACCGTTTGGTCGTCCCGGAGTATAAACAGAAAATTTATTTATTTAGAATGTCTTATAATGGGGGATTTTAACTTCCCAGATATTGACTGGAACTTGTGGGTTGGTCACTCACACACTAGTCAGACTTTTGTGGATTTATTGGATGATTGTTTTCTGCAGCAACATGTTCGAGAGGCAACCAGAGAGAGTAATACTCTTGATCTGGTTATCAGCAGTGATCATTCGTGTATTAAGAATTTGCAGATAAAGGAAGCACTAGTGGCAGTGATCACAGTGTACTGATGTGGGATTTACTTAGATTTAATAACCATCAGGGGTAAAGGAAAGGGTTTTTGCTTCCATAAAGGTGAGTACAGTGGTCTCAAAAAGTTTTTAAGTTCTGTACAGTGGGATCAACTGACGATGTTACCAACAGTAAATTCTAAGTGGGAAGCATTCAAGGAATTAATCGTGGATGCTACTAAAAGTTTCATAACTATTAAGAAATATTATTCAAAGTTTAGGCCTAAATGGTTATTTAATGAACTAATGAGACCCGTAACAGAGATGAAAAATGCATGGGATGCATATAAATTGTCAAGCGACTCAGAAGCCTATGGCAGATATAAGCTAGTCTGTAATCAGGTCACAAAGGAGGTTAGGCAGGCGAAGGCAGATTACGAGAAATCCTAGGCAAAAGATGCTAAGAAAAACAGCAAGGATTTCTTTACTTATATAAACTCTTAAAGGAAGGGGATGAATCAGATTGGTCCACTTGATATCAATGGTTCGACTGTTGATGATCCTGTTCAGATAGCAAACAAACTGAATGAGTATTTTGCATCTATATTCACACGTGAGGAATTTTTAAGGTTTGAAAATGGCAGAAGGTTTATCAAATTGTAGCAGGATACTTAATAATTTTGTAATAACTGAGAGCAAAGTGGAGGAGAAATTGTTGAAGTTAAACATAAGAAAAGCACCTGGGGTGGATGGGATCTATCCAGTTATATTAAAGGAGACGGCAAAGCAACTAAGCAAACCCTTAGCCATAACTATGAGAGCATCCTTGGACTTAGGGGAGGTTCCCACGGACTGGAGATGTGAAAATATATCCCCAATTCACAAAGGGGGATCGAAGGGTGACACGGGTAATTACAGACCAGTTAGTTTAACTTCTGTTCTGGGAAAAAATAATGGAGTCACTGGTTAAAGATGCATTGCAGGATCATCTAAACAAGACTGCAGCAATAATTTAGACACAGCATGGGTTTGTTAAGGGGAAGTCTTGTCTGACAAATTTGATAGGATATTATGATGTGGTTACAAAGGAACTGGATGCAAAAAATAATTTTGATATCATCTATTTGGATTTCAGGAAAGATTTTGACACTGTTGCGCATGTAAGACTATTGTACAAATTGGAGCAGAATCCTATTAAGGGTAAGTTGCTACAATGGATAAAAGGATGGTTAAGTTGGAGAAGACAGAGGGTGGTAATCAATGGGTGCTGCTCTTCGTGGACTAATTTTATTAGTGGAGTCCCACAGGGTTCGGTGTTGGGTCCACTGCTGTTTTGTATATTTATCAATGATATTGATGAAGGTATATATCAGGCTTAATGTCGAAGTTTGCAGATGATACAAAGGTTGGCAGGGTTGTTAATGACAGAAATGGCAGTGTGCTACTGCGACAGGATCTAGATAATTTGGGCAGATGGGCTAAGAAGTGGCAACTGAAGTTTAACCTTGATAAATGCAAAGTACTGCATATGGGTAGAAGTAACCCCAGAGAAACGTACGAACTGTGTGGTACTACACTTAAGGTGGTAGAAAATGAAAAAGACCTGGGAGTAATTGTGCTGAAATTTTCTGATCAATGCAAACAGGCTGCAAGGGCAGGTCATGGGGTTTTGTCAATGATATATAGGAATTTTGCTAGCAGGGAAAAGGAGGTGATTGTTCCTCTGTATAAGGCAATGGTCAGGCCACGCCTTGAGTACTGCGTACAGGTCTGGAGGCCTCATTTTAGGAAGGATGTAGATTTACTTGAGCGTGTACAGAGAAGGGCAAGATTGGTGAGGGGAATGAAGGGATCCTCTTACCAAGAGAGGCTTAAGTTCTGCAAATTGCAGTGGCTGGAGACTAGGCACCTGCGCGGTGATCTGATTGAGGTGTATAAGGCCTTGAATGGGTTGAGCACGTTGAATTCTGATGGGATCCTTCCACTTGTTCAGATTACGAACCTAAGGGGGCACAAATTCAAATTAAGAAAGGACAGATGTAGAATAGATGTGCGGAAATTTTCCTTTAGCCAGCGGGTGTTAATTGCTGGAACAAACTTCCATCTGTCGTTGTGAAGGTTGATAGGTTGAATAAATTTAAGGAGGAACTGGACAGCCATTTGGAGGGAATGGTATGATTTTTTTTTTTTTTTTTTTTTGGCGATGTTGCATAAGCTCATACACTTGCTTTTTTGCATCACTTGCCACTACTACTACTACTACTGCCGACCGGGCTAGCCAGGTAGGTAAAGTGCATGCCTGGCAACCCAAAGGTCGCGGGTTCGATTCCCGCCTCGGGTTTGGATCATAGTAAAATGCAAAAGCTTTGGGAGGTGCATTATGGCCATAGAAGCTGATGCGCCAACAACTAACAAAAAAAAAAAAAAAAAACTACTACTACTACTACATCTGCGCCATATGTTCGCTGTGAAGGAATACAGTACTACTGTAAATTCCAGAAAAGTATTGTGTGCTGTATATCACAATTGCGTTAGGTTGTGTTGTGTGTCCTGGCATTTGGCCGTAGGGCCCCTGGTGGGACTCCACGTTGCCCGCACACACCACTAAGAGGTGGCCAGGCTGCCCGTTATTTTCTGGCTTGTCTTCGCCAGAGCTTCCTGGAGGGAGACAAAAAAAAAAAAAAAAAAAGGTAGAGTCGTGGAAGTACAGAGTGTATGCAAGAAAGGAGGGTATAGAAATATGGAGGATATAGGCAAAGGCATCCTCCAGGTTATCAATGGAGCAATAAGCGCCATCAGGTGAAAGGGGGAACCCGGGAAGGAGGATAAATAAGACAAATTAAGAGAGATGTGTGTAAGTTTCCCCTGAGGAATCAGGTGGACCGTACGCCAGTTGATCCTATCCAAGTTAAGATGGGTTGGCCAGTTAGGTAAGGATCAGATGTTTGGGGTGTTCCTATTATGCTTTGGCAATAGGATGCTCCGTCTTGTGAAGAGGGCTTGTGCAAACTTGATAAACTCATAGTAGTAGTTTTCTTCTGTGAAGTGTTCATTTCCTTGAGGGTTATCTTGTATACGAGTTAACAGGATGCTGCGGAGGTATATAACAGGTATATACTAGATGGTTAACAGTCTTCTATTTCACCACATGCACAGTAGAGGTTGTCAGTGATTTCCATAGATAGTAGTTTGTGGTTTATTGATCCGTGTCCGGTAATGAGGTAGATGGTATAAAGATCAGGAGAGAACCAATTTTCAGAATTGGGAAATATGGCATTCACATAAGGTATAAATTTCTTGGTGATTGGGCCCTTGTCGGTAGCAGTCCATCTGTCCTGCGAAGTCTGAAGTAGTAGGATGGCAGTTTGTTTCTTTTCCTGCCTGATTTCATTCAGGTTATTGATGGAGTGCCCAAGGATAGTTGCTGGTATGCCCCTGGATAGACAGTAGTGGAGGCCCTTCGAATAACCTCCAGATCAAGCGGAATTCCCCCCCCGCAAGAACCTGAAGGGCTGGGTTGCTAACTGTGCAGCATGCCCTTGTAATAGTAAGAAGGATGGTGCGCTGGATGGTTCCCAGTTTACGTTTGTTGTTGTAAAGAGTTGCTCTGCGAAACCTGACCCAAGATCCATACGTTATGAAGGGAAGGAAGATTGATTTGTACATAACCTTTGGGGTGCGTCGATTCAATCCCCTATCACGACGACTCACCCGTGCAATGAGATCAGTGTAGTTTCTCACTTTCGCATGGAGGTGTGCAAGATGCGGCGAGAAAGTGAGCTTAGTGTCAAGTACTATTCCCAGTAGTTTTAACGTAGAAACTAGCTTGATGGTTTGGCATTGAAGTATGATAGTCGGGTTTCTAGTACGCTGCAGTGATCCCTTCAGGAGAATGGATTGTGTCTTTTGAGGTGAGAGTCTTAGCTTGTGTAGGGCTGCCCAGTTATAAAGGATTTGAAGTGCCTGGTTTCCTGTCGCTTCCAGAAAAGCTCTGCTGTCAGCCTCAATGGAGATGGTCCCATCATCAGCAAAGGCTTGTATAGCTACAGCGCCTAGGTCCAGTCCAAGGAGCTAATCCAGGACAGTGTTCCACAGAAAAGGAGCAAGAACTGAACCCTGGGGGCAACCTCTGTAGATAGACCTGGTGATTCTTCGGTACGTTGAGGAGGTTGTAATTTTTCTATTAGATAAGTAGTTTTGGATGCATTTGTATAAATTTATTGGAATATTTGCTTGCCTAAGTCTGCGAAGAATACTTGCCCACCAGAGCCTGTTGAAGGCTCCTGCGAAATCTATTGCTATTAGTAGGTAGTATTTGAAGGTAGAAGTTGAGACTGCAGAGATGATCCTTTGCAGTGCGCCTTCTGTGCAACGCCACGATCGAAATCCAAACTGGAAGTTGGACTGGAGCCCGGCTTTAGTGTAATGGTCTTGGAGCCGTACTAGGAGTACACGTTCAAACAGTTTACTGATCATGGATAAAAGGGCAATGGGTCGATATGACTCTGGTTGTTGGAGTGGTTTAGATGGATTTTTTATTATCAGCTTTACATTGGCGTTTTTCCATTCTTCTGGGAAAGATCCATGGGACAAGCACTTATTGAAGAGGTCGAATAGAAACTGGATGTTGATTTGGGCGGTCTTTTTAAGGACTTCTGGTTCAATGAGGTCTGGTCCGGGGCATTTCCTCTCCTTCATTTTGGTAAGAGCCTGCTGCAGATCATCGGTGGTAAATTGGCCTTCTACAGCATTGTTGAAGTAGGTGTTGTTTACCTGTCATATTTCTTGCTGTTGTACTGTCAGAGGGTCAGTATCTGTGCCAAAAAGTGTGTCCAGAATATTGGCCATAGATTTCTCCCACGATGTAGTGCCCTGTGGTGTGAGAGTCGATTGGATAGCTTCACCCCTAGGGAGCTTGTTGGTGGTGATGCGGAACACCACCCCCCAGGGTTCAGTATTGCCAGTCGTTCCCAAGATGACCTTTTACACTGCCTTATAAGGGAGGTGTAGTCGTTTCTGAATCTTCGATTTTCTTCACTGAGGGTGTTGACCTCATTTGAGGACCAAGAGGTATGAGCTCTCTGAAAGGTTTTCTTTTGGAGTGTACAATTCGATGAAGGTGCTCCAGCTCTGGGGACCACCAAGGGACGGCATTAGGTATTAGACTTTTCTTTCTAATTGATTGATTGCAGGCCTGGATGATGATTTCTGTTGTGAGCTTTTGATGTTGGTCGGGATCCAGTGTGGAAGATCAGAAGAGTTGTGGTCTTGGATCATGGTCTGCAGAGTGGAGCAAAAGATTTCCCAATTGGCCTTGTTAATGGCATAGCGACTAATATTGTAGTGAGGTGGAGGAGTTGGATCAATGGATCTTGTGAGTTGAAATGTAATAGCTCAGTGAACTCAGGTGGTCCAGGCCTCATTTACCTGCCACCTAGAAATTTTGGTGGAAATGGATTGTGTGGCTGTGGAGATATCTATTGTGGATTCCCAGAGAGTGCTGGAATAGGTAGGCAGGTTATTGGGCTTGTTCAGAACCAGGAATGGAGAAGTGGCCAGGAAATCTTCAAGAAGATGCCTATTGCGGCACCCAGAGCGATAAGTGGTCAGGCTGTACCAGGTAGGAGAGCGACAATTTACATCTGCCCCAAGGATAATCTTGCTGTTGGGAAGTGTAGCAAGGACTGCTTAGATAATGTATTGTTGGAGTGATATCTTGGCCAGGTCTACAGTCATCTACCACCAGTAGCCTAGGTGGTAGATGACTCTCATCAACCGGTGCAATACCACCACTTTGCTTATTGGATGCTTGAAGTGGTGAACCCATGTTTAGTCTCTAGAGCTAAGTTCCGGTCAACCCTTCCCTATCTCTTCCATCATGCAGTATGATTGATAACTTTTGAGGTTATGATGAACATCGTGGCGAGATCCAATATTCCTTACATTTCGAGGGTACAGCTCTAAAACGGTTCGCAGGCCGCCCGCTAGTTAGTACGCTGGACCGAACCTATTGGTAACTCTCTAGGAGACTTCCGGATCAGCTAGTGTATAATCTTGCTACCTCTACTCTGCCAGGTAGTGACTGGAGGGAGTCCGAGTAGTGTGTATGCGGGGAGCATTGTCGAGCCCACGTTATGTCAAGGATCTAGGTATATTCTTACCATGTGTACGCCATATCCAAAAATTTCATTACTTCATACAGCCTGTCCCACCCACTTTTTCTTACTATTGAATACACCATGAATTGTTAAACTAATAGCGCAAGCTTATCTGCGAAAAGATCTAAACCTCCCAACCACTTTCTAATTCATTTCACAAATATACGTGGTCTCAATTCTAATCTTAACGATGTCCATTTCCACGTGCAGTCTGCCAAACCCCATGTACTTTTTCTGACAGAATCTCAGTTATTGGTTGATCCAACTATTGCTAATCTCAGCTGCCCAAATTGTTTGCTGTATGATTCCTTTTGCCTCAAAGGTGGTACTTGTGTATATGTCCGTTCCAATATTCCCTGTCAGAGACTTGGTAATTTGGAATTTCCTCCTTTCGATCTTCTCTGACTTAAAATCTCTCTACCTCTGTGTCAAATTCATCTATTATCTCTACCGTTCTCACAACTCCACTACTCACTTGGGGCTCTTTGACTTCCTATCTTTGAAACTTGACTCTCTCCAGTACAACTTTTCTAACAGTGAGGTAATTTTCCTTGGTGATTTTAATGATCACAACTGCAGCTGGCTTCCATTTTCTAGTCAAACCGAAAAAGCTGGTCGAGATGCTGAGGCTTTTGCAATTACTAATGACCTTGCACAGTTTGTTCATTTACCTACAAGAATCCCAGACAATCCTAACCATACAGCCAACACGCTTGATCTTTTTCTCACAAACAACCCTTCTAAGTACACGTTCGAAGTGAGTGGTCCTTTAGGCACCTCTGATCACACTTGGTGTTTGTCTCTTCTCCAATGGAGCCTTTATCACATGGCTATTCCCAACCTCGTATTGTTTGGCATTACAAGAAAGCAAAATGGGTTGACTTGCGAGATTTCTTTTCTTCTCCTTGGTCGAATTACTGTTTCAAAACTTCTGTTGTCAACTTTTGCTAAGATCGATTCAGTGCAATTATTCTTGTAGGAATGGAATCCACACTCCAATTTTAAAATTTCGTCCTTTATCTAAACCTTGGTTTTCCAATAAATGTGCTTATGCTGTTCAAGAGAAGAACGTTGCATATCGTAATTGGCTTGTTTCCATTTCTTCAGTTTCATTTTCTGCCTACACCAAAGCTCGCAACAATTGTAAAGTGGTTAATAATGAGTCCAAACTAGATTTTGAACAAGCTAAGAGTAGAAAACTTGCTTCTTGCCCTAATGGTAGCCGAGCATTCTGGTCCCTTGTCAAAGCTATTAGCCGCAACTTTTGTTCATCTCTCCTCCCACCTCTGTCCATACTAGATGGTTCTGCTGTCGCTTCAGCTAAGGATAAAGCTGACCTGATAGTATCCCATTTTTCTTCCAACTCATGTATTAATGATCTTGGTAAAAACACCTCCCACCATTCCCAACACGCTCCATTCAATGCCTCCTGTGGCCTTCCGTGAAAAGCATGTCAGAAGGATTTTGACGAATCTTGATGCTAAGAAAGCTCCAGGTCCCGATGGTATTTCTCCACTTGTTCTCAAAACCTGTGCTCCTGAACTTACTCCTGTTCTTTGCCGCCTTTTTTCATTTTCTTGTTCCAAAGGTATTTTCCTTCTGCTTAGAAATTTGTTCATATCTAGACAGTTCATAAAAAAGGGGGAAAAATCCCTCCCATCCAATTATCGTCCCATTGCAATTACTTCTACTCTTTCTAAAGTAATGGAGAAATCAATTAACCGCCAACTCTTAAACTACCTAGAAACCTCCCGTCTGATCAACGATCGCCAGTATTGATTCCGTCAGTGTCAATCCACTGGTGATATTCTAGCGTATGTTACCCATTTATAGACTAATTCAATGGAAAAGTTCGGTGAAACACAAGCAGTTGCTTTTGACATCTCAAAGGCTGTCGATCGTGTTTGGCATAAAGGTCTTCTAAACAAGCTTCCATCTTATGGTTTGGCAACTTTTTTTTGTAATTGGTTATCCAGTTTTCTCTCTGATCGCTCACTGAGGGTGATGGCAGATGGCTCTCTGTCTTCTAACTTCTCCACTAATGCCGGTGTCCCCCAAGGTTCAGTTCTTTCCCCCACTCTTTTCCTCCTGTCTATTAATGACCTTCTTCCATTGACTGGAAATCCTATCCATAGTTTTGCCGATGATAGCACATTGCATTCCACTTTCCATTTTGAGAAACCTTGCCATGCTCAATCAGCTTCAACTTCTCGAAAATCTGCTACCAATTCCTTAAATGCCGATCTTCAGGTAATTCTCCAGTGGGCAAAGACAATTTAGTTCATTTCAACCCTTCTAAAACTCAGTCTTGTCTTATATCTCGCAAAAAGGATTCTTCTGCTGCTATGCTTATCTTTAGTGACACACCGATTTCTAGGCAAAATGATATATCTCTTTTGGGGATTACTCTGACTTCTAATCTCTCTTGGCACAAGCACATTACAAATATTGCTTCCCCTGCATCTAAAAAACTTGGTTTTCTCTTTCGCTCTCGGCGTTACTTTTCTTCCAAACAGCTGTTCACTCTGTACAAATCACAAATCCGCCCTACCATGGAATATTGTTCCCACATCTGGGCTGGTGCCCCCAAAACCTCTCTCAGGCTGCTTGATTCCGTTCAGAAGAGGGTAGTTAGGTTAATTAATGATTCATCTCTAACAGAGTCTCTCCACTCGTTGTCTCATAGACGTACTGTTTCTGCTGCATGCGTCTTCTACAGATATTTCCATGGGCACTGTTCTTCTGAATTGGCTTCTATAATTGCGGCTCTCTCTTTCAAAACAGTCCGAACACGTGCTGCCACCAGCCAACATCCATTTACTGTCCAACTTCAAACTCACAGAACGAACTTTTCATCCTCCTCGTTTATTCATTCAACTGCTATTTTCTGGAATAACCTTCCTTCATACGTATTTCCTGAAAATTACAGTCGACAGAAGTTCAAGTCAAATGTCTTCTTTCGTTAACAAATGTCTTCTTTCGTCTTCTCAACCTCCAACCCCAGCACGGTACTAAGTATTGTAGGTTCTAATACCTCTCGTGTTTGGTGTTTACATAAAAAAAAAAAAAGTAAATGTGAATATTTAGTGGTATCTTAATTACTGACAGTGCGTTTTACAAGTCATTGATATAGCATGAAGAGGAGCGTGCATTGCAAATAAGAGGATATTACTGCTTTATAATTATTTTTAAGTACACTGTTTTTCTTTCCATATTTTGTTAGTCACGGTGACATACATATTGCGCTCATGCACAGTAAGCCTGTGACATTTTCACCTTGCAAAAAGAAGTCTAGTTTTTAAATCTATTCACATATGGGAGGGAGCCAAAGATTTTTTCTTTCACAAGTGTATTAGTTTCACTGTATTCGATTATTTATTAATTATTAGTTATTTATTATTTATTAGTTTATTATTAGTTTCATTGTATTAGTCAATTGCTGTAATGCAGGCATTCCGATCAAAGAATTCAACATCATCAATTCAATATGTAAATCATGGTAGACCACCCTGAAAATTTCTTTGTTTGCCATTCTGTTCTAGGCTATAAATGGAAAGAAATTAATAAACAAAAGTAAATCTGCTGCAAAATTTTCCATGAGCATTAGTGAGGCATACGATGCAAGAAAGCAACCTTATGCAGCATCAGCCAAAAAAAAAAAAAAAAAAACGCTCCCATTTCCCCTCTCCTTTCGTTCCAAATACCTGTCCAGCTCACCCTTAAATTTATTTAGGCTATCAACTTCCACAATAAAGGATGGAAGTCTCCTCCACCAACCAACTACCAGCTGGCTAAAGGCAAACTTCCGCACTTCTATCCTACATCTGTTCCTCAATTTGAATTTATGCCCTCTCAGGTGATTTTTCTGTGCAAGAGGAAGAATCCCATCAGCATTGAGCATGCTCAAACTATTCAAGGCTTTATACACCTCAATCAGATCACCTCGCAGATGCCTAGTCCCCAGACACTGTAATTTGCAAAACTTAAGCCTTTCCTCGTAAGAGCAACCCTTTGTTCCATTCACTAAACTTGTTGCCCTTCTTTGTACTCGTTCCAACAGCTCTACATCTTTCTTAAAATGAGGTCTCCAGACCTGTATACAGTACCCAAGGTGTGGCCTGAACATTGCCTTATACAAGGGGATAATCACCTCCTTATCCCTGCTAGAAAAATTCCTGTATATCATTGACAAGACACCATTAGCTACTCTTGCAGCCCGTCTTCACTGCTCAGAGAACTTCATATCTGCCTGCACAATTACCCCCAGGTCCTATTCGTTCTCTACCACTGTCAGTATAGTACCACAGAGTTGATACGTTATTCTGAGGTTACTGCTTCCCATATGTAGTACTTTACATTTGTCAATGTTTAACTTCATTTGCCACCTCTCAGCCCATCTGCTCAACTTTTCTAGGTCCTGTTGCAGCAGCGCACTGTCATTAGTGTCCTTAACAACCCTGCCAGCCTTCGTATCGTCTGCAAACTTGGACATTAATCTTGATATACCATCATCAATATCATTTATAAATACAGAAAACAACAATGGATCCAAAACTGAACCCTGAGGGATTCCACTAATCACATTAGTCCGCGTTGAGCAATGTCCATTGATTACCACTCTCTGTCTTCTCCCACACAACCATCCCTTTATCCATAGCAGCAATTTGCCTCCAATGCCACAGTGCTCCAATTTGTTCAGCAGTCTTCCATGTGCAACAGTATCAGAAGCTTTTCTAAGATCCAAATATATGATATCAAAGTTATTCCCTGCATCCAGTTCCTTTGTGACCACATCATGGTATCCAATCAAATTGGTTAGGCAAGAATGTCTCTTAACAAAACCATGCAGTGTCCGAGCTATAATTGAAGTCTTGTCTTAATGATCCTGCAGTGCTTCTTTAACCAGTGCCTCCATTAAGTTTCCTGGAACAGAAGTTAAACTAGAGGTAATTACCTGTGTCTCCCTTTGATCCTCCTTTGTATATTGGGGTCACATTTGCATGTCTCCAGTCCATGGGTACCTCCCCTGAGTCCACGGAAGCTCTCATAATTATGGCTAAGGGTTTGCTTACTTCCTTTGCCGCCTCCTTTAACATAACTGGATAGATTCCATCCACCCCAGGTGCCTTTCTTGTGTTTATCTTCAACAATTTTCCCTCCACTTTCTTCTCAGTTATTACAAAATCATCTAGCTCACTCCAGAGTTTAACTCACCTCTGGCGTTCCCCTCCCTGAATAACTCCTTATGTGTGAATGTAGATGCAAAATACTCATTTAGTTTGTTAGCCACCTGAGCAGGATCATCAACAGTTGAACCATCATTATCCAGTGAACCAATCTGATTTATCCCTCTGAGCAGCCCGTCTGCACTGCTCAGCGAACTTCGCATTTGACTGTACAATTATCCACAGGTCTTTTTTCACTTTCCACTTACCCGAGTGTAGTACACCACAGTTGGTACGTTTCTCTTGGGTTACTGCTACCCATATGCAGTACTTTGCATTTGTCAACGTTAAACTTCAGTTGCCACTTCTCAGCCTGTTTGCCCAATTTATCTAGATCCAGTTGGAGTAGCATACTGTCTTTAGTGTCATTAACAACTCTGCCACCTTTTGTATCATCTGCAAACTTGGACATTAATCCTGATATATCTTCATCAATATCATTATGAATACAAAAACAGCAATGGGCCCACCACCGAACCCTGGGGAACTCCACTAATAACATCTGTCCACGAAGGGCAGTGTTCATTGATTACCACTCTTGTCGTCTCCCACTAAACCATCCCTTTATTCATTGTAGCAACTTACCCTTAATCCATACCTCTCCAATTTGTACAGCAGTCTTCCATGTGCAACAGTGTCAAAAGATTTCCTGAAATCCAAGTATATGATATCAAAATTATTTTTGACATTAAGTTCCTTTGTGACCACATTGTAGTATCCAATCAAATTGGTCAGACGAGACCTCCCTTTAACAAACCCATGCTGTCTTAACTATTAGTGCCGTCTTGTCTAGATGATCCTGCAATGCTTCTTTAACCAGTGACTCCATTATTTCCCCCCGGAACTCAAGTTAAACTAAGAGGTCTGTAGTTACTTGTGTCACGTTTTGAACCACCTTCGTGAATTGGTGATACATTTCCACACCTCCAGTCCATGGGGACTTCCTCTGAGTCCAAGAAAGCTCTAATAATTATGGTTAAGGGTTTGCTTTCTTCCTTTGTTGCCTCCTTTAATATAACTGGATAGATTCCGTCCACCCCCATGTGCCTTATGTTTAACTTAAACAATTTCCCCTCCACTTTGCTCTCAGTTGTTACAAAATCACTTAGATCACTGCTTGAGTTTGATAAACTTCTTGCATTACTCTCATTGAATAACTCCTCATGTGTGAATGTAGATGCAGAATACTCATTCAGTTTATCAGCTACCTGAGCATGATCATCAATAGTCAACCCATCTATGTTAAGTGATCCAATCTGATTCATCCCTTTCCTTCTTGAGTTGACATAAGTAAAGAACTCTTTTCTGTTTTTCTTTGCATCCTTTGCCAAAGATTTCTCGTAATCTGCCTTCGCGTTCTTAACCTCCTTTGTGACTTGATTACAGGCAAGCTTATATCTGCCATAGGCTTCTGTGTCACCTGATAATTTATATGCATCACATATATTATTTTTTCTCTGCCACAAACCTCATTAATTCATCTGCCATCCATTTAGGCCTAAACCTTGAACAGTATTTCTTAGTTGGAATGAAAAGTCTAGTAGCCTCCAAAATTAAGTCCCTGAAGGCTTCCCGTTTAGAATTCAACGTTGGTAACATCATCAGTTGATCCCAGTGTACAGAATTTAAAAACTGTCTGAGACCTCTGTAGTCACCTTTACGAAAGCAAAAGCCCTTCCCTTTAGCCTTGATGGTAGTTATATCTTTAAGTAATTCCCAGATCAGTACATTGTGATCACTGTCACCCAGTGGTTCTTTTATCTGCAAATTCTTAATGCATGAATAATCACCGCTGATAATCAGATCAAGAGTTTTACTCCCTCTGGTTGCCTGTCGAACATGATGCTGTAGAAAACAGTCATCCATTAAATCCATTAAAGTTAAAAATTAAAATTTATATATGTTTGAAATTATATATCTTTCTACATATTTTGAACACAATGAGATTAATGCATTTTGAGATATTTGCTTTTTATATTTATCGCTTACCTTTTGGATACCAACGTACTTAGAACATCATACTAAAAATGAAACGACTTTATTAGCTGGAAGTTTAATTTACTTTTTTGTTAAACTATTTTAATTGGCATAAAATACTTCTTCGGCTTTTCGAGGAAATATTTGTCCCCATTTACGGAAATAACAATGTGCACTGTTGTGAAGAATAATCTATATGCAACAACATCAAGGATTAGGAGAACAAATTTAAAACCTTTGAACGAATGAAATACTACCTAAAGAACATACGAAAGGATTGGAATGAAAATATAGAATACATATTAATAAAAACGAAATAAACACATACAAATAGGTAATGTGAGCTTTTGTTTACTGTTGTCACAGATTGTCTGCAACCATGCATATGATACAAAAAAGAAAAAAAAAAAAAAAAAACCGAAATGGTACAATTCTTTGAATGAATAGCCTACATATGTTCAAGAAACCGATCGCTGCTACAGTGGAGAGAAATTCTGCTCAAGGTTGAAGGTCATTTGGTAGCTGCTCTCTCTCTCTCCCTCTCTCTCATTCCCTATACCCTATATAGTACCTTTCATTTGTGGTACGGACTGATTGCTTACATAAGCAGTGCATTTCTTAGACCGAGAGTTCGATAAGAAAGGGGAGGAATTGTAGTGTAAATGTATGGCGTAGTAACTAGTGAATGACTTTGATCCTGCCTAAAGAATTTCTCTCTGCTATAGTATCGAAGAATATTTGTATGTAGTATTTCTGTTACTTCTTTTTTTTTTTTTTTTTTTTGTAGTGTTTTTTTTTGTAGCGCACAGAAGCCTATGCGCCTATGTTGGCGCATAGGCTTCTGTGGTCATGCACCTCCCAAGGTTTTTGCAGTACTTTGATCCAAGCCCTAAGCGGGAATCTAACCCGCGACCTTTGGGTTGCTAGGAAGGCACTTTACCCACCTGGCTAGCCCGGTCGGCCTGTTACTTCTTTGGTGCCTGTATATACAACTCTATTTTACCCACACTTGTGTTTGGTTTTCACTAATAAGAAATAATATATTTATTTTTATTTCAGTGTTTTATAGCTATAAAACACTGAAATTTCAGTCATTTTATAGTACAAAGGGTACTAGGAAAGTTTTGCAATACAGCTTTGTTTATTTAATTTTTTCAAAGTAATTTCCTCTACATTCAATACACCTCTCCATCCTCCGAAACCAATCTTTAAACCAGTTCTGCCAAGTTTCACTAGGGAGTAAAGCACACTCGTTTTCCCAAGCCCGTAGAAGGTCCTCATCACTGGAAAACCGCCTCCCTTTTAGCTTCATTTTCACATGCGGGAACAGTGCAAAGTCGCAGGGAGCAAGGTCTGGACTTTAGGGAGGGTGCTCGAGAAGTTTCAGTCCTGTCGTGGTCAAATATTCGGTGCAGGCTTTGGCGCGGTCAGCTGGAGCATTACGTGATGGAGGTACCAGGTGTCCATTCTTGACTTTGGCCGCAGGTTCTTCATAGATCCAATGACTTTAGGCAGGCATTGTTCAGTATACCACTTAGCTGTGACTGTCTTCTGCGTGTCCAAAACGACACACAATTCCACTCGATTTGAAAAATACAGCTATCATTTTATTCTTTACAGATCGGGATTTTCTGACAATTACAGGTGTGTCGTCATCATCAAAGACCCAAACTTTGTTTTGAGCCTTGGTCGGCAGATCGTAATAGTACAGCCAAGTCTCGTCACCTGTCACGATGTTGTTCACATACCGAGATTGTCCCTTATCAAACTTTTTTAACATCTCCCGGCACCAAGTCACATGTCGTGTCATCTGCTCTTCAGTCAGTTGATGCGGCACCCAGAGAGAACAAAGTTTCTTCACGTGCAAATGATCTTGCAGAATCGAACGAATTGCTGGTGCATTTAGGCCCAAAGTATCCTCTATCTGTTGGTAGATCACTCGCCTGTTTTCGTCAAGCATTTTCCTCACAGCAGTAACGTTTTCCTCCGTAACTGACGTTCGTGGCCTTCCCGGCCTCTCAGAATCCTCCAGAGTGAAATTTCCCCTTTGGAATTCTCTGTATATCGTTGTACGATCTGGACAATCGTCATCTAGTGCAAGAGTCATTTCTTCTAAGCACAGGTCTATGGTTAAACCACGCACGAAATTATACCGCAAAACTGTCCTTATCTCATTTCGTGACCACGATGCCATCGCAAGCACTTTACACTCTCACTACTAATGAATAACTGAGCTCATCGACTTGGCGCGGCGGCTACTATGCACGTATGAACATGTCTCAACATGCAGCAACAAGCAGCTTCCTGTGACTCATTGTTGTGTCATATTGCAAAACTTTCCTAATACCCTTTGTATATTTTTTTTATTACAGTAGACCCCATAAACATGATTACATTCTTATAACTAATAATACCTAATGTTGTATGTTGCATGTTAAATGTTACATGTTCAATTAGCATTGGCTGCACTTATTGTATACAGGGTGTGTTCCTTTTAAAAGTAAACTGAAAAACAATAAAAGGAGGTGTCCACCGTTGTTATCAATTTTGATCTTTTGATCATGTTGCGAGCGACGCTACAAAGAGTTTGTGTCGATACACTCATGACTATTTTCATTGCTCGCTTTGAGCTCCTGAATGCTCCTTGGATTACTGTCATAAGCTTTCTGCTTTAATAAGCAGAACTCGGCTTGCTTTCTCTGAGAATTTCGACGGATCCAGACTGTTTTTCTAAAGAATAATATAATGATGATGATGAGATTAGTAATTGAAAATTAAGATCTAATTTAGCGTGAGTTTGCGAATACCTCGAATTTAAAGAAAAAAGAGCAGACTCTATAATGAGCGAGAACAAAAAATCTTTATTGTTCAATAGTCAATAAATGTTATGTTGTGAGCAGTGTTGTATTCAGCCCTGGTCTTCACAGCGGAAAGCCAGGCCTGAATACAACACTGAATATAACCTGAATATAATTACTTCATAACAACTAAATATGATAAAACACACAGTATTTGTTCCAATTTAGTCAGATTCTGAGGAGGAAAGGGGAAGATCGTCCCCTCGTGGATGCGCCACTGCAGATGAATACCGACATCATTCAAGTGTCCACCGAAAATTCTTTCATGGCGAGTAGGTCGTCCGGTTTAAGTGCAGGACCGACGCAATACAAATATTCTAGCAACAATTTGGAGCACACGTTTCAGGGTGATAAAAAATTTTGATGCTCCTTAAAAAAAAAAAAGCAGTTATGCCTTACTTGTGTCATGTCATTAACTACGTAATTAGATAAGATTACCAAGGCTCTATACAGTAATGAGGTATCCATTATTGCATAGAGCCTTATCAAAACATTATGGAAACCATCAATGAGAAGGCTAAGGGCTAACATTAGGTGTACACTCATTTAACGAGAAAAATTTTATCCAGTGTGTCAAAAATATAGGCGTACGAGCAAAAAGAATTGTGCAATACTTTCAGTAAATTTAATACACCAATTAGCTTCAAAATACTGAAGTAAGAGGCGCCTCCGTAGCCAGGTGGGAAGGAGCAGCAGTGGGTAGCACATGCTTCTTGATTAGACCGGCGTTCAAACCCGTGACCACCAAATACGGAGGATGCGGAAAGGTCACGGAATGACCACCGCATATCCCGGAGCAATATGGCCTTAGTTGCTAATGCTCCTAAATAACAACAACTGAAGTAAGACAGATTTTTTGAAAGAAAATTTATCTTACTTCAGAAGATTTCTGAAAGACAAATTTTCCTAATTTGGGTTACCCCTCAAAGTTTGCAAACAGAAACAGTTCACATTGAAGTGACGAGGATAATTAAGTACGTACATCGTTCATGTGATTAAATATGCACATTTAGTCGCCTGCGACGCCGATTCACAAGACTTTTAATTCAAAAACAAAGTTATAATATTATAATTATATAATATTTATTTAATTAATAGCTTTATTCATTAAATTTTCTCATACGAGGTTCTTCAAAGAATTCTGATTTTATTACAAAAGAAGTGGTGGATGTATGGCTAACATAATGAGTAAACGTAGAAGAAGGATCACTACATTACTTATTCAAAATGTGTCTCCACCAAATGCAAGACTGATCCTTGGGGGAGGGGGGGGCAGTTGTTGTTGTTATTTGGTTTTTAGGAGCATTAGCAACTAAGGCCATATTGCTCCGGTGCGGTGGTAATTCCCTGACCTTTCCGCATCTTCCGTATTTGGTGGCGACGGGCTCGAACCCCGGTCTAATCAAGAAGCGTGTGCTACGCACTGCTGCTCCTTCCCACCTGGCTACGGAGGCGCTTGGGGGGCAGTTGTAATTCACCTAGGTTCCAGAATGAAAAGGGTACCAAATCCTGAAAGAAATATCCCCCCCCTCCTCAGTCCAGATAAGGACCAATTCAGGGAATCCTCCTTGCTCTCCTTTAACTTTTAATTCTCGTTCGCGTGTCCCCTGAACCGAACTGTAACTTCAACATCGCTGTAATGAACAGTGTGTGTTAAACTTAGGCGTCAGTCCCAATCGTAATGGATGCGAAAATGGAAGAATAACATTGTGTATAAAGTTTTGTGTGAAGTACAGGAAAAATGGAGCAGAGATCCTCTAAATGTTGAGAACTGCATTTGTGGTGTTTGCTTAAGTTTTCTTAAGACTATAATTTAGTGTGGATGAAATGTTTATAAAACAGCCGAGATTAAAAAAAAAAAAAAAACCTACTTATTTGAATCGTAAAAAAATTCTGTGTATTCTACTTCAACTTTCAAGGTTTACATTATTACTATAAATTTATTATTATTATTATTTATTTATTTTAATGTTGTGTTATTTAACTTGTAGTCCCATCTTTCTCCTATGTTATTTATATAAAGTGCTGTCTACGTTTCTCTGAAGCCGTTCAGTGAACCTTTGAATTTTTTGGTTAGCGGACCATATATATATATTTTTATTTGTGTAATATTTCCGGATGGCCATATAAAGTACGAGGACTTTACAAGAGAGAGAGAGAGAGAATACAAGAACATCAGCGTTTTAGCAGGCATGTGGACTCAAACAACAGTCAGTTAAATGCTTGTACCACTGTACTCTTGAGTTCGACCATTCGGCTACGTCAGGTCTAAATCAGTCTTCTATTACTCAAGTCTACCTATCCATTGTTAATTTGTTCAATGGATTGTGTCAACGCAGCGCGCATTTCCGGGAACATCGAAGTTTTCATCATTGTTATAACTGCATTAATCCCAAGTTTTGATTTTGAACTTTTCCCCAAGTACATTGGTTTCAGGAGCGAAACTACCATAACTCCAGGGGCTCACATTTGGTGAGTATGGGCTTGGCACACCCAGGGTCCTGAGCTGGATATCATCATTCTTCTCTTCCTTGGTGATTCCCTTCTACTTCTCTCTCTCTCTCTCTCTCTCTCTCTCTCTCTCTCTCTCTCTCTCTCTCTCTCTCTCTCTCTCTCTCTCTCTCTCAGGGTAACTCAGGAATTTTTTTCTTTTTTTTTATTGGCTGGTGCAGCATAAGCCTCAGGCTTCCTTGCACCGCACCGCTAATAATAATAATAATACTTGCAGGTCCGCCATTGCGGTTGGGGGTACCTAAATTTAAGAGCCAGGGAGACCGACAACTGTTATCATATCGTTTTTAAAGTAAGAGCAAAGGGGGGGGGGGTTGAAAATGTCGCGGGAGGAGAGGGGAGAGGAAGAATCGGTATTGACCCCACTAAATGGTTGAAATGAAAATTGAAATCAAAACTTGCTGCTAGAAAATAACTGATTTTAGAATCATAGCTAAACGCCATTCTTTCAACTTGTAAGCTAAACGTCATTCTTTCAACCCTCAGGTGATTAGGTATTTTTCTTTTCTTTTCTTTTTTTCTTTTTTTTTTTTTAATTCGGTAATGAAGAAAAATCACAGACATATTAGAGTCCCTTGGGTGCTACTTAAGTCGACATGTACGGCATGAATTCATTGAAATTCATCACAGCCGCTTTAAAATGTTCCCAACACAAAAAAAAAAAAAAACAACAAAAAAAAAAACGTCTCCATTGTTCGATAACATTTCTTTGATTTTCGTTTTAGCAAACGCTAGTGCAATCCATAGTTTCCTACCGTTTCGCTCTCTATTTTCACGAAACTCGAACCACTTCCATAAAAAGAATCTCCGTTGAAGGATTTCTGACCTTTGTTATATAGAGCTTTTATTTCATCTTTAAAAATACCATGAATAGATGAAGTTCGTTTTCTGTTTTACCCTTCAGGACCCATTTAAGCACTCTTGGGGGTTCGGACTTTAGATTATTTGAAATTGTTTTAATTTTGGGATTAAAAGTCCTAAAAATAATAGTGCAAAAAGCATTAGTACATAAGAGCAGGTTTTAACTACACATTGCTTTATTTTCTATTTAAATATTTTTCTGTTTTTTTTTAATTCTCATATATTTACTTTTCGTTTTTTATATCATATAAATAATTTTTAATTTTTAACTGAATTTTGAATCCCATCCATCATTTTATGGTATATGATACTTTTCGTTCACCAAAGTTTTTACCCTTAAGGCTTGAAGTTGGTGTACTAGAATTAGTGTTCCACCTACACTAATTCTAAAAATTGTTTTGCCAATTTCTTGGTGAACACTGAACCCTTATATATATTTTTTATTTCTTCTTTCCTCATGGCATTTTTCAACGACAAGTACTCATTATTTTGGCTTTTTCAATTTTCATAATACCGTTGTACGAAACTACACATCACTGTCCTAATACATTGGCTGGAAAAGGCCTGGGTGTCACTCCGTGGTTGAGGGTCTCAAATGAGGTCTGCATGATTTTTCTTCTCCTAAAAGCTAGAAAATTTCGCCCAACAACCATGCAAATCGACCACACGTAATTTACAGACACGATATACTGAAGCCTCGTAGCCTTAGTTGTTTTGGCTTTTAATATATACGCACAGACACGCTTACCGCTGACAATTCCCTCTATTTTAAATTTGTCAGACATTTCCAACATGGGCACAAACGGGGGAACCACACTAACCTATGTTTTAAAATCTACGAATGCTTGACTGAATCGATAGTTAATCTCTCTAGAAGTTTCAGATAGGTAAACTTTTATCGTTAATAGGATTGTGGTAATCCAAGTAATAAATGCCAGATAAGAAGCAAAAGAAACCGTAGAGTGGGCGGAAAAGACATTCCAAATATTTCGTGTCCATAAATCTGGACATAAATGACATCAAAAGTAGGGCGGGTGTCTGATATTCATTGCTTGTGTTCGTAGCAACTTAGAAATTAAAAATGACAAGAGGCATTACAAATATAATGTAATGCCTGTTGAATATTTTCTTTATGTTAACGATGAATGATTTATTTATGATTTAAATAAGAAAATACAAGATAACAATAAAAACTAAAACAAGTCAGCTAGTATATGCAGTGCGCTCCATTTTAGGAGTATATGCACCGCCAGAGTTAGTAGACCCAGGCTCAACTCTTCGTGCCAGGGATGGACACCAGGTGGTAATTTTCCAATGGACTATCACCTGGTGGCAGAGTAGCCTGTTTCACTTTACAACACATTACACACACTTACACTAACAGGCCATTTATGAGAACATAGTATTATATGCTAAATTGGTGGAGATGGATGTGTGTCCGGGTGCTACCCTTCGACAGTTAAATACATACATACATACTTTTAGGAGTATTTTTATTTCTTGAATTAATTGATTTTTTTTGTTTTTCTGCGATTAATAGAAGTGAAAGCAAATAACTAATTATCTTGTTACCAATTAATCATTAATTAACTAATAATATATATAATTGTTTCCACATCACTGCAGAAATCTCACAGCGTAATAATTAATCAACGTTTTGTAATATTTACTTATTCCCATCCCAATTTTTAATAAAAATTGAAATGCAACCCGTATTTTATTTTAACCTTGCAAGTATTTCATTGGATTTTAACCTTGAAAGTATTCCATCTTCGTATTTTAACCTTGAAAGTATTTCATTTTCGTATTTGAACCTGGTCAGTCAGCCCTAGCCGAAGTAGTGAAAATATGGAACGAGAGCGATGTAGGTGTGCGCAGATGTGGCCGATCTGTGAAGAAAGTAAACGGACCGACGTTCCTGTGAAACGTTTGCACTCCAAATGTCCAGCTGAGTATTCGTAAGTGCGAAGCTGTGTGGCATGGGCGGTGTGGTTTGTAGTGGTGCGGCTGGTGTCTAGCCCATCGTTCTTGGTACATGGAACAATGGAAACGTCCAGTGGGACAGGGAGTTGAATTACAGTCACCAGATCAGAGGACAGGTGTACATGTGAAGAATGTCTGGGAAACATCATCTATTGCAGTGCGTTGTGCATACAGTAAAGTTCAGATGTAGCGAAAGTCATGGTGTGTGTGTGTGTGGGGGTGGGCGGCACTTCTCATGATTTGGGCTATGGATTGTACTGCTGAAAAACACCAATTATGAGTCTTACACCGACATCTTTTTGTCGGTGTACGACTCATAGTTTTGGACAATTCTGTGGGGCCGACATTCTGGAAATTCAATGTAAATGTGCTCTTCCATGTTTCAAGCTAATACGCCCACCCATTACAGCGAATAGCACCAAAACCTGGTTCCGAAAAACGAAGTCCCAACGACTGGCTTGGCTGGCCCAGCGTGCAGACCTGAATCTAATCAAACACCTTTGAGATGAACTGGCATGCCATATCAAGGTGCGGCTAGTACCAACCCTGTTCTTCAGCGGAACCAGCGACTGTACTGAAGGAGGAGCAAATTCAAATTCCTGTTGCATGCTAGAAGGTAGTTGTTCAAAGTGTTCCACAACAGATAGATGCTGTCAATAAGGCCAAAGCTAGGCTTATAACTTATTAATTTATTCATGAAAATTCGTGTTTTTCCAGTTGTCATGGTGCCTGACTACTTTTTGGTAGTTTGGTGTGGCGTGCAACATTGATTTCACCGTCCTGAAGTGAAAGGAGTTTTGTAAAATTAAAATTGCTAGCTGGTTGGCCCAAATTTAATCTATCATAACGAATTTAAATTTATTTTTAATGTATTTTGAATCTGCTTATTTATAAAAAAGGCTTACCTTCTAAATCAATATAGTTTGCTGTAAGTTGATAAAAAATGAATCGGCGGTTATTAGGGTGAGTGATGAGTAGTGGCGGATTTAAGCATAAACTTGGTCAGCAGCACCCTTATGGTCTCAGAATTTAAAAAAATGTTTTGTTTATAGTCCGGTCGGAGAACTGCTAGCTTGAGGAGATAAACGGACTAATAGATTAACAGTAGCCGCTGGTAGAGGTGAAAGTGATTCTATTGAAATGCAATTGAGCATCAGCTTGGAAAGCAAGGCAATGGGGATTTCCAGGACTGCTGGGAGGCATAGAAAAACAAGTAAATACATGGGCTGTGTTAGTGTAACTAAGAGTAGAAATAGGTGCATAACCCAGGGGCTCACACCTCGTGAGTATGGGCATGGCACACCCAGGGTCCTGAGCTGGATATCATCGTTCTTCTCTTTTTTGATGATTCCCTTCTCTCTCTCTCTCTCTCTCTCTCTCAGGGTGGCTCAGGAATTTTATTTTTTTGGCTGGTGCAGCATAAGCCTCAGGCTTCCTTGCACCATACAGCTAATAATAATAATAATAAATAATAATAATAATGTATACTTGCATATACACCAATTCTAGGAGCATACTTAATAAATTTTATGAGCTTGAAGTGCTAGTCAAAACATCAAAGGCAGATATTGTTGGGATGTCAGGGACGTGGTGTCACACAGACATAAGGAGTGCAGATTTAGAATTTGGGTAGCACAATGTGTACAGAAAGGATAGACAGGACAGGAAGAGAGGAGGGATTATGCTGTTAGTTAGGAAACAGAAAATCTAAGGAAGCATCTAATTGATGTTGGTGGACAATGCAATGTTGAGTCAGTTTGGTGTGACGTAAGCGCTGGGAAAGGAAAAATGAGAGTAGGTGTGTGTTATAGGCCTAATGAATCTGATGAGTATAATGAGAAATTGTGCAGAGAAATAGAGTGGGCCAGTAAATCAGAGTGTCGTATAATGGGGGATTTTAATTTCCCAGAGACACTGACTGGAATTTATGGGTTGGTCACTCACATACTAGCAAGGCTTTTGTGAATTTATTGGACGATTGTTTTCTACAGCAGCATATTCGGGAGGCAACTAGAGGGAGTAATACTTTTGATCTGATTATCAGTAGTGATTCTTCATGCATTAAGAATCTGCAGATAAAGAAACCACTAGGTGGCAGTGATCACAGTGTGCTGAATTGGGATATACTCAAAGAGGTAACTACCATCATGGGTAAAGGGAAGGGTTTTTGCTTTCGTAAAGGTGACTACGGTGGTCTGAGCCAGCATTTAAATTCTATACGGTGCGACCAACTGATGATGTTACCAACAGCAAATTCAAAGTGGGAAGCCTTCAAGAATTAATCTTGGAAGCTACTAGGCTTTTCATACCAACTAAGAAATCTTGTTCAAGATTTAGGCCTAAATGGATGTCGGATGAACTAATTAGACATGTAGCAGAGAAGAAAAATGTATGGGATACATATAAATTAACAGGTGACACAGAAGCCTATGATAGATATAAGCTGGTCTGTAACCAAGTCACCAATGAGGTTAGGCAGGCAAAGGCAGATTACGAGAAATCTTTGGCAAAGGATGCAAAGAAAAACAGCAACGAGTTCTTGACTTATGTAAACTCTAGAAGGAAAGGGATGAATCAGATTGGTCCACTTTATATCGATGGTTCAACTGTTGAACCTGCTCAGGTAGCTAACAAACTAAATGAATATTTTGCATCTACATTCACACATGAGGAGTTATTCAGGGAAGGAAATGCCGGAGGTGTATTAAACTCTGGCAGTAAGTTAGATAATCTTGTAATAACTGAGAGTAAAGTGGAGGAGAAATCGTTGAAGATAAACACAAGAAAGGCACCTGGCGTGGATGGAATCTATCCAGTTATATTAAAGGAGGCAGCAAAGGAAGTAAACAAACGCTTAGCCATAATTATGAGAGCTTCCTTGTACTCAGAGGAGGTACCCATGGACTGGAGATGTGAAAATGTGACTCCAATCCACAAAGGAAGATCAAAGGGAGACATGTAATTACAGACCTGTTACTTTAACTTCTTTCCAGGGAAATTAATGGAGGCGCTGGATAAAGAAGTATTGCAGGATCATCTGGACAAGACTGCAGTAATAGCTCGGACACAGCATGGGTTTGTTAAGGGGAAGTCTTGTCTGACCAATTTGGATACTATGATGTAGTCACAAAGGAGCTGGATGCAAAGAATAATTTTGATATCATTTTTTTGGATCTTTGTGGATTAATGTTATTAGTGGAGTTCCCCAGGGTTCAGTGTTGGGTCCATTGTTGTTTTCTGTATTAATTAATAATATTGATGATGGCATATCAGGCTTAATGTACAAGTTTGCAGATACGAAGGTCGGCAGGGTTGTTAATGACACGAATGACAGTACGCTGCTGCAACGGGATCTAGAAAAGTTGAGCAGATGAGCTGAGAGGTGACAACTGAAGTTTAACATTGACAAATGTAAAATACTGCATATGGGAAGCAGTAACCCCAGAGTAACGTATCAACTCTGTGGTACTACAATGACAGTGGTAGAGAGTGAAAAGGACCTGGGGGTAATTGTGCAAGCAGATATGAAGTTTTCTGACAGTGTAGACGGTCTGCAAGAGTAGCTCATGGTGTCCCGTAGCCTAATGGTCAGGCGCGCGGGTGCGTAAGTACACGTGCCTTGCGTGACCAGGGTTCAAGCCCGTGACTGCTGAATACGGTGCTGTTTCTTGTATTCTGTGTATCTTGTGAACTCCTCTGACCATTTGGTCATCCCGGAGTATAAACAGAAAAAAAAAAAAAAAAATATATATATATATATGCACACATATATATGTGTGCATATAAAATTTTTTCTAACAGGGATAAGGTGGTCATTATCCCCTTGTATAAGGCTATGGGAGGGCTCCTCCGTAGCCCAGTGGGCAGGAGCGGGAGTGCAATAGCACACGCTCTTTGAGTACACCGGGGTTCAAGCCCCTGATTGCTGAATACGGTCGATCTGCCAACCCGCACTGGACCAGCGTGGCAGATTATGGTCCATTTCCCTCAACATGAATTGTTGAGAAGTCTTCCATCCTGCAGTGAGTTGATAATGGCTGCACTTTACTTTACTTTTTATAAGGCAATGGTCAGACCACACCTTAAGTGCTGTATACAGGTCTGGAGGCCTCATTTTAAGAAGGATGTACAGCTGTTGGGACGAGTACAGAGAAGGGCAACAAGATTAGTGAATGGAACAAAGGGTTGCTCTTACGAAGGAAGGCTTAAGCTTTGCAAATTAGTGTCTGGAGACTGATTGAGGTGTATAGAGCCTTGAATGGTTTGAGCATGCTCAATTCTGATGGGATTCTGACTGTTGCTCAGAATAATCGTCTGAGAGGGCATAAATTCAAATTGAGGAAATACAGTTGTAGGATAGATGTGCGGAAGTTTGCTTTTAGCCAGCGGGTGGTTGAGTGCTGGAACAAACTTCCATCTGTCGTAGAAGTTGATAGCTTAAACAGATTCAAGGCAGAAGTAGACAAACATTTGGTGCGAGTGGATGGGTGAAATCAGAAGGATGTGTGCGTGTTTTTTTTTTTTTTTTTTTTTTTGGCTGATGCTATATAAGCTTGCTTTCTTGTGTCATGCGCCCTTGCTGATGCTAATGACCACCTAATCAGAGGAGTTTACAATAAATTGTCAATACAAACATTACTCGTCACGTGCTTGAACCTACTGACCATTTCCCGAAATTACTATATGTAAAGCAAAATATATAGCAAATATGTTATAAATATTTGTTGGTTCCTCAGAGTAACTTGCAAAAGACTTTTTAATCCATATTGTTACTAAAATCATGATCTAATTAAGTACTGTCGGCGTTGAGTTGACTGTCCGTAAGTGGGTTTTCGGAATGTGGGGAGCTGTGTGGCATGAATTTTCATGGCCGAGCTAATTCATTCAAGCTCCACATCACGCTAAAAACGTCAGACGTTGTTTTGGGGTCACCAGATTCCTCGAATATATAAGTAAATTTTGGAATTCCTGTTGCACCTAGGGTTCGAGATTTCAAGTGCGATAGGGAGAGCCCCAAATGCAGTCCTCCCTTAAATATGGGCCCTGTCTAAAATACTATATACTGGCTATGAAAAATAGTAGAAATCCGTGCTATTTTAATTAACATAACAAAAAATTACAAAAATGGAAAAGACATATGCAGTTTTATTTTTATTGTGTTTTTTGTTATTATATCTGAATACAATACGTGGTCAAAAAGTTCATCTCAGAGCCATAAAAGTTGTCGCTGTTCGGTAACAACTTTTAATGGCTCTGACATGAAATATCCTAGACGAACTCCACATGGGTGAGTTTGTTTGAAGGTAATGTGATTGTTGCTGTAGCCTATCAAAATTAATAAATTTATTTAGTTATTAATAAGATTATTTAGTTATTGATTTCTTTATATTTCGCTTTAGAAATCGTAATTTCGGAGTTGGGGGACTATAAATTATGAGATACTAAGTTGCTGTTTACCCGGCTTTCTTTAATTAATATTTAAAAAATATATATTAAAATATTTAAATCTTTTAATTTTAATTAAATTAATATATATATATAATTAATATTAAAATTTGATATCATATTAATAAATACATAAATGAGAGCTTGCATATGCTCAATTTTTCCTACGTTCTATTAATATTGTAGAAATTAACAAGAAGTTATCTTTTATTCACTCAGTAGGATTTTTTCTTTTCCAATTCCCCTTATGCAAATAAATTACGAAATGATACGTTAAAACAAGATTACATAATTTAAAATAATTTAAAACTCATAATGTGTTCCTCACTATTGACATACGGGCAGTCCAACATACCTGGATCACAGTGGTGAACCCCAACCCGACCCCAGAAATATCAAACCCCCATGCAGCCTTTAGTGAAGGAAGATATTTTGTCATAAATGCGAATTTGAAATACGAAAGAAATATCAATAGTATTTCATTTTAATATTAATAGTATTTCAAATTCACGTTTAAAATTATTTAAAATTTTGTAATCTTGTTTTAACGTATCATTTCGTAATTTATTTGCATAAGGAGAATCGGTAAAGAAGAAATCCTACTGACTGAATAAAAGGTAACTCCTTGTTTATTTCTAAAAAAAGAATAATATTAATATAAATCAGTCTATATAATCACCAATTAAGATACACTTAGCAGGGCAGCCATCCTTTCTTGCCCCATGACACTTCTCATTCTTTATTTTTTTCCCCACGAGATTTTAATCTATTTGCGATTAATATTGTAAAGAAAACTTTTGAGGTGTGCATTAAGCAGAGAGCAGAGCCGTTTCGAGGATGAGGCAAACGTGGCTCTTGCCTCAGGTAAAAGCTGAAAGGGGCGCCAAAAGAAATATTAAATAATTGCCAACGTTTCCGATTTTATGTTTTGATTATTCCAATCCGTTTATCCTGCTTTTACAAGACGAAAATATTTGTCGATGAAAATATATTAATAATAATATATTTAACAATATATTATTATTAATTTATTAAAGATATTGTTTATTTATAAATAAAATTATTATAAATAAGTGTTACCTTTGACGAAACATTTGTTTCAAGTATTATAATAATATTATTATTTTTTAAATGAATCTCCAAAATAAATCTGTTATATATTTATAATAAATACTGCTTATGAGAATAAAATCGCTCTAAACAGTTTTATTTTATTTTTTGTCATCCTTTTATTTTTATTAAAACATGTACGAGAAATGTATTTTAAATAAGTCATATTTTAGGGGGAGCGCAATTGTTCATTCTTGCCTTAGGTACTAAAATGGTTTGGCAAGGCCCTGGCAGAGATCTATTTAATAACTCGATCCTGTGATACGATATTATAGCATGAAGGTCAGTGCAAAATATCAAACGTTCAACCTGCACTGTTTCTTTTCGCCCAAACTAAATATAGAATATTGTGCCACAATTTATTATTATCATATTACAGTAATGCCTTCGGCAGTTTTAGTTAGATCGTTTCTTTCTCGGCAGATGGCACCACTCTTTTAGTGAATAAACATATGCCAACATATCCTGGGAGTACTACCGTATTCATTTCTCTGGGCTAAAATTTTAAAGAAGTTAATTACTTTCCACTTCTGCACTGCCCTCCAGTTCGATTTCCATAGAATAGTTTCAACTTAGTATGAAACGCAAGAACTTAGTAAATGGGCCAACATGTAAAAACAATAATAAAAAAATTCCATGAAGCTGTGGTATTGGAAGTACTGATTGTTCCGATTAGCTTTTCTAGAAACACTGCGGCCCCAGATGGACTTATTTTTTAAAACAGTAAGTTCAATAAGATAAATAATTTAATATTTTGCAAAATTTAACCCACAAATATAAGAATATAATCTTGTGTGACAAGTTGATGTAATGATTATTATTGTTATTATTATTATTTTTTTTAAGGTTATCATTTCAATATCGGGTTCCCAGATATTTGGTTCTTAGACAACTACCATTTCTGACTGTTCCTCAAAATACGCACTTGTACAAAAATAAGATATCAATTAAGATTTCGGTATAATTTTGTATAGACATCTAGGAATGAATATCATTCACAAAACTCACCAAAAAAAGACAATGAATGTTACAAGTCGTAAAAGATTCATCAAAGAATTATTATTTCAATCATGGGCGCCAGCAGAATATTTTGCAAAATGGTGCATGTGGGAATACATTATTTGTTCACCAAATTTTCGAATGCATGCAATATCTTATGTTTCAAAAAATTAATGAAAAAATTTTAAAAATGTGTATTATTTCGAAATGCAAAAGTGGTGCTTTTGCACAACCTTGCACCATGCTGCAGCGTCTATGATTACAACTCACATTAATTGTTGCGCAGTCTTTTATTCATGCCATGAATAACGGGTTACACAACGATTAATATGGGTTTTAATCCCCCCCCCTCAGTGCTATACAACTTTTACAGTGCCATGATGCTCTCAACAAGGATATTCAGGAGTGCTAAGCAACCAATCCCATTCTTCTTTGAAAGCAATCAAGGTTTCGCCCCCAAAGGTATGGTATGGTGATCCATTATTCCAAGGCTTCCTCACACCAGATGGAAAAGACCTGATTTCGAATATCGTTAATAACGCGAGAAATTATTATGGGTCTTTTTCACAACGTGGCTGTATTAGTCGGTCTCAGGCGAGAGGAGCATGGTTTTCCATGGAACACCTACAAGGAACTTCAGAAAGTCGCAATCCTGAACACCTGTATGATATTTAAAGAGTTCCTCGACCAACAGTAACACCAGCATAACAACAACCACCCTGTGTACTTGGTAGCAATACCCCGTCAAGAAATGGAACCCCCAATCAAGGAGAAATAATAATAATAATAGCAGGACTTACGGGGCGAGACTACATACCAAGTGGCTGGAACGATTCCTGGATATTCAGGACAGCGAATAGCGGACCAGAGAAGGACCATCGTCACGAAGAACCTGATAGCTCCTGGAATCTTGGAAAAAATCAAGTAGGACGTGAGCGATCAATTACAAAGGATAAAGAATACAGAACCAGAGTAGGAAGAACACATTGCCACCGAACCAGAGGGGAAGGAGCACGAAGAAATACAACCCACAGCAGCTGAAGTGGAAAGAGACGAGGTCATGATATCCAGAACAGTGGAAGAAGGCCCAAACAGCAATCGAGGGAATGGAACCCACAAAGACTCACGTGATACCGAAGCAGAGGCCAAATAGAACCTTGGGGAGAGTCACAGACCACCTCAATCGGCACATAATAACGCATTACCTCGACAGCAATGGTGCAACAATGGAGGCCATCACACAGCCGTGTATTGTGCTGCTGTAGCAGCCACGACGATTAATGGAAGAGAAACGAGAGACCAGCAGTAGAAGAACCGAAAACAGAAGGAACCGCCAGCTTGGGAAAAAAGACTTCAGCAGAAGATAGAAGAATTAAGAGTCAAGATAGGCCAATTGACCCAGTACCAACGGGGCAATAGGAGTAAGAAATTAATTGGAAAAGTGAAGATCATCCTCAAGAGAGACAGCGTCCACAGCAAACATGAGACAAATAAAAATAAGAGAATAGGAGAGTACTTGGACACATTAAAGCAGAACTTCCTTGCACTCAGCAAAAGACTACGCCGATACAAAGAGACCTCCCAGAGGAAAATAGATAACCGAATCATCGATGAGGGCCAAAGATTCTACTACAGGAGTCTCGGAGAAGTCGGGAAAGAAGGGAACGAACCACCCGAGCAGAAGGCGATTGAGGAGTTCTGGGGAAACATATTAAGCAGGGAAGTAAGACGTAACAGCAGAGCCCGCTGGATAGAACTAGAACACAAGAAAACCAAGGACGTACAAGAAATGAGAGGATGAGAGATTCAGGAAGAAGAAGTAAAAGAGACGATCAAGAACTCTCATAACTGGCGAACTCCAGGTATAGATAACGTTCACAACTACTGGTACAAGAAGCTCAATTGCACACACAAGCACCTGGCGGAGCAGTTCAGCCGAATGATAATCCCCCAGTGACATTCCCGAAGTTTCTCACTCAAGGAATCACATATCTGAAACCTAAAGACGAAGATACAAGAAACCCGGCGAAATATAGGCCAATCACCTGCCTCCCAACAATGTACAAGATACTGACCAGCTGCATAACCAGGAAGAAAGAAATCAGACCACTTGAAGAACCAGAACATAATGGCCGAACAGCAGAAAGGATGCAAGCGGCTGAGCAAAGGATGTAGGAAGAAATTAACCACAGATGCCGCGGTTATGGAGCAAGCCTACAAGAAGCGCCGCAACATGTACACAGCCTATATCGATTACCGGAAGGCTCCGTGCCTCATAGCTGGTCAATAGAGGCGCTGAGCATCTACAAAATCAATCCGATAGTGACAAACTTCCTAGGAGACATGATGGTGAAATGGAGTACCACCATTAAGGTCGAAAACATCACAACCAGTCCAGTCCCCGTCAGGAGTGGAATATTTCAGCGAGATGCCCTGAGCCCATTGTAGTTCTGTCTAGCACTTAACCCACTATCCACCATGCTCAACAGTAGTAAGTACGGATATAACCTCAAAGAAGGAAGGAATAATCTGTACACCCTGACCCACCTGATGTATATGGATGACATCAAGCTCTTGAAGGAACCGAGAAGCACCTCCAGCAAATACTCCAGATCACCAAAGAATTCAGCAATGATATTAGGATGGAATTTGGTCTAGAAAAATGCAAACCTACGGATTAAACAGGGGAAAATTAGTCAACCGAAACTACCAGCTGCAGACTGGTAAGGAGATCGAAGCTATGGCAGAAGGAGAGGCCTACAAATACTTGGGGATGATGCAGGCTCAGCAGTTACAGCACAAGGAAATTAAGACCTGCCTGACCGAAAAATACCATCAGAGACAGAAGCCTGCTGAAAGCAAAGCTGAACGGAGGGAACACAGTTAAAGCCATAAACACCTATGCAGTCCCAGTACTAACATACTCCTTCGGGATCATAGATTGGACTAACACCGAGCTGGAGGATATCATGAGAAAGACAAGGACAATGATGACTAAGAGCTGCCAACATCACCCCAATTGCCCGCAAAGAAGGAGGAAGGGGCCTGATAGACCTCATTGAGCAACAGAAGATAGCGAAAATTAACCTGAAGGATTACTTTCAGAAACAGACAGCAGCACTCCAGCAGGCCATAAGGAAGATAGACAAGCGGTATACCCCACTCAACCTAAGCGAGGAGTCTCCCCCCCAACCAGGAAGTAAAAACGAAGCTAGAAAGATGGGCAGAGAAGACACTCCATGGCAGACACTACAATGATCTCCATCAGGGTCAATAGATAAAATTGCTTCCAATGCTTGGCTCACGAGATGTACGCTCTTCTCCGAGACTGAAGAATTCATGCTCGCCATCCAAGACCAGGTAATCAACACCAGGAACTATAGGAAATACATCGCCAAGGAGCCCGGAGTGTTAGAGGACATATGTCGACGATGCCATCTGGCCTCAGAAACGATCCAACACATCATCACAAGGTGATCACCCCGACTGAGTACACTCATAGACACGACCAGGTAGACAGGATAATACATCAGAAGCTAGCAAGGAAATACCAATTCATCAATGAAACCCCAGTAGGAACCCCAGGCAGTACTAGAGAGCCCAACCCACAAGCTATACTGGGACCGCACCATAATAACGGATAGGACAATCCCGCACAACAGACCGGACATAGCCCTCGTGAACAAGAAGGAAACGGCTACCTATCTGATTGACATAGCAGTACCCAACACTGGCAACCTGCAGAAAACCGATGGGAAAAAAATCAGGAAGTACACGAACCTAAGACAGGAGATCAAAGAGATGTGGCATATGCAACGACCATTCCGATCATCCTGGCGCCTCCGTAGCTAGGTGGGCAGGAGCAGCAGTGCATAGCACACGCTTCTTGATTAGACCGGGGTTCGAGCCCGTGACCACGAAATACGGAGGGTGCGGAAAGGTCAGGGAATGACCACCGCATATCCCCGGAGCAATATGGCCTTAGTTGCTAATGTAACTAAGGCCAGAATGTGTGGCAGAATAATGATCAACGGCCATACCCCTCTTCATGTTTTTGATAGGGGTGCCGTAACTGTGTAGAGGTGCTGAGAATAGATCCACGAACCCTATGTGCAAATTTTAGGGGAGCGGTTGGCCCAGATTTTTTTTTCACGCACGACAACGTCACTGTACGTAGAGCTCAAGTAGATATTGAAACTGAAAAAATCCAACGACTGCCATGGCCAGCATGATCACAGACTTAAATCACATAGACCATGTGTGGAATGGCCTTGGATATTGCATTGCACGCCGATAGTCGAACTCCTCGGTCACTTTGTGAGCTAAGGTCTGCGCTGGTGGAAGAATGGGATTTGTTGCACAGAATCTTATAGACACCCTTATATGGACTATGGTTCATTGCTGTCAGGCCTTGTTAGCCATTGGAAAGGATCATACACCTACTGATGTCATGTGACCAATTTTCGAGCTAAAAAAAACAAACTGTTATTTTTAGGCCACCCGAATAATTAAATTCATCTGCTGTGCTGTGTGTCATATGTCTGTTAATTGCGTGTGTCCTATTTGTCGATTTGTCTGTTTTGCTGGACTAAAAACCCCAGATTCTGGGGAACAAAACCTTGCTATCTACGCCTGAGACCGACTAACTCAGCCACGGAGTGAAAAAAGCCCATTAAAGTTCCTCGCGTCATCGACGGGATTCGAACCCGGACCTTTCCTACCCGGTGTGAGCAGGACGGTGACGATATACCACTGTGCTACCCACGCAGACTCATATTTTCGAGCATCTTGTATCGACTTCTGTAATGTGACCTTTTGGCAGTTCTTATAGAACCCTGTAAATGTCCCTTATACCTGTCCGAAGTTTCTCCCCGTCTCCTCATTTCATCGTTATTCTATGACACACCACCATACCAAAGTTTGTCCTCATCGCAAGTTGCATGAGCCACACCACGTTTTCTATGTGTTTTGGTAATGGCGAGCTAATTTATTGGCTTTTTTATTACATTTATGTTAAAACAAAATTTATTTGATTGTTTTTTCGTTCTTATTATCCTTTATAATGTATGTATTAATGGTGTGATAAATATTATGGTAAAAGCCACTATTTCGTTGTAACGTGTTAGAATATAGTTGTATTTATTATTATTTTTTTAAAATTCCAATATATATTTTATTTGTTAATTGATTATTACGAAATATATTAATTAAATAAATGTGTAGGATTATTTATTGTTCATTTTTGGTAAAGCGCCAATAAGACTTTGCACAAAGCTGTCTCATAGACAGGTGGGTATATAACTATACCAGTGTTAAGTAACGTTATATGTATGATATATTTTCTTTAGATATTTAGTTTCACAATTATGAATTATGTTTAGCCCTAAGTATGCATGATACTTTGTAAATGAATGTTAGAGAAAAGAGTAGATGTTAACTCTGTTTATTTTCTTCCCTATCACGTTACTGTATCGAGTGAAAAGTGTGACATGGAAGCTACATCCCGCGTGTTCTTGAAGAGGTGAGCTCCCAGTAATCCTCCGGAAAGCGTTTCTTCAGCACACCAGAACTATGTTTTTCTCCAATCAACATTCATAAACAGGAGAACATTCTGCAGCATCAAAAAAAAAAAAAAGTGTCTACTCAGAAAATATTTTCCCAACATGGACTTTCTTCTTAAATCTACACTTTGGAATTTGAACAGGACATTATATACCCTCTAAATCATGTTTAAAAAAAAAAAAAAAAAAAAAAAAAATATATATATATATATATATATATATATATATATATATATATATATATATATATTTTGTTGTTGTTGTTTTTTTGTTTAAGGTCATTATAAAAGTGGTTACTTCGTTGGGTTGTTGTATGCAAAATTTTACCAATTCGTCATTGATTATCCTTAGACAAATTTAGTAACATGTAGAAAATTGTTGTGCAGAATACATTTAATGCTTTTTATTAGGTACTATTTGGATTGATTAAGATTAATCCAATCTTGTAAGAGAAGGTATGTTATTGTTTACCCCACTCAACTACTTTTGCAGAATCTTGAGAATCGAGTCTAAACTCGCAGAATTTTGGACGTTGCAATTTTTTTTTTTGCTCCTGCCCAAAATTCTCCACGTGGCGATGAGGAGTGTAGAATAGCTGTATTCTCACCTAGTGCTTACCTTAAAAGCCTATTAATTAGCCAAGTCACCTCATACATTTGGCCACTACTGTATTTGTAGTGAGTAATTCGATGCTGTGACTATCAGTCTTCTTCAGCTTACTAGGTGAAGGACAGGAAATATGACACAATCCGATTTTTGTTAAGTGGGCCACAACAGAGTGAGAGCTAATGTTATTCTAGCAACTGTTGACCAAGTTTGCTCCAGAAAGTAATGAGAATATATTTCCAAAATAGACTTCAAGGTGAAATATGAATCTCATAGCTGCTGGTTGACTACACTGAACAGCTTCTATGCAGGAAATCAAGCTTCTGAGCCCAGCTGACACCTGCTGAGATACTTGGTACTTTTACCTCGCCCTGATATGAGATTCGTTTTTCTCATTGATGAGCATGTTTTGGGTGTTCCTTGTCCCCAGATAACAATCCCTGGAAATTTGTATCCCAACCAATGAGCTCCCTACCCAATGAGAATATGGTGTTGGCAAAAAGAGGGACTTATATATTCAGGTGAGTGACAAAGGACAGGGTTCTTCTTGTTCTTGTGTGAGTTCTTCTTGTTCTTCCTCGTTCCTCGTCCTTGTGCAGGATCATCTAGTAGGTCCTACTTGTTTATACTCTAAATTTAGTACATAAGCATCCGTCCTCAGTAAAACATTATCTGATGTAATGCGACTTGGCTTAATACTAACCAATTAGAGTCTAACGTAATGAGATAACTGTTATCCACAGAAGTATTACCACATATGTAACACCTACACACTTGTACTCTTAAAACAGACGAATTGGATCATTGAGTACATGTAGCCTGAGTCATGAAGAACACAAACCTGTTGGATACATGTTATACACGAATGAATGTATGTAGCAAACTGCTCTTTTTAACTCAGGTGTATCTTGTAATTAGTATTGTTGGTTTACCAATAAACATTGTTTTGTTTGTGCACTTATGCCTCTAGCCCTTTTCTCTTGCCAGACGTTAGCCTTAGCACAAGATTTATAGTGAAGGAGCCATATTTTTGCAGCATTCTTTGGTCTAACTTATAGGAAGATTTCAGAATGAATAACACAACTCCAATCCTATGCCGCAAGTTCTGTTCTCCGCGGCTTTAGGGGACAAGATTGTTGTCCTAGTTTGTAAACCACTAGTCAATCACATAAGTTCACAATCATTTTCGAGAACATAACTACTAATGATTAAACTTGCCCGGAAATCTTGTTATACACATTGCATTTTGAGCAATAATAAGAGATTAACGTCTTAATCTCCACTGGAAGAATGATGGCCAGAAAAACGCCTGTGGAACACCAATCATGAAGCAGGCATATATTATTATTATTATTATTATTATTATTATTAATATACATATGATGCAAGGAAGCCTGAGGCTTATGCTGCACCAGGAAAAAAAAAAAAAAAAAGAGAGAGAGAGAGAGAGAGAGAGAGAGAGAGAGTGAGAGAGAGAGAGAGAGAGAGAGAGAGAGAGAGAGTGTGTCAAAATTAGAAGGGAATCACCATGAAAGAGAAGAATGATGATATCCAGCTCAGGACCCTGGGTGTGCCAAGCCCATACTCACCAGATGTGAGCCCCCGGGGTTAATCACGGTGTTCCTCAAACAACTCCTGCACACGGAACATCATCGTCTTGGAAGATCCGTTTCTGTCCAGGAAAAAGAGCAAAATGGCAGGACGTGCACATGATTTGAATGCATGTAACTTCTTGGGCTCTACTATGACAGTTTCTCTTCTTATATAGGTACACGAAAACCACATTTTTTCTGGGTTTTCATCAGGGCCGTACTTGCACTTCTCGGGGCCCGGGGGGCTTAGCTCTTACGTGGCCCCCTTTAAAGATACCACAGGTCCAGAGTTCAAAAGTAAAAAAAACTTGCATATATAAATATAATCAGAAAAAAAAAACAATTATTTTTACCGATCTGTTTAAACACAAAAGTTGCAAAACGTTGCAATACAAAGATCGCTTTAAAAATTTGAGATTACAGAGGCCATGCAAGGGTTCCCCTCCGTGGTGAGGCTCGAGACTAGCGCCTCATGCGCCTGTTTATAAGTACGGTACTGGTCTTCATTTTTTTAGTTATTATTATTTTTTAAATTATCAGACTATAGCCACCATGGGGAAATTCCTGAAATAATTTAATTTAGTCTTATTTATTTGACATATGCTTTCATTCACTTATCGTTTACTTTCGTCTGTTCACATGTAACATCTCGATTTCCAGCTGAATTATTTCATGCAATTTTATACTTCATTCTTCTAGAAGACTTTTTTAGCCTTACCAAATTTGGTTAAAACTGGGACAATAGGAACTCAAATAATTTTTTTTCTTAAAATTTCTAGTTATGTTTCGTACGTTTGAACACCACATGATAACGAGAAGTCGCATCGACACTAAAATTTCAAAGTTTGTTTTATTACTCCTTGTGAAAGTTCGAATCAATTCAATTTGACCCCGCCCTCCACCCAAATTTTCTCTTACATGACTATACGAGGTGTTTCAAAAATGATGGTCAATAATTTAAAGGTGAAAAGTACAAACTAAAAAAATAAGCAAAAAAGTCCCAGTGAACATCGGCCTGCAAATGAACCATTTTCGAGATAATGCACATTTTCTGTTAAGATCTGTCTCTGACTATGGGAGCACTAGTTTAGCAAAAAGCTGTGAATCCTTTGCTAAGGGTGGTTTTATTAAACATAAGATAATACATTTTTAATTTTTAGTTTCAACACAACAGGATTTCACAGATGTTACATGTTACAGGATGTTCTTTCTAGCACCCTCTCCTTAACATCAGGTGTTATGCTTCTGGGCCTACCTGCTTGTACTCCATGTGCGAAGCGCCCATGTTCTATACCCAATGAATGTGCGCCTGTTGGGCTACCTTCGGCGAGGAAATGCTTCTTGGTACAAACGTGCAGTCTCGAGTGCACTGCCGTTGGCTATACCATACATGAAGTGCATGTCTGCATACTCTTTGTGGCTGTAACCTCTTTCCATGTTGACTATCCTTTGACAAGTACTAGTATGCCTGCTACGTCTCAGAGCATTGAGGGGGAGAAAACGGAAAGAATGAGCATAACATAACCTAAACAAACAAGTCAGTGGTGGATCCCAACTCTGTACAGTTCACCTTGTTAGTGGTGGATCGAAACTCTGTTCAGTTCACCTTGTTAGTGGTGGATCCCAACTAGAAATGTGCAATATCTGGAAAACGATTCACTTAAGGACCCATGTTTACTAGGCTTTTTTTTGCATATTGTAGTCTGTACAGTTCACCTTTAAATTATTGACCATCACTTTTGAAACACCCTGTATTAGTGTCAATTTTAAAAGGAAAAGTAGTATCGACAGAGCTGTAACTAGGATTTTTTTTTTCAGTGTAGAAATATTTAAATAAAACTAAATGCAACTAGGCATAAAATTTTAAGAGTTTAAGATTTTATATCTATATAATATCGGTGTAGATACACCATAGACAACTCTTAAAGAAAAACTACGGTAGTAGTGTGAAAGGCATCATTTCATCTGTATCTCATATTGTGCTCCTCCTTCACAACCGTGAAGGATAAGCATCGATGGGTATCACTGATGCCCATCGATGCTCATCCTCAGGTAATAAAATGGCATGCAGTTCAGAGCCATTTTAGTAATTAAGGCAAAAAAAAAAGTCTTATTTAAAATAATTTTCTGGTAACACGTTTTAAAAAAATTAAAATTGAGGGTATAAAAATGACAACCAGTGACGCAACAACCATGGTAGATAGCGCTGGCGTGCAGAGCTCGGTATCTGTACAGTGGCGTGACTGAGATTTTCGTCTTGCGAAAGCAAGATGATAAAGGGATTGGAATAATCGAAACGTAAAATCGAAAACATTGCTAATTATTTAATCTTTGTTTTGGCATCCTTTTCAGCTTTTAACATGATGCAAGAGCCTCGTTCGCCTCGCTCTCGGCATGACTCTGCGCATCACGACCCACGGGTAGTGATGCCCAGATGTTACTTATTCTCGGTGGGCACCACCGAGAATAAGTAACAATAGTCTTCTCTATTAGTGAAGTGTTACTTATTCGAGGTAGTGCAATACATGATAAATGCAATACGTGAAGGATGAGCACAATATGAGATACAAATGAAATGATGCCTTTCACACTATTACCGTAGTTTTTTATAAGAGTTGTCTTTGGTGTATCGACACCTATATATTACAGTATATAGACATATAGAAATATTCACAGAATTTGGCTATATAGTAATAGTAATTGTAATAGTAATAGTAATAGAGGCATGTGATGCAAGAAAGCAAGCGTGTGAGCTTATGTAGCATCAACCAAAAAAAAAAAAAAAAAAAAAATCACACAACCATTCCTCTAAAATTTTGTTCAGTTCCTCCTTAAATTTATTTTACATTCAACTTCCACAACGACAGATGGAAGTTTGTTCCAGTAATTAACAACCTCCTGGCTAAAGGCAAATTCCCGCACGTCAATTCTACAACTGTCTTTCCTCAATTTGAATTTATGTCCCCTTAGATTCGTAATCTGAGCAAACGGAAGAAATCCATCAGAATTCAGCATGCTCCACCCATTCACCTCATTCAGATCACCACGCAGGTGCATAATCTCCAGCCGTTGCAATTTCAGAACTTAAGCCCCTCTTGGTAAGAGGACTCCTTCGTTCCCTTCACCCATCTTGTTGCCCTTCTCTGTACACACTCAAGCAAATTTACATCCTTCTTAAATAAGGCCTCCAGAACCGTATGCAGTACTCAAGGCGTGGCCTGACCATTGCCTCATACAAAGGGATAATCACCTCCTTTTCCCTGCTAGCAAAATTCCGATATATCTTTGAGAAAACCACATTACCCGCTCCTGCAGCCTGTCTGCATTGCTCAGAAAACTTCATATCTGACTACACAATTACTCCCAGATCTTTTTTCATTTTCTACCACCTTAAGTTTAGTACCACACAGTTGGTACGTTCCTCTGAAATTACTTTTACCCATATGCAGTACTTTGCATTTGTCAATGTTAAACTTCAATTGCTACTTCTCAGCCCATCTGCCCAAATTTTCTAGATCCTGATGCAGTAGCACACTGTCATTATTGTCATTAACAACCATGTCAACCTTTGTATCATCTGTAAACTTTGACACTAAGCCTGATGTACCTTCATCAATACAAAACAACAGTGGGTCCAACACCGAACCTTGTGGGACTCCAATAATAACATTAGTCCACGAAGAGCAGCATCAATTGATTACCACTCTCTCTCTTCTCCCATGGTAGCAACTTACCCTTAATACCATTCTGCTCCAATTTGTACAGTCTTCCATGCGCAACTGTGTCAAAAGCTTTCCTGAAATCTAAGAATATGATATAAAAATTATTTTTTGCGTCCAGTTCTTTTGTCACCACATCATAGTATCCAGTCAAATTCGTTAGACAAGACTTTCCCTTAACAAATCAATGCTGTGTCTGAATTATTGTTGCAGTCTTGTCTAGATGATCCTGCAATACCTCTTTAACCAGTGACTCCATTGTTTTACCAGGAACAGAAGTTAAACTAACTGGTCTGTAATTACTCGTGTCACAATGCGATCCCCCCCCCCTTGTGAATTGGGGATATATTTGCACATCTCCAGTCCGTGGGAACTTTCCCTGAGTCCATGGATGCTCTCATAATTATGGCAGGGTTTGTTTACTTATTTAGCTGCCTCCTTTAATATAATTGGATAGATCCCACCCATCTCAGGTGCCTTATGTTAACTTCAATTTTTCCTCGACTTTGCTCTAAATTATTTACAAAATCATTAAGCACCCTTTTACAGTTGGATAAACTTCTGGCATTTTCCTTCCACAATAACTCCTCATGTGTGAATGTAGATTTAAAGTACCCATTCAGTTTGTTTGCTCTCTGAGCAGGATCATCAACAATCGAACCATCGATATCAAGGGGACCAATCTGATTCATCCCTTTCCTTTTACAGTTTATATAAGTAAAGAAATTCTTGTTGTTTTTCTTAGAATCCTGTTCCAAACGATTTCTTGGAATCTGCCTTCGCTTGCCTAATCTCCTCTGTGACTTGATTACAGACTAGCTTATATCAGACATATGCTTCTGTTTCGCCTGATAATTCATATGCATCGCACGCATTTTTCTTCTCTGCCACGAATCTCATTAGTTCATTTGGCAACCATATAGGCCTAAACCTTGAACAATATTTGTTAATCAGTATGAAATGTCTAGTAGCTTCCACGATTAATTCCTTGAATGCTTCCCACTTAGAATTTGCTGTTGGGAACATCATCAGTTGGTCCCACTGTACAGAATTTAAAAACTGTCTGAGACCACTGTAGTCATCTTTATGGAAGCGAAAAACCCTTTCTTTTACCCCTGATGGTAATTGAATCTTTAAGTAAATCCCACATCAGTACACTGTGATCACTGCCACCTAGTGGTTCCTTTATGTGCAAATTCTTAATACACAAATGATCACTGCTGATAACCAGATCAAGAGTATTACCCTCTCTGGTTGCCTGTCAAACATGCTGCTGCAGAAAACAATAATGCAATGAATCCACAAAAGTATTGCTAGTGTGCGAGTGATCAACCAACAAGTTCCAGTCAATATCAGGGGTAGTTAAAATTCCCCATATAAGACCTTCTGATTTACTAGCCCACTCTATTTCTCTGTACAATTGTTCGTTGTAATCATTCCGGTCATTAGGCCTACAACACACTTTTACAGTTATTTTTACTTTCCCAGTGCTTACGTCACACCAAACTGACCCAACATTGCATTGTCCATCTGTGTCAACTGCATGCACTTCCTAAGATTTTATATTTTTCTTAATAATAGCATAACCCCATCCTCCCTTGCTATCCTGTCTATCCTTTCTGTACACATTGTACTTCCTAAATTCCAATTCTGCATTCCTAATATCTGTGTGACACGACGTCTCTGATATCCCAACAATATCCGCCTTTGATTTCTTGACCAGCACTTCAAATTGATCAAATTTATTTACTATACTTCTAGCATTGGTGTACATGCACATATACATGCACCTATTCTTATTCTTAGTTACCCCAACTCAGCCATGTATTTATTTGTTTCATGATGACTGCCATCAGTCTCTGAAACCCCCAGTACCCCTTGCTCCGGCCCGCTGCTCATTCTAATAGAAGTAGTGCAAAAATCACCTTCACCTCTTCGTGCGGATACTTTTAATCTTTTAGTCTGTGAATCCTCCCCCCCCCCCAAGCTAGTAGTTTTCTGACCCACCTAACACTGCCTGGATAACAACAGCAAACACTGTTGCTGTTGCTATCCAGGCAACAGCAAACACTGTTGCACTCTTTCTATTTAAGTGTATTCCATCCCTGTGGAAGCAGTCTCTCGTGTTAAAAAGCACAGACCACGCTGAAAAAAATTGTACCCCATGAGCCTTGCATAATCCCTTCACGGCCGTATTGATTGACAAGGCTCTCATCATTTACTCCCTCCTATTGTGTCTGGGCAGAATTGCAGACACTTTAAAATTAACCCTAACTGACGACTTTTTTTTTTTTTTTTTTTTTTTCAACATTGACCTGTACTTGTTAAGTAAATCTACAGATCTCCCACTCTTAATGTCATTGGTACGAACGTGTACAACGATATCACCCTTTGTGCCCTTAAAAGATTATATCTGCTCTACAACATCATCAACTTTTGCCTCTGGTAGACATACTTTCGTCCTATCCCATCTGTCCTTTTAACACAACATGGATAGCATCAGCTATTACCCCCTCTCCCTGACAATAGAGTCCCAACAATAATTAACACATGTGGGAGCACTCATTCTGCCTTGGAGATTGCCACTCTGTTGCCTGACGCACAAGCGTGAGCTCTGGCGTTGAGTTGGGCAGCTGAGAGCTTGACGGGCCCCCGCTCATATTAATTTCTTCGAGCGCATGTACCCTACACCTCAAGCTCTCATAGACGCCTATCAGAACGCTGAGTTGACGATTAATTTCTAGACACTCTCTGCGCCTAGCAGAGAGTGTCTGGAAATCACAAAGACTTGGCTTGATCAAGTTCTGTTCCAGAGAGTTCGGCAAACATTTCACAAGTTGCACATTTTTTAGGCTGTGATGCGTTGGAGAATGGCCTCCTCAGTTCTCCTCCGAGTCACAGCACTCCTGCACTTTGTGCCCGTTTGCTTTGTTTCTCTAGTCTGGGGCATGATATTTAATCTTAATAAGATCAATAAATTTAATTAATTCCTTGTCCATACTACACTATATAATAGAATCCTAAATGCAGCGATGCGTATTACGCTATATAATTTTACGTTAGAGCTACTTAGTTACCACAATTTAAATTTTGAATTACCTACCACTCTCTTTTTTTACCTCTATACGAAAACAATGGCTGCAAGATTCGAATGTAACAACGGTTTTACAAATATTTATTATTTATTATTTATTTATTATTATTAGCTATAAGGTGCAAGGAAGCTTGAGGCTTATGCTGCACCAGCCAAAAAAAAAAAAAAAAAAAAAAAAAAAATTCCCGAGTTACCCAGAGAGAGAAAAATAAAAATAACCAGCGTAACTAGAACTATAAGACTACTATAAGTACAGAACAATATAAAATAACAATTAGGTTAATAAAACGGCAAACACATATAGCCAAATATCAGAATTCCGCACTGATTTCACCAATTTTAATTAAATTATTGAGTAATAACTACTCTAATTTCATTTATTTGAATAATGGTGCAATTAAATTATTATTATAATATGGTTTCATAATGAATTTATTAATTGTAATGTTAATGCAATGACTACTGATAGTATTAATAATACAGTAGTTAGGCGGACCGTAATTCCTTGAGGAGAAGAAACGTTGTTCAGAAAAAAATATTAAACGAAATGTTTTTAGGCCGACGTGGAAGGGGACTGCATATCATGAAGTTCATACGCCAAGAATAATTTTCGGATGAACGTATTTTGCGTAAGAAATTTTGGTCTTTTAAGAATTTGTCGTAAAACTTATCACACTCCACATCATAATTTTGCTTTTCAATTAACGTCGCTTTCAAGGTTTCAACATTTAATCTGGAGATCTCCTTCCACCACATCATCATGGAAAATATTCTCACAACGGAAGCTGTGCTTCCAGGCGACTCTACCTGTGGTTACACGAATGACTACTACCTGCGATGGCAGCCATCGTATGATATAATCACGATCATAAGTTATGTTGCGCCAATATTTAAGATTTTTTAAAGGTTTTTTTTTAAACGGGACAAAAATGATAAATTTTTTAAACGGGACAAAAATGATATTTATACTAAAACGACGGGACGGCCGGAACAAAGCAAAAAAAGGCACTGTCCCGTTGAAAATGGGACGTATGATCAGCCTAATATTAGTCCAGGTTCAAGGCAGCCAGGCTTTTGCTGCATCAGCCATGATAATCATCCGTAAGTACTAAGATAGCCTTTGAATTTTCTCCATGCCGTTGGCTTCGACTACTCATGGGAGCAACTTGTTCTAATGATTAAGCATCTGCTTGCTAAGGCAAAACCTCCTACAACTCTATATTTTATTCTTCCTTTAAATTTATGATTCCCAATAGAAGCGTCATTATTACGTTACATTTTCGCATTCACTTACACTGGTGTGCAAAACTTAAGAACCAACACTATTTATAAAGATTGCAACCACAAAATCAAACGAAACAGCCTGTGGCGATTTGCATAACTGTGGCCGTTCAGTAGAAAGCTAGTGCACATGCAAAAATTTGAATCGTGATGAGAGGGCTCACATAAAGAGATAAAAGTAGCAGTTCAGCAGTTAAGTGCAAATTACTGAATGGTGAGCACGATTGTTACAGACGTTTAATTGGTTTCATACAGTGCTACAGACAACGAAATGACCAGTAGACAACATCTGGATGACTTTACCCGGGGTCGCATAATTGGGAAGCTGGAGAAAGGTCGAAGTGCGAGGAGTGTGGCTACAGAGTTCGGTATCGCCCATAGCATCGACTCACGTGCGTGGTCGGCCTTCAGAACGACAGGTACAGCTATTCGAAGGACCAGTGGTTGTCGTCCACGAAACGCAACGCCCAATGACCGCTATACACTCCTACAGGCCAAGAGGGACCGACACCAGACAGCGGGATCCATTGCAAACCAGCTACACAGGAGCACAGGACGTAGGATATCGCGTTTATTGTGGCCAAGCGACTCCACAAAGGTGGACCATTACACCATTACGCTGTGTCCCTTTAACACCTGCCCGTCGGAGACATAGTTTACAGTGGTGCATCGAACACAAGGACTGGACCGCAGTTCAATGGGGTATGGTGCTCTTTACTGATGAGAGTAGATTCAGTCTCATCAGCGATTCTGGATGTCAGCTAATCTTGCGAGAGGTTGGCACACGGTATCACCCTGCAAACATCATTGAAAGGGATTGATATGGCAGTCGGGGTGTTTTCGTCTGAGGAGGACGTACACAACTCCAGATACTGGAAGGCAGTACTGTAATCGGTGCACGCTACTGTATTGAGGTAATTCTTCCCCATGTGCGTCTGTTCCGAGGTGCCATTAGCCCCGAGTTCGTGTTTACGGATGATAACGCCATACCTCATCTCGCTGCAGCCGTGATATACTTTTGGAAAGTGAGGACATTGTTAGTATTGATTGGCCTGCCCATTCCGCTCTATCTAAATCCCATCGAACACATATGGGACGCTCTGGGGAGACGCCTAGCACCAGGACCACACCCACCAGAAAATGTTGAATAGCTGAAGATGGCGCTGTCAGGGGAATGGACGATGTTACCGCAAGAACTTATCACAACATTGTTCTAAGTATGGACAGGCAGTGCAAAGCCTGAATCGACATTAGGAGTGGCCATATCTCCTACTGAGGATCACCTCTTCCCTTTGTTCCATATTTGGCAATGATGCATCTGTATCATGCCAGCCAGTTCTATGTTGCCATTTTTGAATAAAGTACCTCTGTACCGTTTTGTTTCCGTTGTTGTGTCGGTGTTGTTTTCTTCATCATTTCTGTACCTCACGAGGTTCCTTTGGTACGCATTTTCCATATCGAGGCCACTCCTATGAGAAGCTACAGGTGAAAACTTGACTGGTCGTTAAGTTTTGCGCACAGTGTATTTTACTGTCCTTACTAAGAGTATCATAATTCTTCAATCAGATGTCCTCTAAGGTATCTGGTGACTGTTCTGTGGCCTACGTATTTGAAGTCGAAGTTTACTTAGTACAGGCAATTTCTAGTGTCACCAGAAGTATTGCTCCATTGTTATCATTTGTAGCCTCCCAACCTGTATTTAGTGTTTCAAGTGCGGTCTCACAATTATCTTATACAGTGGAATTATAAACCCCCATTCTCGACCAACTCTTCCTCCTTGCCACCTGTCAGCATTCAATTGAGGATTCCATATCTGCCTGTGCATAAGCCCATATCCGTGATATTTTTACCATGTCCCATGGCTACTTGATCAGTTTGACTTGCACAACCAGATACCAATTACCACTGCTGTAGGGTATGTATGAGCTATGTGAAATAGTCCATTATGGATGGCGTGGTCAAATTCAGTGATCATTAAATGTGCATTGGTCTGTTTTCATGTGGAGTTGTAATTTTGCAGTTATTTCGTTAGGCCACGCCATTGAAAAAAAAAAAAAAAAAAACAAGTATCCAACCAACCAAAGCAACAAGGCCGTTCTGTAGCGGACTCGACAAATGTGATGGTACCGAAGTATACGTTACCGTGGTTCTAGCCTATGTAGCTACACTGGTGTGCAAAATTTAAGGACCTGTATTACTTCGACTTCAAATACGTAGGTTACAGATACCTTAGACATAGTGACATAGTGTTTTTTGACAAGCGGCACCGGTGCTTTCGCACAACTCCCCATTTGAATCTTTTGTAAGACAGTAATGTCAAGGCCAGATAGTATATGTTAGTGTATGTTCATGTTTGCTCAGTGCGGGTTATGATGTTCATCTGGCCGCTTATCCTAGGGTCTGTTGAGCACCACAGACCGCTAGTTACCGTCACTGGCACTGGGAACCGGACCAGGTAAGTGGGAAGAGAACTCTGGCTGGCCGACCCTGGGGTTAGCCTGAGCTTCCCAGGGAGGGCAAAAAAAAAAAGAAAAAAAAAATTCTTTTTGAAATAGGAGAAGGGGTGAGAGATTGAGGAGTAAAAAAGCAGAAGAAAGAGGGTGAGGACAAGTGACCCACAAAGTCAGGTTGCCTAATAGCATGACCCTGCATTTGACAAGTCAAATGCCAGTCCCACTCCCAGAGGAGTATTTATGTGAGATCCTACACAAGTAGGAAAATCAGATATTGTACTACACCTCGAAGAGAAGAAGCGCCAACAATTGAGAGCAAGTGAGTGGGTCATACATTGGGCAAGGGCCCAGCAATTAAATCTTCTTCAGCCAAGGGTGACTTGTAGGCAATGAGCAGTGTCCCACACTGGGTGGTGGATTTAGATCATCTTCTCTTAGGGGATAACAGAGGCACATGGATTCATGAAGCTCAAGGATTGCTTGGAGTTCTTGTGTCTATTGTAGAAAAGTCCTTTTGGGTTGATGGGTTTGTAAGATAGCTTCCTTTGTGAACGTCGAGAGATTCCTGTTAGGGCAGGATAAAGATCTGGAAAACACCCTGTTGGCGTTTTCTTTGATTCCATTCAGGATATGTTCTGTGAATTGAGTTTTGGGTGCATTATACGATGGGGGTGCGCTGAACAGTTTGCTGTAGGTGAATTTGACACATTTCAAATACAGTCTGAGCAAAAATAGTGAAGGCTTTGTTGTTGGTTTCGTCAATTATGTAGGGATGTTCCAGCCCGCTGGGTATATTTCCAGTTCTGGTAATTAGGAGACTGCTGGGTAAATCATAAAAAGGGCAATTATGCATGAGGTGAATCCAGTCTTCCAGATACCTTAGAGGACATCTGATTGAAGAATTATGATACTCTTAGTAAGGACAGTAAAATACACTGGAGTGGCTTCGATATCAGTGTACAACCTATCGCGAGATTAGCTGACGTCCACAATCGCCGCTGAGACTGAATCTATTCTCATCAGTAAAGGGTACCTTAACTAAAGATTTTGTGGTTGTAACCTTTAGAAAAAGTGCTAGTCCTTAAGTTTTGCGCACCAGTGTAGTGTACTAAATAGCATTAGCATTAGTAGAGGCATATGATGCAAGAAAGCAAGCCAATGCAGCATCAGCCAAAAAAAAAAAAAAAAAAAACCGCTCCCATTTTTCACCCCTCCGTCGTTCCAAATACCTATCCAGCTCAGCCTTAAATTTATTTAGGCTATCAACTTCCAAATCAAAAGATGGTAGTCTGTTCAACCAATCAACTACCCGCTAGCTAAAGGCAAACTTCCGCACATCTATCCTGCAACTGTCTTTCCTCAATTTGAATTTATGCCCTCTCAGGCGATTATTCTGAACAACAGGAAGAATCCCATCAGCATTGAGCATGCTGAAACCATTCAAGGCTTGATACACCTTAATCAGATCACCTCGCAGGTGCCTAGTCTCCAGACACATTTTGCAAAGCTTAAGCCTTTCTTCGTAAGAGCAACCCTTCGTTCCATTCACTAATCTTGTTGCGCTTCTCTGTACTCGTTCCAACAGCTCTACATCCTTCTTAAAATGAGGCATACAGACCTGTATACAGTACTCAAGCTGTGGCCTGACCACTGCCTTATGAAAGGGGATAATCACCTCCTTATTCCTGCAAGAAAAATTCCTGTAAAAAAATTCTTCACTGTTCGGAAAACTTCCTATGTGCCTGCACAATTACCTCCATGTCCTTTTCATGACCACTAGAAAATTAAATATATGAATAAAATCATATTGTAAATAAATGATATGTTTTTATACGGTCCAGTTATGAATACCTGCTTCATAGTCCCCACCCCTCTCATATCCGCTCCGATTTTAGCGACCAACTTGAATTACAACCTTGCTTACAAATGATTAAAAAACTACAGTGTATATACTTTGGTTACCCATAGATGGCGCTCTTACTGTCAGTATAGCACCACAGAGTTAATACGTTTCTCTGGGATTACTGCATCCCATATGTAGTACTTTTCATTTGTCAATGTTAAACTTCATTTGCCACCTCTCAGCCCATCTGCTCAACTTTTCTAGATCCTGTTGGAGCAGCATACTGTGTTTAATGTCCTTTACAACCAAGCCAACCTTCGTGTCGTCTGCAAACGTGTACATTAAGCCTGATATACCATCATCAATATCATTTATAAATACAGAAAATAACAATGCAGCCAACACTGAACCCCCCGAGGGACCACCATTAATAACATTAGTACATGAAGGGCAGTGTCCATTGATTACCACTCTCTGTCTTCTCCCCCTCAACTACCCCTTTATCCATAGCAGCAATTTGCCTCCAATGCCACACTGCTCAAATTTGTTCAGCAGTCTTCCATGTGCAACAGTATCAAAAGCCTTTCTAAGATCCAAGTATATAATAACAAAATTATTCCCTGCATCCAGTTCCTTCTTGACCACATCATAGTATCCAATCAAATTGGTCAGACAAGAATTCCGCTTAACAAAACCATGCTGTGTCCGAGCTATAACTGAAGTCTTGAATAGATGATCCTGCAATGCTTCTTTAACAAGTGCCTCCATTAATTTCCCTAGAACAGAAGTTAAACAAACAGGTCTATAATTACTTGTGATGTCCTTTGATCCTCCTTTGTGAATTGGGGTCACATTTGCACATCTCCATTCCATGGGTACCTCCCCCGAGTCCAAGAATGCTCTCATAATTGTGGCTAATGGTTTGCTTACTTCCTTTGCTGCCTCCTTTAAAATAACTGTGTATATCCCATCCACCCCTGTTGCTTTTTTAAGTTTATCTTCAACAATTTCTCCTCCACTTTCCTCTCAGTTATTACAAAATCATCTAGCTCACTGCCAGAGTTTAATTCACTTCTGGCGTTCCTTTCCCTGAATAACCCCTCATGTGTGAATGTAGATGCAAAATACTCATTTAGTTTGTTAGCCACCTGAGCAGGATCATCAACAGTCGAACCATCAATATCCATTGGGCCAATCTGATTAATCCCCATACCTTCTAGAGTTTACATAGGTAAAGAACTCTTTGCTGTTTTTCTTTGCATCCTTTGCCAAAGATTTCTCATAATCTGCCTATGCCTGCCTAATGTCCTTTGTGACTTGGTTATAGACCGGCTTATATCTATCTTAAACTTCCATGTCACCCATTAATTTATATGTATCCCATGAATTTTTGTTCTCTGCCACTTTTGGATGTCAGATGAGCTAATGGCTCATTAGCTCATCTGACATCCATTTAGGCCTAAACCTTGAACAGTATTTCTTTGTTTTTATGTAAAGCCTAGTAGCTTCCAAGATTAATTTTTTGAATGCCTCCCATTTTGAATTTGCTGTTGGTAACATCATCAGTTGGTCCCATCGTATAGAATTTAAATACTGTCTCAGACCACTGTAGTCGCCTTTACGAAAGCAAAAACCCTTGTCTTTACCCCTAATGGTAGTTATCTCTTTGAGTAAATCCCACTTCAGCACACCGTGATCACTGCCACCTAGTGGTTCCTTTATCTGCAGATTCTTAATGCATGAAGAATCATACAGTGCTGTATGAAAAATACAGTGCTGACCTTCTATTTTTCTGTGTTGTAAATTCGCTTGGCCCTATGTAGCCTTCCGGTAATATAAGCGGAATATTTATTATTTATTTTATTGTGAAAAGAAATCAACAAATTCACTTGATGTCGCAAAATGAACTGATCGCCTTGAAACGGTGGTGTAACTACAACTGGGTTGCCACGAGAGATTCACGAACACGCCAGACCAATTATCCGGTACCCCTGACCCTCTGGGTTTCCAAAGTGGCTGACCTGGCGGTGTGGTAGTTTCGCCATAGTGACTACCACTTGTGGATTTCACAAGTCTGGGTAAGCAGTACAAATATCACTTGGAGCTTGTGCTGTTATTGGTCTTCATTGACTCGTGCTTATTCGCCAACTTTTGAATGGGAAATAGACAAGGAAAAATGTTGGTTCTCATAAACCGCAAGTAAATTCAAATGACATGGAAAGTATACCCAGGTGACAAATGTTTGTCAAATGCACCACTTGTCCAGAGCTGCCTTAAATGAATGGATTTTTGGCAAAGGTGTGGCATGATGGGTCTTATGCTATCAAAAGCAGTCTGTTCAAGCACACAGAAAATTTGTTTCAGCGGCAGGGGTAGCAGGTGGACTCTTACATTAAAAAAAAAAAAAAAAAAAGAACCGGCAGCTTTTATAAAATGGACAACACTTATAAAATTACAGTTAAGTGCATTGTATAATAGTGCAATTATGTAAAGAAAAATATCCTTAGTGGAGGCTTAGGTCCCCTCAGCCACCTGTCTGTGCTGTGCGTCTGAACTTATACCATTAAATTCTTCTATTCTTGTTTCTTACAACAGCTAGCGACCAAGACACCAGGGTGGGGGAGTGGTCAAGGCACCAGACCTTGCCGTTTGAGACTTAGCTCTACGTAGTGTCATTAAAAATGGATTAGGAAGACCACTAGAAAATTAAATATATGAATAAAATCATATTGTGAATAAATGATATGTTTTTATACGGTCCAGTTATGAACACCTGCTTCATAGTCCCCACCCCTCTCATATCCGCTCCGATTTTAGCGACCAACTTGAATTACAACCTTGCTTACAAATGATTAAAAAACTACAGTGTATATACTTTGGTTACCCATAGATGGCGCTCTTACTGTTGATAATTCATACGAAAGAAGATGGCGAGAGGTAATTTTTCAATGTAATGAGGTGGAGAGCAATGGATGGGTTTTATATGTTAGTTTATCCTTGTTGGTGAATCTATGATACCGCAATGTGGACTCCGACAAAGAATAAGAAATTTGGCGTAGGTAAGTGCTGTTTGCTGTGTAAGTATATTAATTTGTTGTGCAGAATTATTCGAAAATCATTTGTTTTAGTTGTGAAAACAACTGTGCCTTTAACCTTTCGTAGCAGTTTTAGAAGTTCAGCAAATTCAACTATATATATGTAATCTTGATATCTTGGTGAAGCTTCATCACGAAAAAGCATGTTATCTTCGGAAAGTTTAAGAAACTGTTAAGACATGAATTTTAAAAATGAGTAAATAAATAACTTTACCACTAAAAGACCCAATAATAAATTGTCAAAAACAGAGTGTAATTTTAGATGTAACCATGTCTTTTTTTAAAATGTGTATGTGCATCGCAGGATGTATTCAAAGTAGGCTTTGATCTTTCTGGTTGCAGTGCTGTCGTAGCGAGTTGCCCAATCGCAAATAAACACTTCCCACGTTGAGAGTCATAATTCCTGTTTGTAATGCACTGCACTTCAGATCATTTCAGTGGTTATTGCCATGAAGTTAGGGGACAAGTAGGTACCCCCATTTGTGCACCACCAGACAACTCAGTGATGATATAAATCTGAAATTAGCTTAATTTGCCAATGCAGCACGATCTGATCATAATTAAAATTTTTATTATACCAGTTTTAGTAATTTGAGGAATGCATTTAATTTGATGGAAAAGGTTGATATACACTCAAAACTAACTTAAATGTTAAAGAATGTTATAACCCTATTCTGGAACTTTCCTAAGAAATTAAAAATAAAATAAAAGTAGTAGTTTACATTATACAAATTTAAATGTCAGTTTTACATTTGTTTGGTTGAGCAGATTAACCAGATCCTTTTAAAGTTTCAAGTGGAATGAGACAAAGGTCCTTGTTTGTGACAGTCTGTTGGCTAGGAAAGTGAGAAACCAATTGTATTTTAATATACACAATTACATTGTTTTGGTGTAACATCTGTGGCTTTAGATGAAAGGTGGTTTCAGTCATGTTCATCTTGTATGATGACATCTGTGCCTGTAGACATGACACATTGATAGAATGGTGATATTTTCAGTGGCCACAGCATATCAAGAGCAGGTGTAGACTCATTCTGGCCTTTCACTTCCTCTTTTCTTCTAATTTATGGTGTGGCTGGGCCCTTATGTCTGCCCCCTCCCCTGTGCCCCTGAGTGGTAGTATGCAGAGGTTGCCTTGGTGGGGACTCAGGAATACAGCTGGATGAAACTATTGTGACCTTGGCAACTATTTATGATATGCAGGTGTGTGTGTGTATGTATGTGGGAGGGGGTTATGTCATCTGACTTCCTGCACTGGGTTTTCTGTTAGTCATTGCTGGGCTTCATATTTTGGAAGAGGGGGAGCAAAGCCTGTTTTCGTTGTTTTACTGTTTGATCCGGTTGCTTTCCAGAGTGCAACCACCGGAAGTGTCTTTTCCCTAACACTAAGTGCAACTCCAGTTGGTGTTGGAGTTACTTTGTGAGAATAGGTTTGTCAAGTTGATGGGATTGTGATTTTGATCTTGTTTATATTTGTAGTTTTCCCAAGATATTTCCTTTTCCCCCTGGAGTTGGAAGAAACTAAGTTGGTACTGGAATTGCTTTGTGAGAAGAAGTTTATTTGGTTGGTGGGGAGAATTGGATTTTTACTTTGTTTATATTTGTCGCCTTATTGGAGTTGAAAGAAGAAAAATACAGTACTTTTACGGTATATAACTTTTTCGCAGTTGGTTGGTTAACCAACAATAAAATTACATGGCATTTTCCCACCATTTTTTAAAATTAATTCTGAATAAATGCTTCCCTCAGTTAAATTCCATATTGTATAAATGTTCTTAATAAGTATTGCGGTATTTTTATAAATGTTATTCTCTGAACATTGTTAATTTAGAAATACCTCTTTATTAAAATCCAATGTTGTGGGCATAGTTAATTTCGAAAAGCAGGAATATTACAATCAGTTATTCATCAAAATCAGCTGGTGAAATCTCTGTGAATTAAGTTGATATTTTAGTATTAGTATTATTGGTGGCAAATGACACAAGAAAGCAAGCTTATGTAGCATAAAAAAAATAATTTGTGTAATCCTTCCTTAAATTATTCAAACCACCCACTTCAATACTAGATCGAGGTTTGGCCCAACAATCAGTTTTACTGAAAGCAAATTTTTCCATGTCTGTTCTGCAACTATTTATGTGTACTTGTGTGTGTTGTCCAAGCATAAGGATGCCATCAGCATTTAGTTTACTCAATCCAGTATAGTTGGGAAGGATGTTACGTGGTTGTTTTCTGTTAAGATTATTACTATACGGGTAACCCTCGTATAACACGGTAGTTTGGTTCCTACAAAATCTCGTGTAATGCGAAGCCGTGTTATATGGGACTAAAAACCAGTACAAAAAGGGGTGTTATGTTCCAAAAGCTAACAAAAATACACTTTTTTTTTATAATTATCAGAAATTTAATTTTTATAGTAGTAATAACTTAATATTTTAACTTTATTTTTATAATAGTAGTAACTTAAATAGTAATAACTGAACAAATGTCTTACCTTATAAACTGTGATACTTATATGTCAGATAATGTACATTCGTTTAATTTTCTTCCTCTTCATCACTGCTAAGCACAATCTCTTCTGGATATAGATTTCATGTACCTTCTGCTCTCTTTAAAAGTCATGAATTGCACATTTCGAAGTCACAGTTTTTTATGGTCTCAAACTAGTACAAATTCAATAGCACAGAACCTAACCCAGGGATCTTCCAACAAAATGCACTGGCCCCCCACTTTAAAGATATAAAGCACAAATTTAACTTTATTACCTTACCAATTAACAAAATTAAATGATATGTGAAAATCGGAAGAATATTTTCCAGTTAGCAAATAAATTTACATTTATGTACATAGCTTAATTAACACATATATAATATGTACATACTAACTAATTTATCTATTCACTGACTCTTTTTTTTGTTGTAAAATTTAAAACATTAAAAATGATAAGCAATTAATAACAAAGAACACTACACACACACAAGTAGCAACAAATACGATATGTACAAGTGAGATACGGTGTAATGAGTTTCTGAAAATTTATTTAGGTTTTTTTATATGATTGAATATTTCATGGAAGGGGAAACAGATTTCACCATAAAAATGTGAAAACCCACAGAATTTCTGCTATCAGTACTATAGCAAATGCAAGAAGATTGAGTTTACTGCCTGTTTATAATTGATTACACTAACAGAAAAGACCAATAAACCGGAAACTGCAAATTGTTTTTATTGTTTTACGACCTCCAGAAATGTGCTTTAGAAAAATATTACGAAGGCGACTAGCGAGTCAACATCAGGAATTCGCAAAAAGGAATGGAAATGTTGAAAATTACGTCTAACATAATAGCACGGTTTTACCAGCACAAAGGCTCAAAAATGCTGTGTAATGCAAGATTTTGTGCATTCTGAAACCATGTTATATAAGTACCATGTTGTGCTGGTATTGCTGCAATTCTCAAACCAGGTTAGTGCGAAACCATGTTGTAGAAGTACCATGTTATACAGGGGTTGCTTGTATTTAATACCACATGAAATTAATAATATAGTTTATTAAGCTATTCGCCTAAACTACTATATATTAAGGTGACAATTCAGGTGTCTTATCGATACCCTTCATTGGACCATACTGCTGACAGACATCGGCAAGAGGAGTCTCTCTGCAGTACTAAAGGCCTGAGTACTTCAGGTACTCAGTACCATTGCATTATACAAAGGGATCATTAGCATTAGTAGAGGCATTTGATGCAAGAAAGCAAGTTTATGCAGCATCAGCCAAAAAAAAAAAAAAAAACCCACTTCCACTTCACCCCTCTGTTCGTTCAAAATACCTGTCCAGCTGAGCCTTAAACTTATTCAGGCTATCAACCTCCACCACAAGGGATGGAAGTCTGTTCCACCAACCAACCACCCGCTGGCTAAAGGCAAATTTCCGCACGTCTATCCTACATTTGTCTTTCCTCAATTTGAATTTATGCCCTCTCAGGTGATTTTTCTGAGCTAGAGGAAGAATCCCATCAGCATTGAGCATGCTTAAACGATTCAAGGCTTTATACACCTCTATCAGATCACCTCGCTGGTGCCTAGTCTCCAGACACTGTAATTTGCAAAACTAAGCCTTTCTTCGTAAGAGCACCCCTTTGTTCTATTCACTAATCTTGTTGCCCTTCTCTATACTCGTTCCAGCAGCTCTACATCCTTCTTGAAATGAGGCCTCCAGACCTGTATACAGTACTCTAGGTGTGGCCTGACTGTTGCCTTATACAATGGAATAATCACCTCCTTATCCCTGCTGGAAAAATTCCTGTATATCATTGACAATACTCCATGAGCTACTCTTGCAGCCCGTCTGCACTGCTCAGAGAACTTCATATCTGCCTGCACAACCACCCCCAAGTCCCTTTCATTCTCTACCACTGTCAGTGTAGTACCACAGAGTTGATACGTTGCTCTGGGGTTGCTGTTTCTCATGTGTAGTACTTTACATTTGTCAATGTTAAACTTCATTTGCCACCTCTCAGCCCATCTGCTCAACCTTTCCAGATCCTGTTGCAGCAGCATAGTGTCAGTAGTGTCCTTGACAACCCTGCCAACCTTTGTATCGTCTGCAAACTTGGACATTAAGCTTGATATACCATCATCAGTATCATTTATAAATACAGAAAACAATAATGGACCCAACACTGAGCCCTGAGGGACTCCACTAATAACATTAGTCCACGATGAGCAGTGTCCATTGATTACCACTCTCTGTCTTCTCCCCCTCAACCACCCCTCAACCATCCATAGCAGCAATTTGCCTCCAGTGTCACACTGCTCCAATTTGTGTAGCAGTCTTCCATGTGCAACGGTATCAAAAGCCTTTCTAAGATCCAAGTATATAATATCAGAGGTATTCCCTGCATCCAGTTCTTTTGTGGCTGCATCATAATATCCAATCAAATTGGTCAGGCAAGACTTCCCCTTAACAAAACCATGCTGTGTCTGAGCTATAACTGAAGTCTTGTCTAAATGATCCTGCAGTGCTTCTTTAACCAGTGCCTCAATTAATTTTCCTCGAACAGAAGTTAAGCTCACAGGTCTATAATTACTTGTCAGCCTTTGATCCTCCTTTGTGAATTGGGGTCACATTTGCACATTTCCAGTCTATGGGTACCTCCCCTGAGTCCAAGGAAGCTCTCATAATTATGGCTAAGTGTTTGCTTACTTCTTTTGCTGCCTCCTTTAATATAACTGGATAGATCCCATCCACCCCGGGTGCCTTTCTTGTGTTTATCTTCAACAGTTTCTCCTCCACTTTACTCCCAGTTATTTCAAGATTCTGCAGCTTACTGCTAGAGTTGAATACACCTCTGGCATTCCCCTCGCTGAATAACTCCTCATGTGTGAATGTCGATGCAAAATATTCATTTAGTTTGTTAGCTACCTGAGGAGGATCATCAACAGTTGACCCATCAATATCAAGTGGACCAATCTGATTCATCCCCTTCCTTCTAGAGTTTACATAAGTAAAGAACTCTTTGCTGTTTTTCTTTGCATCCCTTGCCAAGGATTTCTCGTAATCTGCCTTCGCCTGCCTAACCTCCTTTGTAACTTGGTTGCATATCAACTTGTATCTATCATAGGCTTCTGTGTCATGTGTTAATTTGTAAGTATCCCATGCATTTTTCTTCTCTGCCATATGCCTCATTAGTTCATCTGACATCCATTTTGGCCTAAACCTTGAACAATATTTCTTAGTTGGTATGTAAAGCCTAGTAGCTTCCAAGATAAGTTCTTTGAATGCTTCCCATTTTGAATTTGCTGTTGGTAACATCAGTTGGTCCCACTGTATAGAATTTAAATACTGTCTCAGTCCATCGTAGTCGCCTTTACGGAAGCAATAACCCTTCCCTTTACCCCTAATGGTAGTTACCTCTTTGAGTAAATCCCACTTCAGCACACTGTGATCACTGCCACCTAGTGGTTCGTTTATCTGCAGATTCTTAATGCATGAAGAATCACTGCTGATAATCAAATCAAGAGTATTACTCCCTCTAGTTGCCTTCCGAACATGCTGATGTAGAAAACAATCATCCAATAAATCCACAAAAGCCCTGCTAGTGTGTAAGTGACCAGCCCCCAAATTCCAGTCAATATCTGGGAAATTAAAATCTCCCATTATAAGACTCTCTGATTTACTGGCCCACTCTATTTCCCTGTACAGTTTCTTATTATACTCATCAGAGTCATTAGGCCTATAGCACACTCCTACTCTCAATTTTGATCTCCCAATGCTTATGTCACACCAAACTGACTCGACACTGCACTGTCCATCGATGTTGACTGGCTTCACTTCCTCTGTTTTTATGTGTTTCTTAACTAATAGCATAACCCCTTCCCCCTTCCTATCCTGTCTATCCTTTCTGTAGACGTACTCCCCAAATTGCAGTTCTGCATCCCTTATATCTGTGTGACACCACGTCTCTGATATCCCAACAATATCTGCCTTTGATGTTTTGAGCAATACCTCAAATTCATCAAATTTATTTACTAAACTCCTAGCATTGGTGTACACGCAAGTCTACCTGCACCTGTTTCTATTCTTAGCTACCCTAACACAACCCATGTGTTTACTTGTACCGCAATGGCTCCCAGCAGTCTCTGAAATACCATGCATCTTGTTTTTCAGGCTTCTGCTCATTCTAATAGAAGCAGTGCAAGAATCTCTTTCACCTCTGCCAGTGGCTACTGTCAATCTATTGGTCTTTGTCTCCACCCAAGCTAGCAGTTTTCTCTCCACCTAACACTGCCTCGATAGCATCAGCAAATATTCTTGCACCCTTTCTATTTAAGTGTATCCCATCCCTGTAGAAGCAATCTCTCCTGTTAACAAGTACAGACCAGGCTGAAAAAAATTCTGCCCCTTGAGCCTTGCACAATCTTTCCAGGGCTGAATTGATCGACAAGGCTCTCATCATATTCTCCCTCCTATCGTGTCTGGGCAGAATTGCAGACAATTTCAAATTCAACCCTAATTCTCGGCTTTTGTTCAACAGTGACCTGTACTTGTTAAGTAATTCTGCCGGTCTCCTACACTTAATATTGTTAGTGCCAACGTGTACAACTATATCACCTTTTGTGCCCTTAAAAGATGATATTCGCTCTACAATGTCATCAACCTTTGCCCCTGGCAGACATACCCTGGTCCTGTTCCACCTATCCTTTTTACAAAGCATGTTCCCCATTTCCCTGACGATAGAGTCACCAACAACTACTAGTTCCTTCGGGACCAGCGCATTCTGCCTTGGGGATTGTCTCTGTGTCACGTGATGCCCAAGTGCAAGCTCTGGCATTGATGTGGGCAGCCGAGAGCTTGATGGGCCCCTCAATTTAGTTTCTTCGAAGGCATCCACCCTGTCCTTCAAGCTCTCATATAGGCCCACAAGAACGCTGAGTTGTTGCTTGATATCGATACACTCCTTGCATCGCGCACACACACACACACACACAAAGACATCCCCCATGGCAGTATCATGTCCCGTACCCGATTGCTCTGCAAACATCAAGCAAACAGTGCATTTTATAAGGCTGTGAGTCAGAGGACAACTGCCCCCCTCAGTTCTGCTCTGAGCCACAGCACTTCCATTAGCTTGAGCCTTTTGCTTTGCTGCTCTGGTCTGAGTCATGATTCTGTTAATTTATTAATTAATTATAATTAATTGTTATGTTATTAATTATGTTAAATATAATTAATTATATTACGTTTGTAATCTAAGTCGTTATATGTATTTATTTAAAAGTACAATTTAACTGCTAACGAAGTTCAACTAACGCTATCTAGTACGGTATATAACTATCGTATCACAAAGGCGGGAAAGTTACGATCGGTAAATCTACGGACACTTAAGTATTAATTAACTTTCAAATCTCGCTGTCTCAATTCAGAATAAACTAACGATCCTTACTAGGTCTATAAGCTACTTACAGAAATAATTAGATGTAAAAAATATTCAATCAAGCGGCTAAATATGGCTAAAGAACTTCTCGTTCAGTGGAGTTGCAAACACGTGGATACCCTTACCGATACTTTTATGCAATTACAAGGCCGAGTAAAGAATCATCACCTCTATGATCACAAGGCCGAGTAAAAAGTAATCACCTCTATCTCTGCTAGCAAAATTCCTGTATGTCATTGACAAGACCTGTGAGCTCTGTTTTGGCAGCCTGTGTGCACTGCTAAGAAAACTTGGTATCTGACTGCACAATTACCCAAGTCTTTTTCATTCTCCATTACTCTGAGTGTAGTACCACACAGTTACCAATTTTCATTCCATCTGCCCAACTTTTCTAGATCCTGTTGCAATAGTGCACTGTCATTAATAACCCTTCCAACCTTCATATTGTCTGTAAACTTAGACATTAAGCCTGATATAACTTCATCGATATGATTGATAAATATAGAAAACAACAGTGGGCCCAAAACCATGAACCCTTGGGGAATCCACTAATAACACTAGTCCATTGATTACCACTTTGTTGAATACCATCCCTTTATCCATAGCAGCAATTTTGCTGTATCTGAGCCATAACTGCAGCCTTGTCTAGACAATCCTGCAATGTTTCTTTAACCAGTGACACCATTATTTTTCCCAGAATGGAAGTTAAACTAACAGTTCTATAATTACTAGTGTCACCTTTTGATTTCTCTCTGCTTATTGGAGATTCATTTGCACATCTCCAGTCCTTCGGGATCTTCCCCTGAATCCAAGGATGCTTTCATAATTATGGCTAAAGGTTTGCTTATTTCCTTTGCTGCCTCCTTCAATATACACTGGTGTTCAAAGAAAGTGCATCACTTAGGAATTTCACACTTCTAACCCTTTTTTGCGATGGCATGTTATGTTAATGACAAGCATCATAAATAGAAATATAAACAAAAGATATTTATTAATAGTTAAGGTAAAGCTAAGTAATATTTGACAGGTGCTCTCAAAATATTCCAAAATGAGCATTTGACCTTTTATACAACAGTTTTGGTAAACACGACAATTATGGCTGCAATGTTATCAGAAAACCTCAATTTGCTTTAATTTATCATTTTAAATGGAAAACAAAATGAAAAGTTCACCAGGTGCAAACTAATATATAGTTGAACTGCCTCTGGCCCTGATGACAGCAGCACACCGTCGAGGCATTGACAAGATCAATTTCTGAAGGTAATCAACTGATAGTTCGTGGATCCAAACATGAATTATGGCTTCCTGAAGTTCACGAAGGGTCTTTGGTTTCTTTCTGGCAACTGCAGATTCCACACGATGCCAACAGTTCTCTATAGGATTCAGGTCTGGGCTGTGTCCTGGCCAGCTAACAGTTTTAATGGACCGTTCTTCTTCCAACTATTTTTTCACCTGTAACAAATGTAAACACATTACTGTTGAACCTCTAATGCAGAAATAAAGCTAAAGTGCCTACTTACACTTTTCGTCCAATGACAAATAGCAGAGTCGTCCTGAAAGATGTAGTTACTTGGCAGGTTGAAATGGTCTCTTAATGGTTGGCAGCAATTTGCTTTCCAGTATAGTCAGGTATTCATTGGCATTTATGGAACCTTTTATAAACTGCAGGTGACCTACTCCACAATATGAAATGCACCCCCATATCATTTGGCTGGTAGGGAATTTCACTATAGACACCATACAGTCTGGATGGTATTCTTCACCATGTCTACAGCAAATCATTTGTCTCCCATCAGAGCTATGCGGTTGAATTTATTTTCATCCAAAAAAATAACTGACTTCCACCGCTTGGGGGTCCATTTGCCATGCTCCTTACATCAAATTAATTGGGCCTTTTTCATTTTTTGTGTGAGGAGAGGCTTCTTTTTAGGACGATGGGCTACAAGTCCATTTTTGGAGAGGCGTATTCTGACTGTTACTGCACTTGCTACCACACATGTATGTTCTTCTCTTTCCCATTCTCTTTTCAGCACAGACAAAGAAGTTTTACAGTTTTTAAGGCATAAGTGCTTCAAAATGCAGTCCTGTTTTGGCGTATTGACTCGTTTGCGTCCGGTTCCTTTTTTTATAACGGCAGAACCAGTATTCTTGAGTTTGGAAAGAAATCTACTTACTGTTGACTGATTACAAGACACTCTATAAGCAATATGACAAGAACATCCTTCCTCACGTAAAGTAAGAATGAAGCGCTCTTTCTTCGTGGCATCAACTGCATGTAACTCAGAGTCATAGGCCTAATGACTCTGATGAGTATAATAAGGAACTATACAGGGAAATAGAGTGGGCCAGTAAATCAGAGAGTCTTATAATGGGAGATTTTAATTTCCCACATATTGACTGGAATTTGGGGGCTGGTTACTCACACACTAGCAGGGCTTTTGTGGATTTATTGGATGATTGTTTTCTACATCAGCATGTTTGGGAGGCAACTAGAGGGAGTAATACTCTTGATTTGATTATCAGCAGTGATTCTTCATGCATTAAGAATCTGCAGATAAACGAACCACTAGGTGGCAGTGATCACAGTGTGCTGAAGTGGGATTTACTCAAAGAGGTAACTACCATTAGGGGTAAAGATAAGGGTTATTGCTTCCGTAAAGGCGACTACGATGGACTGAGACAGTATTTAAATTCTATACAGTGGGACCAACTGATGATGTCACCAACAGCAAATTCAAAATGGGAAGCATTCAAAGAACGTATCTTGGAAGCTACTAGGCTTTACATACCAACTAAGAAATATTGTTCAAGGTTTAGGCCAAAATGGATGTCAGATGAACTAATGAGGCATATGGCAGAGAAGAAAAATGCATGGGACACTTACAAATTAACACATGACACAGAAGCCTATGATAGATACAAGTTGATATGCAACCAAGTTACAAAGGAGGTTAGGCAGGCAAAGGCAGATTACAAGAAATCCTTGGCAAGGGATGCAAAGAAAAACAGCAAAGAGTTCTTTACTTATGTTAACTCTAGAAGGAAGGGGATGAATCAGATTGGTCCACTTGATATTGATGGGTCAACTGTTGATGATCCTGCTCAGGTAGCTAATAAACTAAATGAATATTTTGCATTGACATTCACACATGAGGAGTTATTCAGCAAGGGGAATGCCAGAGGTGTATTCAACTCTAGCAGTAAGCTACAGAATCTTGAAATAACTGGGAGTAAAGTGGAGGAGAAACTGTTGAAGATAAACACAAGAAAGGCACCCGGGGTGGATGGGATCTATCCAGTTATATTAAAGGAGGCAGCAAAGGAAGTAAGCAAACCCTTAGCCATAATTATGAGAGCTTCCTTGGACTCAGGGGAGGTACCCATAGACTGGAAATGTGCAAATGTGACCCCAATTCACAAAGGAGGATCAAAGGCTGACACAAGTAATTATAGACCTGTGAGCTTAACTTCTGTTCCAGGAAAATTAATGGAGGCACTGGTTAAAGAAGCACTGCAGGATCATTTAGACAAGACTTCAGTTATAGCTCAGACACAGCATGGTTTTGTTAAGGGGAAGTCTTGCCTGACCAACTTGATTGGGTACTATGATGCAGTCACAAAAGAACTGGATGCAGGGAATAACTTTGATATTATATACTTGGATCTTAGAAAGGCTTTTGATACTGTTGCACATGGAAGACTGCTACACAAATTGGAGCAGTGTGACATTGGAGGCAAATTGCTGCTATGGATAAAGGGGTGGTTGAGAGGGAGAAGACAGAGTGGTAATCAATGGACACTGCTCATCGTGGACTAATGTTATTAGTGGAGTCCCTCAGGGCTCAGTGTTAGGTCCATTATTGTTTTCTGTATTTATAAATGATATTGATGATGGTATATCAAGCTTAATGTCCAAGTTTGCAGATGATACAAAGGTTGGCAGGGTTGTCAAGGACACTACTGACACTATGCTGCTGCAACAGGATCTGGAAAGGTTGAGCAGATGGGCTGAGAGGTGGCAAATGAAGTTTAACATTGACAAATGTAAAGTACTACACATGGGAAACAGCAACCCCAGAGCAACGTATCAACTCTGTGGTACTACACTGACAGTGGTAGAGAATGAAAGGGACTTGGGGGTGGTTGTGCAGGCAGATATGAAGTTCTCTGAACAGTGCAGACGGGCTGCAAGAGTAGCTCATGGAGTATTGTCAATGATATACAGGAATTTTTCCAGCAGGGATAAGGAGGTGATTATTCCATTGTATAAGGCAATGGTCAGGCCACACCTAGAGTACTGTATACAGGTCTGGAGGCCTCATTTCAAGAAGGATGTAGAGCTGCTGGAACGAGTACAGAGAAGGGCAACAAGATTAGTGAATGGAACAAAGGGTTGCTCTTACAAAGAAAGGCTTAAGTTTTGCAAATTACAGTGTCTGGAGACTAGGCACCAGCGAGGTGATCTGATAGAGGTGTATAAAGCCTTGAATGGTTTAAGCATGCTCAATGCTGATGGGATTCTTCCTCTAGCTCAGAAAAATCACATGAGAGGGCATAAATTCAAATTGAGGAAAGACAGATGTAGGATAGACGTGAGGAAATTTGCCTTTAGCCAGCGGGTGGTTGGTTGGTGGAACAGACTTCCATCCCTTGTGGTGGAGGTTGATAGCCTAAATAAGTTTAAGGCTCAGCTGGACAGGTATTTGGAACTAACAGAGGGGTGAAGTGGAAGTGGTTTTTTTTTTTTTTTGGCTGATGCTGCATAAGCTTGCTTTCTTGCATCAAATGCCTCTACTAATGCTAATGCTAACTCACCATCCGACACAAGCAAGGAATGACTGCAACTCCTGCAGAGCATGCTTATATAGCTGAAAGTAACAGCTGATGCAATATTATGTCATCACTTACGCATGTCAATCTTATCTGATGCAATCTTTAAGAAATATTGCCATATACTTACCTTATTTGGATGAAAATTACAATTTTAAGGGGGTGATGCACTTCCTTTGAACACCGGTGTAACTGGATAGATCCCGTCCACCTCAGGTGCCTTTCTTAGGTTTGACTTCAACAGTTTCTACTCCACTTTGTTCACAGTTTTTACAAAATCATTTAGCTCCCGGTTAGAGTTTAATAAGCTTCTGTTCCCCCTTCCCTACAGAGTTCCTCATATGTGAATGTAGATGCAAAATACTCATTGTTTGCTCGCTACCTGAGCATAATCATCAACAGTTGAATCATCAATATCAAGTGGACCAATCTGATTCATCCCCTTCCTTCTAGTGTTTACAAAAGTAAAGATGTCTTTGCTATTTTTCTTTGCGTCCTTTGCCAAAGATTTCTAGTAATCTGCCAAACCCCTATAACATGGTACTTCTACAACACGGTTTACCTGTAACATGGTTTGAGAATTACAGCAATACTGGCATAACACAGTACTTATATAACATGGTTTCAGAATTGTGCAAAATCTTGCATAACATGGTATTTTTGGGCTTTTGTGCTGGGAAAACCCTGCTATTAGGTTAGATGTAATTTTCAATGTTTGTGACTTGATTACAGACTGGCTTCTATCTACCATGATCTTCTGTGTCTCCTGATAATTTATATGTATTCCTTGCATTTTTCTTCTCTGACATGAGTGTCATTAGTTCATCTGACATCCATTTAGGCCTAAACTTCGAATAGTAGTTCTTACTTGCCATGAAAAGCCTAATAACTTCCAATATTAATTCCTTGAATGCTACCCATTTAAAATTTGCTATTGATAACCTCATCAGTTGGTTCCACTGTATAAAATTAAAAACTGTCTGAGACCACTGTAGTCACCTTTGCAAAAGCAAAAACCCTTCCCTTTACCCATGATGGTAGTTACATCTTTAAGTAAATCCCACATCAGTACACTGTGATCACTGCCACCTAGTGGTTCTGCAGATTCTTAATGCATAAATATCAGACCTCCTTTATTCCCTTTCTTAGCCCTCTTTGCTAGTTCTTTCTCATAATCAGCTTTTGCCCATCTTACCCCATCAATGGCTTTGTTACATATTCTCTTACAATGTTCATGTAATTGTCTGTAATTATCCCATGCTTGCTTCTCTTGCTTAAACCTTACCTGTTATCCAGTTTGGTATCTTACATTTCTAGTTTATGGTATTGTGGTCACTGCCTACTATTGGTTCCTCCACTGTCAAGTTTTTGATACAGGTAGGCTCTGTAATGAGAACTAGATGTAGGATATTAGAGCCCCTTGTGTACTCTTGCACATACTGTAGTGTAATAAGTAACAATCATCCAATTTGTTCAAAAACCTGTTACAATATAGTGTATTTCCATTTCATGTATTCCAGTTTATAAAAGGTAGGTTTAACTAGCTATCCCACATCAGTACACTATGAGCACTGCCACCTGGTAGGTATTTTATCTGTAGTTTCTTAATGTATGAATGGTTGCTTCCAATAATCAGTTAGAGTATTGCCTTCTCTCTAGCATGCTGGTGTAGAAAACAGTCATACGGTAAATCCACAAGTCTTGTTACTGTGTGAGTGACTAAACCACATGGTCCTGGAAAGTTTCTGGAAAGTTCCACATTCCCATTATAAGACATTGTGATATACTGGCCTGGTCTATTTGCATTTATAGTTGTTCATTATAGTCATCACAATCATTTAAACTGTGACATACTCCTGTTCTCATTTTGTTTTCCTAGTGTCACACCAGACCGACTCAACACTTGCCACTTATTTCACTTGGGTGTGCTGCGTTAGATTTTGTGTGATTTCAGTGTACCTGAGAAAGAAATTTATGTGACAGGAGTTGCCATTTTGGATTCATTCATTCATTTTGGAGGTTTAATTAAAGTCACAGAAAAGTTTCCTCCTTTGAGAACTAATGATGATAATTTCATTTTATAGTACCAAAAATACTTCAGATTTTATCATCAATCATTTTCTAACCAAATATGTACAAGTAGCACCACAGCATCATTTTTGTATGTAGATATAAAAACAAACTCAATTACCACAAAAGCATCAAAAACTTCTCATTTTGATAAAACTTCTCATCACACCTTGTCTCAAGTGTTGTACAATATTAATAAATAGGTTTTTCCTATAAAGGAGAAGCATATGCTTATTATTTGTAATTTATACTTTAATTGGATACTATGTGCATATGGTTGCCAGGTATCCAGTTTTTGATCTGCAGTCTGGTATTTGAACTTGCTGTCCATATATATACAGTATTTGTAAATTTAACAAATACTGTATATATAAATGTCCCGTGTTTTTCTAATTAAGTTTTATTATCAATTTATACAATTGTTAATTTAATTTTAGTTATATTCAGTTTTAATTCAAGTTTTCTTGAGTTTTAATGAATTTTACAACCATGGTTGCAAAATTCATTAAAACCTGTTAGTAGAACTATATTCTTTAATATTTATTATTATCATGTAGACAAAATAATAAAATTTCAGCTGTTTTTACTGAAATTTCAATATCTTTAGATGCAAAAGATATTTTCTCTAAAAAAAAATTAACAAATCACTATTATAAGCCATAAAGTATTATTTTGAATAAATTTTCAATTCATTTGCATTATAGATTAGTATTTCTTGCTGTAATATTCCCATCCCAGTGAGGTTTTTTTTTTGTTTGTTTGTGCCAAACTTTCCCTGTGTTTATGTCCAGTATTTTTATTGAAACCACCCAGAAAGCTTATGTACTTTTCAGTACATAGTCTTGTTGGAAAAATCAGAATTTGCTGATAAATGTAACCAGGATAAGGAGGTCACTTGGCAGCCCTTGTTGTGCATAATAGGAAATTATAAATTAAATTAAGAATTTAATATATAATTAAATTCTTGGAATTGTAATTTTCAGAATGACAGAAATTATAGGCATAAATTGTGGTGAGTGAATGTATTTTACCACAATTTCTTGTGAGATGTGTGAAACATCAGAAGTTTCAGAGAAATGGTGTAGCTTAAACCTCTTAAGCATGTGTGTATGCTTAAGAGTTTGAACCAGTTAATCAGGCATATGATTCAATTGGCCAAACTTTATCAAATTTGATAAACCAGATAAGTGATGATTACCAATTGATGCATATACAGTACAGGAACTCCCTGACACACAATACTCGACTTACGGAAATTTGACTCTACGTCACTTTTTTCTGGCTGGTACATACTGAAAAAAAATTACTGAAAAAAATCATAGAGATGTATTTTACATAATGGAATAAAGAGATATCGTAATGTGAACCCAGTAACAGGTTTTTTTTTTTTTTTTTTTGTAATTTGTTCCAAGTCCTTGGAAGTAGAAAATTTTGCTATATTACTAAGCTATTTATCTCTCTAAAAGGTCATATTTATAATGGAAATTGCACTACCCTTTCATTGTTATCATATATTCCTATTATAAGAATCAATTTTGTGAGCGCCTTTGTGATATTTTTCTAAAGCACGTTTCTGGAGGTCACGACCAAAAAACAATAAAAACAATTTCCACTTTCCGGTTTATTGGGCTTTTCTCTTAGTGCATCTAATTATAAATGAGTAGTAAACTATATCTTATTGCATTTGCGATAATGATAACTGCAATTGTATGGGTTTTTACGCCACCGAAATCTTCAATCACATAAAAAACAAATTTTCAGAAACTTCTCTTCATTGCTATTCGTGTATTATAATGATGAAGGGAAAGCAACCAACGAAAAGTGCAAGTGGTTGTAGTGCCAGGAAACGAAACAAAATTGATTTAAAAATGAAGATGATTAAGAAGTATGAAGCAGGACAAAGTTTGTCATCTATTGCAAGGGAATTAAGTCTCACTGCTTCAGCAGTGAATACTATTTTAAAGGACAGTGCTCGTATAAAAGAACATGTCAAAGGATCAACACACTTAAGATCAACAATGATCAGAAAACAGCGTTCAGGTGCTATATCGAAGATGGAACAGGTGTTAATGATATGAATGTAAAATCAGATTCAGAAGCGAAGTGCCCCTGAGTCTAATGATCATTCAAGCAAAAGCAACAAGTGTTTATAAAGATATTAAGGATAAGTATAGTGAACCCCAACCCAATTTTGTGACAAGCAATGGGTGGTTTAATAGGTTCAAGCATCATGCTGGTTTCCACAACGTTAAAGTGGAAATGCGGTGAGGTCACCAGTGCCGATTCTGCAGCTGCAGAGTCGGGGATGTGTTGGAAAAGATTATTGATGAAGGCTGCTATTCAGTGCAGCAAATTTTTAACATTGACGAGACTGCTCTGTTTTGGAAAAAATGCCGGATCGAACGTACATTGCCAAAGAGGAAAATACAATGCCAGGTTTCAAGGCATCGAAAGATGGGACCATGCACTTGCTTGGGGTTAATGCAGCGGGAGATTACAGATTAATGCCACTGCTTGTGTGTAAAATTCTGGAAATCCTCCTGCATTTAAGGGCATCAATAAAGCCACCCTACCCGTACATTTCCGATCTAACCAGAGAGCATGGATAACAATCTCTCTTTGATGATTGGTTTAAATGCTGCTTCATTGCTGAGGTTAGAAAATATTGTAAAGACAACAACATTCCTTTCAAGATTTTGCTTCTATTAGATAATGCCCCTGGACATCCTACGCTCCTAGATGATTTCAATTCGAACTTGAGAGTCATATTTCTACCGCCAAACACGACTCACTCATCTTACCTATGGATCATGGTGTTATTTCGAATTTAAAAGTATTCTATTTACGCACAACATTTGCTCAGGCATTGTCTGCAATAGACGGTGAGAAAAATTTTATGTTAAGAGAGTTTTGGAAATCTTACAATATTTACCACACCATCTTTAAACATTAATAAGGCCTGGGTAGAAATTACAAAAAGTTGTTTAAATGGTGCATGGAAGAAAATATGCCCACGGTATGTAAAAGGCTTCGAAGAATTTTAAAAAGACAAATCATATGAAGAAAGTTATACAGATAAGATTGTAAAAGTTGCAGAACTACTTCAGTTGGGCGGTTGATGCCAAAAATGTGGAGAAGTTAATAGAGGAAGACGAGAAGGAATTATCTAACGAAGAACTTATTGACTTACAGGCAGCGATAGTGAAAGAAGAAAATGCTGACGAAACTCAAGATGAACCAAAATGAGGAGCCGAGATGCTTCATCATCAGAGAGATAGCAGTGGCATTTCGTGAAATTGCATTGGCAATTGCGAGGTTTGAGAAGATGGATCCTGACAGCGAATGATTCTTAAAAGTTAACAGAGGGGTGAATGATATGCTTGCTTGCTACAACGAAATCTACAATGAAAATAAAAAAGCCACCGTCCAGTCATCCATTAATATGTTCTTTCGTAAGGTTGAGCGCCCTATCCCTTCTAAATCTCAATAGCACTCAACCTCTTCAGCGCCGTACTTATGAGCTGAAGACGTTCATTCTGGAAACGATACTCGAGATGTAAAGCCTATTATTATGTTGAAAACCTGTTTATTATGTTCAAAATTAATTTTGAAAATTTTTTAAAATACCCCCCGGGGGCTCACATCTGGTGCATATGGGATTGGCACACCCAGGATCCTGTGCTGGATATCATCATTCTTCTCTTTCTTGGTGATTCCCTTCTATTTCTGTCTCTCTCTCTCTCTCTCTCTCTCTCTCTCTCTCTCTCTCTCTCTCTCTCTCTCTCTCTCTCTCTCTCTCTCTCTCTCTCTCTCTCTCTCTCAGGGGTAACGCAAATTTTTTTTGGGCTGGTGCAGCAAAAGCCTCAGGCTTTTGCTGCACCATATGGCTAATTATAATAATAATAAAATTGCACGCTTTTGTAATTTTTCCTGCGCACGAGATAAAAAATTGAATAAAAACAATAAATAATTCTATTTACATGTTCGTCGAGTATTTCTTTTTTGATTCAATCAATTCAGCAAGCACAGTTGCGAATGCTGCACAAGCATGGGGGAAATTCCGACTTTCGTAGCATTCCACAGAACGTAACCCTTGCGTAAGTCAGGAAGTTCCTACATAAAGAACTTAGAAGGATGTGGGCTGTAAAGTTTGTCATCTAGACATCTAAGGTGATTGAGGTGTATAAGGTGCCAAAGGAGTTGAGTAAATTAAGTGATGATCATCTGTTCTTCCTCATAGGTGAGACAAGAACCTGGGGGCATGAATATAAAATCTCATGGAATAATGGAGGAATGGATCTCGTGAAGCTCACCTATGGACAGCAGGTTATTGAATACTAGGCGAAGTTGCCTCTTTCAGTGTGTTAGAGGTAGTGAGTCTTGCTAAGTTCAGATGGAATTTGATGGTTACTTTATGGGAATAGTGAGAGTTTTTTGGTTTATTTTATTTTGATTATTATTAATTTTTTTGGCTGATACAGACAAAGTTTGCTTGCTTACGTGGAATACTGTGTTTGGTTGTGGAGATCGCACCTTAAAAAGACATCAAGCTTCTTGAAAGGGTCCAAAGATGGGTAACTCGCCTGATAAGATTGGCAAAAGGATGTCCTTATGAAGTAAGACCTCAAATATGTGGGTTGCACAGTTTGGAAACTAAGCACCTTAAAGGTGCCTTGATTTAGGTGTTTAAGGCTCTGAGAGCAATAGTAAAATGAATGAGGATGAAATTTCATTGTTTTAAGTGATTCTAGAACTGCGGGCTATAAATTCAAGTTTAGAGATGTTTAGACTGGATTGCAGGAAGTTTTATTTAGCCAGTGAGTTATAAATTACTGCAATAAGTTGATGCATATATGATGCAAGACACCATGAGCTACTCTTGTAGACAGTCTGCAAGAGTAGCTCACAGTGTCTTTTCAGGGATATACAGAAATTTTTCTAGCAAGGATAAGGAGGTGATTATTCCCTTGTATAATGCAGTGGTCAGGCCACACCTTGAGTACTGTATACAGATCTGGAGGCCTCATTTTAGGAAGAATGTAGAGCTGCTGGAATAGTATATAGAAGGGTAACAAGATTAGTGAATGGAACAAAGGGTTGCTCTTAAAAAGAAAGACTTAAGTTCTGCAAATTACAGTGACTGGAGTCTAGGCACCTGCAAGGTAATCTGATTGAGGTGTATAAGGCCTTGAATGGTTTGTTTGAGCAAGCTCAATGCTGATGGGATTCTTCCTCTTGCCCAGATTAATTGCCTGAGGGGACATAAATTCAAATTGAGGAAAGATAGCTGTAAAATAGATGTGCGGAAATTTGCAATTAGCCAGAACCTGGTTGATTGCTGGAACAAACTTGCATCTGGAAGTGGACAGCTTAAATAAATTCAAGGCAGAACTAGACAAACATTTGGAGCAAATGGATGGGAGAAATAGGAAGGGATTTTTTTTTTTTTTTTTTGGCTGATGCTGTATAAGCTTGCTTTCTTGCATCATAATCCTCTACTAATGCTAATGCTAAAAGTTGCCTATATGGATGGCAGAGGCTGAGAGTTTGGGGAAATTCAAAGGTTAGCTGGATTCAGGGACTGATGGCAGTCATCATTAAACAAATAAATACATTGGCTGCGTTGGGATAACTAATAATATGAATAGGTGCATGTATATGTGCATGTACACCAATGTTAGGAGTATAGTAAATAAATTTGAACTTGAAGTGCTGGTCAAGACATCAAAGGTGGATTGTTAGGATATCAGAGATGTGATGCCACATGAATGTATGAAATGCAAAATTTGAATTTGGGGAGTACAATGTGTACAGAAAGGACAGACAGGATAGGAAGGGAGGAGGGGTAAAAACATAAAATCTAAGGATGTGCATCCAGTTGACATAGATGGACAGTGCAATGTTGGGTCAGTTTGGTGTGACATACACACTGGGAAAATAAAAATGAGATGAGTGTGTTATAGGCCTAGTGGCTCTAATGAGTACAACAACCAATTGTACAGAGAAATAGTGGACCAGTAAATTGTAAATTGGAATGTCTTATAATGGGGGATTTTGACTTTCCATATATTGATTGGAACTTGTGGGTTGGTCACTTACATAGTAGCAAAATTTTGTTGATTTATTGGATAATTGTTTTCTGTAGCAGCAGCATGTTTGAGAGGCAACCAGTAATACTCTTGATCTGCTAATCAGTGATTATTTGTTCATTAAGAATTTGCAGATAAAGCAGGTGACACTGATTACAGTCTACTGATGTGGGATTTACTTAAAGATATAACTACCATCAGGGTTAAAGGGCAGGGTTTGTGCTTGACTACAGTGGTCTCAGACAGTTATTAAATTCTCTACAGTGGGACCAACAGAATTCTAAATGAGAAGTATTCAAGAAATTAATCTTGGAAGCTACTAGGCTTTACATGCCAATTAAGAAATACTGTTCAAGGTTTAGGCCAAAATGAATATCAGATGAATTAATGAGACTTGTGGCAGAGAAGAAAAATGCATGGGATGCATATAAATTATTAGGCAAATATCAGAAACCTATGGTAGATATAAGCTAATCTGTAATCAAGTCACAAAGGAGGTTAAGTAGGCAAAGACAGATTATGAGAAATCTTTGGCAAAGGATGCTAAGAAAAACAGCAAGGACTTCTTTACTTATATAAACTCTACAAAGAAGGGGATGAATGTGTGAATGCATCTACATTCACACATGAGGGATTCTTTAGGGAAGTGGAGAACAGAAGCTTATTAAACTCTAACAGGGAGCTTAATGATTTTGTAATAACTGAGAGCAAAGTGGAGGGGAACTCATTGAAGTTATACATAAGAAAGCCACTTGAGGTGGATGGGTCTATCCAGTTATATTAAAGGCAGTGGCAAAGGAAATAAGCAAACCCTTAACCATAATTATGAGAGCATCCTTGGAATCAGGGGGTCTCGTGCACTGGAGATGTCCAAATGTATCCCCAGTTCACAAAGGGGGGGGGATCAAAGGGTGACACCAGCAATTACAGACCTGTTAACTTCTTTTTCGGGGAATATAATGGAGTCACTGGTTAAAAAGGTATTTCAGGGTAATCTAGACAAGAGTACAGTAATCATTCAGACACAGCATGGGTTTGTTAAGGAAAAGTCTTGTCTGACAAATTTTATTGGATACTATAATGTGGTTACAATGGAACAGGATGCAAAAAATAATTTTGATATCATATACTTTGATTTCAGGAAAGCTTTTAATACTGTTGAGCATGGAAGACTATTGTACAAATTGGAACAGTATGGTATTAAGGGCAAGTTGCTACAATGGATAAAATGGTTGTTGAATGGGGCAGACAGAGTGGTAGTCAGTGGAAGCTGCTCTTTGTGACTAATGTTATTAGTGAAGTCCCCAGGGTTTGATGTTGGGCCCACTGTTGTTTTGTATATTTATCAGTGTTATTGATGAAGGTATACCAGGCTTAGTGTCCACGTTTGTAGATGGTACAAAGGTTGGTAGGGTTGTTAATGACAGTAATGGTAGTGTGCTACTGCAACAGGATCTAGAAATGTTAGGTAACTGAAGTTTAACAGTGACAAATGCAAAGTACTGCTTATGGGTAGAAGTAACCCCCAGAGAAACATACCAAATCTGGGAGTAATTGTGAAGTCAATTATGTAGTTTTCTGAGCAGTGCAGACAGGCTGCCAGAGTAGGTCATGCGTTATTGGAGAGGGTGGTGAGTATCCTTTTGTATAAGGCAATGGTCAGGCCACACCTTGAGTACTGCATACAGGTCTGGAGGTGTCATTTTGGAATGATGTACCTTACCAAGAAAGGCTTCAGTTCTGCAAATTGCAGCTTCTGAGACTAGGCACCTGTGAGGTTATCTGATTGAGGTGTATTAGGCCCTGAAAGGGTTGAGCAGGCTCAAGTCTGATGGGATTATTCCTCTTGCTCAGATTATGAACCTGATGGAGCATAAATTCAAATTGAGGAATGACAGTTGTGGAATAGATGTTTGGAAATTTGCCTTCAGCCATTGGATAGTTGATTGCTGGAATAAACTTCCATCTGTTGTTGTTGTGGAAGTTGATAGCTTAAAAAAATTCAAGGAGGAACTGTGCAAACTTCTAGAGGAAATGGATGGGTGAAATTTTTTTTTTTTTTTTTTTTTGGCTGATGCTAGCTTGCTTTCTTTTATTTGTTGTATTTTTCCCCGCACATGAAATAATGGGGAAATCTAACCAGGGTATTTTGATATAAATAGAAAAGTTCATAAAGCTGTCTGGGTTTAAATGTTGGATTGCTGCAGTCAAAGATAATGGTAGTAGTAGAGGCATGTTATGCAAGAAAGCAAGCTTATGTAACATCAGCCAAAAAAAAAAAAAAAAAATCACACATCCATTCCCTCTAAACATTTGTCCGGTTCCTCATTGAATTTATTTAAGATATCAACTTCCACAATGACAGATGGAAGTGTGTTCCAGCAATTAACCACCCACTGTCTAAAGCAAATTTCCTCACATCTATTCTACAGCTGTCCTTCCTCAATTTGAATTTTTCCCTCAGGTTTGTAATCTGCGCAAGCGGAAGAATCCCAACAGAATTTAGCATATCCAACCCATTTAAGGCCTTATGCACCTCAATCAGATCACCTCACAGGTGCATAGTCTACAGCTGCTGCAGAACTTAAGTCTTTCTTGGTAAGATGACCCCTTCATTCCCCTCACCAATCTTGTTGCCTTTCTCTGTACACACACTCAAGCAACTCTACATCCTTCCTAATATGAGTCCTCTAGACCTGTTCGCAGTACTCAAGGCATGGCCTGACCATTGTCTTATACAAAGGGATAATCACCTCTTTCCCACTAGCAAAATTGACAATACCCCATGACCTGCTCTGGCATTTTGTCTGCATTGCTCAGAAAACTTTATCTGACTGCACAATTACTCCCAAATCTTTCATTTATTATCACCCTAAGTGTTAGTACACATAGTTGGTACATTTTTCTTGGGTTACTTCTACCCATATGCAGTACTTTGCATTTGTCAATGTTAAATTTCCATTGCCACTTTTCACCCCATCTGCCAAACTTTTCTGGATCCTGTTGCAGTAGCACACTGTCATTACTGTCATTAACAACCCAGCCAACCTTTGTATCATCTGCAAATTTCGACATTAAGTCTGGTATACCGTCATCAATATCATTGATAAATATACCAAACAACAGTGGGGCCCAACACTGAACCCTGGGGGACTCATCTAAGAACATTAGTCACGAAGAAAGCATCCATTGGTTACCACTCTCTTGTCTTCTCCCACTCAACTGCCATTTTTTCCATTGTAGCTACTTGCCCTTAATACCATACTGCTCCAACTTGTACAGTAGTCTTGCATGTGCAACAGTGCCAAAAGCTTTCCTGAAATCCAAGTATATGATATCAAAATTATTTTTTGTATCCAGTTCCTTTGTAGCCACATCATAGTATCCTATCAAATTTGTCAGACAATACTTTCCCTTAACTTTCCCTTATTTAAAGAAATTTCAATGATTTCATAGTATTGTTAGTTATTTGGCATAAATAAAAGTCATTTGAAAAAAAAAAAAAAAAAAAAAATGCTATCAATGAATTATGGGGAAGTCATAATGCATTTTATTGGTAAAATTGTGACATCCCTAATGAACTTTTGTTGTAATATAGCCATGGAAAATCTGATAATGTGAAATACCCCCTAAAATGGTGTGTGCGTGTGCGTGCGCGCGCGCGCAGTTCTGGATGTACCATTTTTTCCTAAAACAAGCAAATATAGATTTTCAGTGATGCTTCTATCCCACATTCTAAAGATTTATTCAATCCATAAGCTTTGTAAATACAAATATGCACAGATTACTGTGCCACGAGGATATATCCATTCCGAGGTCAGTGTTTCAAAATGTCAGTATGTGTTTATTCAATTTGCCTGTATTTCAGTTTTGGCTTCCTAGCCCCATTCCCTTCTTCTTCCACTGGCAACTTGGAGGTTTCATTTTCTGCTTGTTGCTGCTTAAGCAATTCCATGAATTGAAATATTTATTTGGTCAACAGCAGCTTTATTGTTGATTTTTGAATGCCATCCTTCAACATTGGTTGTTTTCTCACCATTGTTTTTATATCGATTTCACAGTATCCTAAAATAATTAATGTTACTAAAGAATTAATATTGAAAAATAGTAAAAATAATATACTGATAGATTTTTATTAATTAATAGCAAATTCATTTTGCTATTGTTTATAGTAAATTGGCACCTAGAGAAATATTAAGATTTCGAATATAGCATGTGTCCCGCTTAACCAACTCACTTGATAAACTGATGCTGTCTACCTCTCTTTAAATCTTAGCTTCATCCTTGTCACATACTACAGTGGGCAGGCACTGATCCAGTATGCTTATGGCAATATAGTACCCCCCCATCACCTGTTGATCTGTATGTTTCCCAAGAGGTCAGTTGTGTGTTTGTTTCAAACCATATTTGCACACTGCAATTACAATAACAAATAGTAAAACTGTTTGTTATTGTAAATGCAGTATGTAATTTAATTAAATTTTACATAAATTTATGAAATATGGACGAGAAAAGAAAGTTGCTGTTTATATGGAAAGTAAGTCAATCTCTAGAAGCATTCAGTAAAGATGAGTCTTAAAAACAAAATTGCTGTTGATTTAGGTGTGGGAAAGAAAAAAAAAAAAAAAAAAAAAAAAAAAGCCTAGAAGGATTTTGCACTCAGTTTGTTTCGTAAGGGTCATTACGTTCTTGCTCCATTTAAAGAAATCAACATTAGAGATTGTAGACAATGCATTATGACTGTGGTTTATGCAAGGAAGATAACCTAGAACATCAGTTAGCAGATCCTTAGAAGGAGCATTAAAGAAAGTGTCTTGGTCTTCCATCAAAAAATATGGTGGTGCAGAAAGATTTATAGCAAATGATGGATGGCTTGGATGTCAGAAAAAATGTCTTGATATTCATAGGTATTAGTGGGGGAGGGATTAAAAATCCTTCTTAAAAATCTGCTGCTTAAAAATTTACGATCACTTATCTACAGAGACAAATTGACTGAAGAACAAATATAATATAGATATCTAAATTATCTTCAAAACTGTGGCAAAAAGCATTTTGTATCCTTCCATATCAGGATATAAATTCTCTACATTATAAATTCTCTATCCTTCAAAGGGAGAATCATGCTATCACCTACAACTAGGAATTCACCAATTGCTGCTATTTGTTGTTTAAATTAACTGATCCTAGGACCTTTTAAAAATGTAAATTGTTGATCTTTATCAGTTTACTACCACTCACAAAAATCAGCAGTGATGAACTATGAATTTATTCAGTGTTTTTTTTTTTTTTTTTCTCCCCATGAATTTCATCTTCTGTAGAGAAACATGGGAAAATAAATTTACCTGAAATGGCTGTTCTTTTTCTGAATAACACTCCTTCATTCCACTTGTGAAGAACTTAAAGAATGGGATGCAAAGGCATGTGTTTTTTACCAAATGTAATATCTTTGATTGTGGATCAGGGGTCCTAGATGTCTAAAGAGACGATATAGTTTTGACAGATATTTATTTAAAGTATACCCAGTAAAATAAAATAAAATAAAATATTTCCAGAAGCTTTCGGAACTCGTGTCCCTTTCTCAACTGACAGAATTTTTAAATACATTACAAGCAAACTGTGGCACGTTACTCATTCGTCATTGTTGTAGCACGGACGTGTGCTGCCTTGCGCCAGTGATCATCCATCAATAAAACGGTTGTCTCCAGGATTGGATGTATACGCATGCCTTTCTGGCGATTTAATGCCTTAGGGTTGTTCATTATGTTTAGTGACTCTAGCCATAGGCGGTGGCGAAAGTGTCGCGCGTGGTCCACTATCTCAAAGTCGCGCTTGGGGTCAAGATCGTGGTTGGTAGCCCAAAAATGTTCTGCAAGCGCGGACTGGTCAGTTTCGGCAAGCCGGATTGCTCTGTCGTGTTCCGTGAGGCGATCCTGGAGACGTCTCGATGTCTCACCTACGTAGCAACTGTTACAGGCCCTACAGGTGATACGGTACACTACATTGCTGCGTAAGACAGGTGTGACAGGGGTCTTCACACTGGAGACAAGTGAACGTAGGTTCCTACCTGGTAATTGTACACATTTTATGTTGTAACTTCTCAGGATCTTCGAGATACGTCCTGACACTCCTGGATAATACGGAATGTAGGCGGATGATATGCCGACTTGCTTCGGAGGTCTTGGGTTGGAAGTAAGTTCTTGTGCCTGTAACAAGCATCTGTTTAGTACATGGGATGGATAACCGCATCTGGTTAAGTCCGCCTTCACACGGGAGATCTCGTTACGTCTAATTGTGTCGGTGCTGGAATGGCTCCAGGCCCTGGAGAACAGGGTGCGGGCAGTGCTACTGAGATGGCTTGGAGCGTGGCCGGACCCGTAGTTGGTGAATTGACCGCACCACATGGGTTTGCGGTATACTGAGGTCTCTAGATGTGGGCCTACGCGATGCACTAGCACGTCCAGAAACGGGAGCGAACCGTCCACCTCTGATTCTACGGTAAACTTGATGAAATTGGATAGAGAGTTGAGGTATTCTAGTAGTACCGTTTCAGAACCACGTGGTATTATGGTAAAAATATCGTCGACATATCTACACCACGTTGTAATAGGTGTAGGTGGGTTCTGGTGTATCTGCTTCTCCAGATCTTCCATGGCGATGTTAGCTACTACGGAACTGACAGGGGCACCCATAGCAGTGCCATGTACTTGTTTGTAGAGTGAGTCTTCAAAGGTGAAGATGCTGCTAGAGAGGCATAGGTTGAGGGCGGTACAGATGTCATCAGTGGATAGTGACGTCCTGGATTGGAGGCTTAAGTCGCTCTCAAGGAGCCTTCTGGCGCAGTGCACGGCCTGTTGGACGGGAATCGAGGTGAATAAAGAAACCACGTCAAATGATGCCATGACAGAGTTATCAGGGATTGAAATGTCCTTAATGGTGTTAATGAATTCACTGCTGTTTTTAACGGTGTGAGATGTATTACCTATAAGAGGCGAGAGGAGGCTCGCGATGTGTTTGGACAGTTCATACGTTGGGGCACTGCAGCAAGACACTATAGGTCTGAGAGGAATACCCGGTTTATGGATCTTTGGTAATCCGTAGAATTGTGGTAGTTGGCAGCCAGTAGCACGCAGAAGATGGTGAGTCGCGGTCGGGATCTTCTTATCTTTAAGCCATGCGTGGACAAGTTTATTAACATTTGCTTCCAGACGTTTCAAGACTTTAACGGGAGGATCAGGTAGAGGTTCATATACGTTAGGATCGAGTAATAGGGCCAAGGCTTTCTCTCGGTAGGCTGATCGGTCCAGCACAACAGTCCGGCGCCCTTTATCAGCAGGAAGTACAACGATGGAGTTGTCTTTTCTTATAGATGACAGGGCGGCACGTTGGCGGTGGTTGAGGTTTGAGCACGTTTTTCGAGTGTTGCGGAGGACTGCGGCAGTCTTGAATCGGATCTCGTTGGCAGTTTCTTCGGGAAGGTTGGTAATACTGGCTTCTATGCCCATAGCGAGCTGTGTGATGGGAGGTTTCGATGGTATAACGGCGAATTTCATACCGTTTGATAAAACACTCAGCTGCTCATTGGACAGTTGTTTGTTACTTAGATTCAAGACGAAAGAAGTCGTGTCGTCTGAACGAGTGTTCGTCTTTAAGGAGTTAGTTTCTATGCTCAAGTTTATGAACTTGCGCTGTTGGCGTAAACGGTAGGTATCCGAGGTCTGACTAGCCCGATGGCAGATGGTATGTATAAGGTTTGTAAATACAATAGGCGAGACCTTACCTTGTATGTGTTGTAACAGTCTGGACTTGTTGTAGTCAGCGTTCCTGATTTCACGGTGGAGATGGGATATCCATAAATTTAACGTGCGCAGGCTGAAGTTAAAGCAGGCACGATCCATATGAGAGTTGTGGAACGGGGCTTTGTATCGGAACCCTTTAGGTATAATTCGATTGCTTTTGCATCTGTGGGCGAAGCGTAAATGTTGCCTGTAGCGAGCTATTGAGAGGAAGCACTTTTGCAACTGTGCACAATCGTTGTAGGTATTATGGCCATAAAGTGATCGAATAGTGACAAATGGGCCTGGAGTACTGGGGTCCATAGTTTAACAGATATTTATTTAAAGTATACCCAGTAAAATAAAATAAAATAAAATATTTCCAGAAGCTTTCGGAACTCGTGTCCCTTTCTCAACTGACAGAATTTTTAAATACATTACAAGCAAACTGTGGCACGTTACTCATTCGTCATTGTTGTAGCACGGACGTGTGCTGCCTTGCGCCAGTGATCATCCATCAATAAAACGGTTGTCTCCAGGATTGGATGTATACGCATGCCTTTCTGGCGATTTAATGCCTTAGGGTTGTTCATTATGTTTAGTGACTCTAGCCATAGGCGGTGGCGAAAGTGTCGCGCGTGGTCCACTATCTCAAAGTCGCGCTTGGGGTCAAGATCGTGGTTGGTAGCCCAAAAATGTTCTGCAAGCGCGGACTGGTCAGTTTCGGCAAGCCGGATTGCTCTGTCGTGTTCCGTGAGGCGATCCTGGAGACGTCTCGATGTCTCACCTACGTAGCAACTGTTACAGGCCCTACAGGTGATACGGTACACTACATTGCTGCGTAAGACAGGTGTGACAGGGGTCTTCACACTGGAGACAAGTGAACGTAGGTTCCTACCTGGTAATTGTACACATTTTATGTTGTAACTTCTCAGGATCTTCGAGATACGTCCTGACACTCCTGGATAATACGGAATGTAGGCGGATGATATGCCGACTTGCTTCGGAGGTCTTGGGTTGGAAGTAAGTTCTTGTGCCTGTAACAAGCATCTGTTTAGTACATGGGATGGATAACCGCATCTGGTTAAGTCCGCCTTCACACGGGAGATCTCGTTACGTCTAATTGTGTCGGTGCTGGAATGGCTCCAGGCCCTGGAGAACAGGGTGCGGGCAGTGCTACTGAGATGGCTTGGAGCGTGGCCGGACCCGTAGTTGGTGAATTGACCGCACCACATGGGTTTGCGGTATACTGAGGTCTCTAGATGTGGGCCTACGCGATGCACTAGCACGTCCAGAAACGGGAGCGAACCGTCCACCTCTGATTCTACGGTAAACTTGATGAAATTGGATAGAGAGTTGAGGTATTCTAGTAGTACCGTTTCAGAACCACGTGGTATTATGGTAAAAATATCGTCGACATATCTACACCACGTTGTAATAGGTGTAGGTGGGTTCTGGTGTATCTGCTTCTCCAGATCTTCCATGGCGATGTTAGCTACTACGGAACTGACAGGGGCACCCATAGCAGTGCCATGTACTTGTTTGTAGAGTGAGTCTTCAAAGGTGAAGATGCTGCTAGAGAGGCATAGGTTGAGGGCGGTACAGATGTCATCAGTGGATAGTGACGTCCTGGATTGGAGGCTTAAGTCGCTCTCAAGGAGCCTTCTGGCGCAGTGCACGGCCTGTTGGACGGGAATCGAGGTGAATAAAGAAACCACGTCAAATGATGCCATGACAGAGTTATCAGGGATTGAAATGTCCTTAATGGTGTTAATGAATTCACTGCTGTTTTTAACGGTGTGAGATGTATTACCTATAAGAGGCGAGAGGAGGCTCGCGATGTGTTTGGACAGTTCATACGTTGGGGCACTGCAGCAAGACACTATAGGTCTGAGAGGAATACCCGGTTTATGGATCTTTGGTAATCCGTAGAATTGTGGTAGTTGGCAGCCAGTAGCACGCAGAAGATGGTGAGTCGCGGTCGGGATCTTCTTATCTTTAAGCCATGCGTGGACAAGTTTATTAACATTTGCTTCCAGACGTTTCAAGACTTTAACGGGAGGATCAGGTAGAGGTTCATATACGTTAGGATCGAGTAATAGGGCCAAGGCTTTCTCTCGGTAGGCTGATCGGTCCAGCACAACAGTCCGGCGCCCTTTATCAGCAGGAAGTACAACGATGGAGTTGTCTTTTCTTATAGATGACAGGGCGGCACGTTGGCGGTGGTTGAGGTTTGAGCACGTTTTTCGAGTGTTGCGGAGGACTGCGGCAGTCTTGAATCGGATCTCGTTGGCAGTTTCTTCGGGAAGGTTGGTAATACTGGCTTCTATGCCCATAGCGAGCTGTGTGATGGGAGGTTTCGATGGTATAACGGCGAATTTCATACCGTTTGATAAAACACTCAGCTGCTCATTGGACAGTTGTTTGTTACTTAGATGCCAACGAGATCCGATTCAAGACTGCCGCAGTCCTCCGCAACACTCGAAAAAAAACGTGCTCAAACCTCAACCACCGCCAACGTGCCGCCCTGTCATCTATAAGAAAAGACAACTCCATCGTTGTACTTCCTGCTGATAAAGGGCGCCGGACTGTTGTGCTGGACCGATCAGCCTACCGAGAGAAAGCCTTGGCCCTATTACTCGATCCTAACGTATATGAACCTCTACCTGATCCTCCCGTTAAAGTCTTGAAACGTCTGGAAGCAAATGTTAATAAACTTGTCCACGCATGGCTTAAAGATAAGAAGATCCCGACCGCGACTCACCATCTTCTGCGTGCTACTGGCTGCCAACTACCACAATTCTACGGATTACCAAAGATCCATAAACCGGGTATTCCTCTCAGACCTATAGTGTCTTGCTGCAGTGCCCCAACGTATGAACTGTCCAAACACATCGCGAGCCTCCTCTCGCCTCTTATAGGTAATACATCTCACACCGTTAAAAACAGCAGTGAATTCATTAACACCATTAAGGACATTTCAATCCCTGATAACTCTGTCATGGCATCATTTGACGTGGTTTCTTTATTCACCTCGATTCCCGTCCAACAGGCCGTGCACTGCGCCAGAAGGCTCCTTGAGAGCGACTTAAGCCTCCAATCCAGGACGTCACTATCCACTGATGACATCTGTACCGCCCTCAACCTATGCCTCTCTAGCAGCATCTTCACCTTTGAAGACTCACTCTACAAACAAGTACATGGCACTGCTATGGGTGCCCCTGTCAGTTCCGTAGTAGCTAACATCGCCATGGAAGATCTGGAGAAGCAGATACACCAGAACCCACCTACACCTATTACAACGTGGTGTAGATATGTCGACGATATTTTTACCATAATACCACGTGGTTCTGAAACGGTACTACTAGAATACCTCAACTCTCTATCCAATTTCATCAAGTTTACCGTAGAATCAGAGGTGGACGGTTCGCTCCCGTTTCTGGACGTGCTAGTGCATCGCGTAGGCCCACATCTAGAGACCTCAGTATACCGCAAACCCATGTGGTGCGGTCAATTCACCAACTACGGGTCCGGCCACGCTCCAAGCCATCTCAGTAGCACTGCCCGCACCCTGTTCTCCAGGGCCTGGAGCCATTCCAGCACCGACACAATTAGACGTAACGAGATCTCCCGTGTGAAGGCGGACTTAACCAGATGCGGTTATCCATCCCATGTACTAAACAGATGCTTGTTACAGGCACAAGAACTTACTTCCAACCCAAGACCTCCGAAGCAAGTCGGCATATCATCCGCCTACATTCCGTATTATCCAGGAGTGTCAGGACGTATCTCGAAGATCCTGAGAAGTTACAACATAAAATGTGTACAATTACCAGGTAGGAACCTACGTTCACTTGTCTCCAGTGTGAAGACCCCTGTCACACCTGTCTTACGCAGCAATGTAGTGTACCGTATCACCTGTAGGGCCTGTAACAGTTGCTACGTAGGTGAGACATCGAGACGTCTCCAGGATCGCCTCACGGAACACGACAGAGCAATCCGGCTTGCCGAAACTGACCAGTCCGCGCTTGCAGAACATTTTTGGGCTACCAACCACGATCTTGACCCCAAGCGCGACTTTGAGATAGTGGACCACGCGCGACACTTTCGCCACCGCCTATGGCTAGAGTCACTAAACATAATGAACAACCCTAAGGCATTAAATCGCCAGAAAGGCATGCGTATACATCCAATCCTGGAGACAACCGTTTTATTGATGGATGATCACTGGCGCAAGGCAGCACACGTCCGTGCTACAACAATGACGAATGAGTAACGTGCCACAGTTTGCTTGTAATGTATTTAAAAATTCTGTCAGTTGAGAAAGGGACACGAGTTCCGAAAGCTTCTGGAAATATTTTATTTTATTTTATTTTACTGGGTATACTTTAAATAAATATCTGTTAAACTATGGACCCCAGTACTCCAGGCCCATTTGTCACTATATAGTTTTGAGTTTTGCAGTTAAGTTTTGGAAAGAATGACATGAATATACATCTTTGATGTTGATGACAATGATTCATATAGAATTGTTGTCATCAACATCAAAGCTGTGTTTGTAGTATAGCACTAGACAGGAATGAAATTCAAAGTCCAGCATGTACTAAATCATTGAGAAAACTTTGGCCCAATTTGACAGCACTAAAGAAAGTCCTGAACTACATGAAGATAATGAACATAGTTTATTAACTGACTTCAGGCAAATTGAAAGTTCCAAAGATTTACAGCAAGAAGACATACGACAATGGATTCAATAATGTTTTCTATTGATTTGTTGGAAAATGAAATTGTGGATGCTGCAGAAATCATATACACCATGATGGAAAACAGATGGATTTAAATGTGAAGGAAAGATTGAATCATATCCATGTCCAAAAATTTCTCATGCTGCTGTACATTATATTGAACCACAGCCTGAATCAATAATATGATGTTTATAAAAATGTGGAAGGACTATCTGCAAAATATCACAACAAATTTCAACATTTTTTTTTTAGACAGTTGAAAATTACTCATTTTATGTAAATAAATGTACTTATGTTAGTTTTGAATGAAAATAAAAATTCTTACGATACTTATGTATACTTTTTTATGATTCGCTGCCTTAATAATTTTTCTATTAACCAACTGACTGCCAGTTCCAGTATGTCAGTTAAGAGGGCCTTTACTATCCTGCAAAGTGAATAGAAATAATATTTTGAAAAGAACCACTCTTACAGTGTAGCTGCTGTCTAGACGTAGAGTACCACAAGTGTTGTGCTGCCAACTAAGAAGGAAAATATTATTAAAGGCACACATGCCCAAATCTGTGTACAGCAGAACAGTATTCAATACATTTGTATACCTAAAATTATGAGCATAAACTGAAGTGTGCAATGATAGATTAAAGTCGTGTGCGTTTATTAATGCATAGTTCTTTTAGAGAAAGTGTTCCTGTATACTTCTAACCTCAATAGCAGATCTGGGAAGTTGATTAAGAGAAATATGATACAGAAGATTGATTCAGTTGAGTTCAAAGATTGCATCTTGAAAGAGGAGCGCTAATTTGGATGGAAAACTTGATTGGAGATAATGGGATTGCATCTATAATGATAATGGATGAATTTTAGTAATTTAATTTGCTGTATCCAAGTTATGCTTTGAGGGTTCTAAATCAGAGCAGAAAACTCCAGTATTGGAAGTATGGTCACTTTAAATAGAAATACAAAGAACTGTGGATCTTTGAATCTGCTCGTCTATTGTTCAATGAAATCAATGTTTTTTGTTTTTTTTTTTGTTTTTTTGCTTGGCTCAAACTATTCTGGATATGTATATCAAAATTACATCATGCAATAAATGACTTCTAGAGCTTCAGAAATTCTGGGAACTGCAATGCCATCGATGCTAATTTTCTAAAGACTTAGCTATCCTTGGTCCTGTGAACGTAGCCGAACATTTCCCAATCAGTGAAAGAATTGACAACAGCCTGAAAGTTATTTACATCAGTTTGATTATTGATTGGAAGTAAAGTTTGACAACTGCAGTAGACATTTATTTTGGTACCACTTCTCTCTACAAAATGTGGTAGGTCATTGACTATGATTGTGAATAAAAGAGGTCAAATTCACTTTATTTCCTGTCAGTCAATTACCCTTTACTTGTTATGTGAGATATAGCTCTACAGCCAGCAGTGTAAAGTATCTAGGATTATATACTGATTTTGTTTTACTGATATATATACACCACCAGGGGCTCACATCTGGTGAGTATGGGCTTGGCACACCCAGGGTCCTGAGCTGGATATCATCATTCTTCTCTTTCTTGGTGATTCCTTTCTACTTCTCTCTCTCTCTCTCTCAGGGTAATAGGGAATTTTTTTTTTGGCCGGTGCAGCATAAGCCTCAGGCTTCCTTGCACCCTATGGCTATTATTAATAATAATAATAATATTATAGCATGGAACACTGTCGAAGGCCTTAGTTATGTCTGAGTAAATTACATCAACCTGACTTATATCAGTTAAGTCTAAAACCTGTAGTGAGATTAGTGTTATGTGAGCAGTCCTTAGTAAAGTTCTGAAAATAGACAATCAGTTGGCTGCGAAAGGTTGTGTCCAGAATTTTTGTTATCGAGTTCAGAAAACAAATGGGACTGTAATTCTGTAATCAGTAAGTTGCCCTGCTTTTAGGGACTGGAATAGCATTAACTGTTTTTTGAAGTGTATGGGATCAGTATCCATCTTAATAGAAAGATTGAATATATGCAACATTATATATTTCAGTTGTGGCAAGCATTTCTTCCAGAGCATAAGTAGAATCTTATCTGGACCAGCAGAGAAATCCTTTGAAAGTTTTCAAAGCACTTGAGCAAGATTTTCTGTGCCAGTTGAAGTGTTTTTTTCTGTGCCAGATGATATAAAGTGTATCATCCTTAATGGATGATACACTTTATATCATCTTACTGGAATGTTACAGAAGCAACATGAGCTGTTGTCTGAATGGAATATGAAGAGAACAGTTTAGCAAAAAAGATCTATTTTAGTGTTTTTACAGGCTCTAGGCTTGCTATTGGGCATCAATAACATTAATCCCTGTTGAGAAATTATTAGTTTCTTTAGCATATTCCAAACAGCTTTAAGTCACCATCAACAGTGAAATTGAACTGATCGAATATACCAAGTTTACTGCTTTCTGATCACCTTTTTTGAGATTGCTTCTGTGTTCCTTGAACATATGCTTCATCTGTTGTCACACTGAATTTTTTTCTGCACTTTTACCTTTAACTTGCATTTTTGGAATGCTTATAATGAACCAATGATGAAATCTGTTCCTATAATTATTATTGAGAGGTACGATGCCTTGTGCAATATTGTAGATTGTGTTAAAAAGATGATCAATGATACAGTTGTCATCTTTTATTAGTGAATACAAAAATCAACCAGTATTTTCAAGGGTGGTATTTATTAATTGACAGTTTGCATTCCTAGAGTTTAGCTTGGCTGGGACATTAGTAGTGCTTTTGTTTTCCTACCTAGTGTCTATTTGGAAGCTGAGAGCTTTGTGATCAGATGACTGCATCAAAACTAGTTCTATAACTAAGATCTGCTTGGCGACAAAAATGAGATTCAGTAATGCCTTGCCTCTAGTATGGATTTTGTTATATGCTGATCTAGACCATAGTGTCATAGAGCATCCCTTGTTGGAATCTTCTCTGTGTTAGAGGGAAATACAGGACATTGAAATCTCCAAACAAGTAAACCGTATCAGACTGATGGAGATTCATTTCAACCTCACAAAATGTTTGTGACAGTCTCTCCACAGAAAGTGGATAAACTGGAGGATGGAAAGTAAACAGTTTCAACAATAATAAAATTATCAACCATCATCTGATAAAAGGTCCCTTCCAGATTGTTGAAAGTCCTTTATTATTACAAATTGGTTTGAGATGATTGCAACTCCACTTCCCTTGATCATGTCTCTTCTGAGAACAGTATAGTCCAAACTAGCAACTGCCAAATCCAGAATCCCATTGTTCATTTATATTTCAGTAAAAATATGAACATCAAAATACAGAGAGCAAAGTGAGATTCTAAGTTTATCAATTTTATTCACTAGACTCTCACAGTTCTGATTTTAAATATTAAATGATCATTGATATCCATCTTCACTCATTGTTGGCTGGATAGAAGCATTAGAAGCTGGTGAAAGAGTGGAACAGCAAGAGCTGTTATCCATGCACTGATTATTAGCTGTCACTCCTCTCCATGTTTTCATTCTTGATTTTAAAAGGCCCAATAATTCTAATAGTCAGCATAGATTCCAAAAGTTTACTTTAATCCAAGTGTTACAAATGAATCTTAAATACCCTATTTCAAATAATATACATTATAATAGGCTTTAAAAATAATAAAAAGTTTAAAGATAAAATTAAGAACATTTGAACAATTAAAAAAATGTGTTATTTATAGAGGAAACAGGGCATCACTGCCTTCCAATTTCTATCATGTGATTGTGGAAAACAGCTTTGCTTGTGAATGTCAGATGAACCTTCTCGCAATCAAAGGCAAAATATCTGCTTTTTTGCAATCCAGATGTTCAGTTTTTCCTGAATTTGGTGCAGTAGATGATTGTAACCTCCTTGAAGATTGTTACGAAGCAAAGAGAACAGCATGATGAGAACTTTGTCTGAACTGTATTTATACATATAGATGCCATGTATCTATCCTTTATTACTGTTTGTATAAGTGTTTCTAGTTTGAGTATCCCATTCATGATGAAATTTTTTTTTTTTTGTTTTGCAGCAGAAGTTTTGAGATTATTGTTTTCATTTCCAAAAACATAAAGCAGGAGAGCATAATTAATTGATAATTGCAAAAAATTACAATATAGTGGCAATATTCATTAAAGTGAGATAAGGAGAGAGAGAGAGAGAGAGAGAGAGAGAGACTAAAAATTAAATTACCATTGTAAAATTTAATCATGATTTTTACTTTCATACTTGAAATATGACGATTGAAGTATAACTTTTCATGTAAAAATTTATGATAATATTAACTAATGTACGACTTAACACATTTGCTGTTGGAATGCAAACTTGCATCAAAATGAACTGCAATTTTTGTGCCTCACTGCAAATATACACCATTCAACTGTGGTCAATAAATGAGTGAAATAAAGGAAATGCACATGAAATTATTATTATTATTATTAGCAGTTATATGGTGCAAGGAAGCCTGAGGCTTATGCTGCACCAGCCAAAAAAAAAAAATTCTTGAGTTACCTTGAGAGAGAGAGAGAGAGAGAGAGAGAGAGAGAGAGAGAGAGAGAGAGAGAGAGAGAGAGAGAGTAGAAGGGAATCACCAAGAAAGATAAGAATGATGATATCCAGCTCAGGACCCTGGGTGTGCCAAGCCCATACTCACCAGATGTGAGCCCCTGGGGATAGTGAACAAGTGTGAGTGATATTGGTACATTGATTGAACCATGGGCTATTGCATTATGGCTGGGAATTTGCTTAGTGTCAATCACACTGTCTAGAGAGAATATAAAAGCTGTATACTTGGTTCACTGTTTCATATGTTCTTTGCTTCTGTTGAAGTTATTTTATCTAGTTTAGTATTTTCCACAGGAAGAAAAAGGTAATTTTTTCAAGATCATGCTTGCTGAATTGCAATTCTTTAGTTTGTGAAAAACAAAACATCCTCCTTATTGCATGTTTACGGAAAAACTCTATAAACTATTATTATATTAGGGTCACCCTATAATTTGCCTGTTTTGCTGGATGAAAAATCCCATTTCTGCGTAAAAAAACCTTGCTATCTATGCCTGAGACTGGCTAACTCAGTCACGGAGTGAAAAAAGCCCTTTAAAGTTCCTCATGTCATTGTTATTATTATCCATATGGTGCAATGAAGCCTGAGGCTTATGCTGCACCAGCCAAAAAAAAAATTTCTCAATTACCCTGAGAGAGAGAGAGAGAGAGAGAGAGAGAAGTAGAGGGGAATCACCAAGAAAGAGAATGATGATATCCAGCTCAGGACCCTGGGTATGCCAAGCTCATACTTGCCAGAGTGAGTCCATGGGGTTAATCGATGTGATTCGAACCCGGGACTTTTCCACCCGGTGTACTGAGGATGGTGACAATACCACTGTGCTACCCACGCAGACATTGTGTGTTTACTGATAAAGTCACGGAGTGAAAAAAGCCCATTGAAGTTCCTCACGTCATTGTTATTGTTATCGTTATCCATATGGTGCAATGAAGCCTGAGGCTTATGCTGCACCAGCCAAAAAAAAAAAAAAAAAAAATTTCTTTTTTGTAAAAAGTGTTTTCCTATAAAATTTTACTCTAAAGGGTTGTTATAATGGATCCACAGTCCTGAACATTAGGGCTGAAAAGGAACAGGGATGGACAGTATGTTTGAGCTGATGACATTGAATCTGCTCTTTATAATATGTTATCTGATGCAGAAATAAAATTCTATTCAAGTAATGCAGATTCTGAATCTCATTCAAATCCATCTGTTGATGTTAGAATGCTACAAACAACTTATTCCTGTGTAACTTGGAATGATGATTCTTTACAAATGAAATCCATTTACTAAAAAGTACTGCCTACTTGTTCCAGCATACAGTTGAAACATCCTCACAGAAGCACCCCAAGGCACACATAAAGGATCCTTGCAGCAGTGAACATGTTAATTTGGCAGTGCTTGAAGGTTATTTTATTATTATTTTTTTTGTTTTACAAGGGATGCTGCCAATTAAGCATAAGATGCTTAAAAGCATCTTATGCTTTTAAACATATGCTGTGTATATATATATATATAATAAAAGAATAATAGTATTAAGAGCTGCAAAATTTCAAATTTCATTCTTAACACGTGTGAACAGCACACATACAGAACATGTCAGAAACAGAAGCAAGAACATTTGCTATCTCTCATAATTTTGGTGGATGGCCTCTGATGAAGACACTGAAATTGTGAAAAGCACTGCAATGTAGTCTTATTATGGTCACCTTTTCATTTCTTATTTTAATTTCTTGCCAGCTATCTGTCTTTCTCTTTTTCATATCTTACCCGGTCACCTCATCCTACCATATATTACTACATTCCTTATCCATTTCGTCGAATTCACTTCTGGTGTATACCGTAGATTCAATAGGATTAAACAAAAATCTTCTTCATGCTTTCTATATACTATATATATTGTTTTTTTTTTTTTTTTTTTTTTTGAGTTGGTAATTGTTGGCGCATCGGCTTCTGTGGCCATATTGCACCTCCCAAGGTTTTTGCAGTACTTTGATCCAAGCCCGAGGCGGGAATCGAACCCGCGACCTTTGGGTTGCCGGGCAGGTACTTTACCCACTCGGCTAGCCCGGTCGGCTATATATATTGTGAAAATCAACCACAAATGCCACAGAAACTTCAAGAGGGTGGACTTTTGAAATATCTGTGGCAAATTCCAGTGGTTGCAGGATTTATTATGGTTAATGATGGGTAATAGAACCAACCACTTACTTGTTACTTTCTTTGTAATCGCCAGCTGCCTTCACAGACTTGTAAAAGAAACTCTAAACACAAGTTATGTCAGTTAACAGTTCCCAAACTTTTGTGAGTTATGCTTTGACCTTCATATTTAAAGTAAATTGAAGATCATTATTAAATTATACAATGGTAATTTAATTTTTAGTTTTGCTCTCTTCAACTTGCATTTATGACTATTGCCACTGTTACAGTTTGCTTGTGGTGTCATCAATTAATTATGTGCTATGTAGTTTTTCAGAACTGTGATCAATATTCAGAAGTTATGGCACCAAAAAAACTAATCATGGGCAGGATGTTTAAAATTGTTCTATGATTATTCAAACAGTTATACACAGTATAATAAAAGTATTTGGGGAAAATTTTTCCTCATTCTGTTTGATTCCTAGCAAGCTTCAGAATGTTTAGGGTATTCTTGCGAATCACATTCAGGAAGAATCAGCACAACAGAATGTCTTTTTAAGTGAAAGAAATAATTACAGATTATGAGAGCATCTGTGAATGCTATTTCTCTCACCTTCCTGAATGTAACTGTGTGACGTTGCTGCTTCCATTTCTGTAAGTGTATTTGGAGAAATTCAGAAACTGGTTGGTTAGAGTGCACTCACAGAAAATGAATTTGTTGAGTTGCTATGCATCCTCTAGTTTTGATGGAAAAGATGGTGCTTTTGTGGTTAGAAGAAGAATATTCACCTGATGTGTGCCAACAAAGATGCTTTCTGCAATTACACGATAGAAACATGGCTAGATGACAGTGATGCCCAGTTTTCTCCATAAATAACAAAATCTTTTAATTTCTTAAATGTTCTTATTTTCATATAGTTTTTTTTAAAGCTCATTAATATATTATTTGCAATGGCAATTTTACTTATAGTTTTTAACATTCATATTTTCTTTCTTGGTTTTCAGGCAACACTTGGGTTGCTAATTGTCTATAAAACATTCATGCTGTAAATATGGTTCTTCACAAAATATTATTTCTACTCACTTTTGAGTATTTTAAATCTTAATATTTCTCTAGATCCAATTTGCCAGAAACAGTCACTTGCTATTAATAAATGTAGTTTATCAGTATATTATTTTCTGTTTTTCAGTATTAATTTCTTATGGGATTATTCATATTTTAGGCCCCTTTTGGAATCAATACAAAAACAATGGTGAGAGAGAACAATGTTGAAAGTTAGCATTTAAAAATCAACAAGAAAGCTGCTGCCAACCACATGAACATACTTTGATTCATGGCTTAGTTGAAGCAAGAGCAAGAACCGTGTTGTCATCAGAAGGAAGGAAGGAATGTAGCCAGAAAACCAAAAGTGAAATACAGATGACCCGAATGATTCATTGGTCAAACTATACATATTTGTATTTGCAAAGCTTGTAGATTGAATAAATCTTTATAATGTGAATCAGAAGTATCTCTTACTTGTACCAAAAACAGAACCTGTTAAGAATCACAAATTTCCTTGTTGGTAATTTCTTGTTTCTGAAAAGGCTTACAGATTTTTTTCCAAAATTCTCTCATTTTAGGTGAAACAGGATTAATTGAAACACAGCATTTGTTTCACATGGTGGGAGCATTTGTTTCACATGGTGGGAGTCTGTCTTATTAGACTTTCTTCCATTATATTACATGAGAACTCTAGGTGAAATGAACTGGCAGAAGACATGGAGATTCAGCAAGAATTTAGGAAGTAGTGATTCAGAATTAAGAAAACTATAATTATGAAAATGATTCTACCAACAATTACAAGGCATTACAAGTATTTGGGATTCATCTCATTAACCTTTATCATTGATATGATTCACATGAGCATTGAAACCTTCCTTGAAAGTCTAAAAAGATATGCCACTAAATTTGGATTTTTGTATTGTGTATTATAACTTCAATCATCACAAAAGAATTTTTGTAACATTTTTAAAATCCTCAAAATGATATTTGAATTTGAGAGCTCATAACATTATCCTGTTGAAACAAACGTTGATCTGTACCAAAAAAATACAGTATCGTAAGGAGCATGGAATTGTCCATAATGTCAAGTTGTGCTAGTGTGCAAAATTCCTTCCACAACCACCAGTGACTCTAAATAAAATATACATTGCAGTGTCCTCCCTAGAAAATTTTGGCAGCAAGGTGGCATTATGAAGTAGCTGGGTAGGGAAGTGTAATACCTTGCACAGTATGTTCGAATTAATATTGATCGAGATCAGTGAACAGTACCATACGGTATCGCAAGAATCGCTTAAATTTTAGCCATGCGGTTAAATAAATTCACCGGGTTGTGCGCCCAGTTGATAGGTCCTGGGGAGAACACTATGTAGTGTTCTACATATGAACAATGTACATTGTTCTCAACTCGAAACAGACACAGTGATCATACTGACAAGTCTGGTTACTATGCTCACTATGTCTGCTTAGGGCCCACTTGATGTCCTTAATGAAGAAATTGTTTCAGGGGTTTGTTTTTTTTCTTTGGGTATTCTTAATAAATTTAAAGTTTGAAAATAACATTATTTTGGTTAATTTTAAATAGTATGCATAATTTTAAATGAATTTGTTATAAAAACTTTTAATGAATGCCTTTTAATTTGAATCCCCCCTTTCAAATTTGTCAACCACAGTCTGTGACCATATGTCTGGATACCACTTAACTAGGTAACTGGATATATTTTTTTGAATTCCTGTAAGTGCATTTAAAATAGTCTATTTGAAAATTTTTCTGCCCTCACATGATTTGGTAATGGGATAACATTAGTCTGATTATGGTTGTGTTTAATTTGATTTTGTCTTCCATGATCCTTTATGGTATCAGCAACCAGAATTTTTTCCATGTATTTATTTCAAACTTTTTCTCCTACCGGATAATTTTTTTATAAAAATATTTTATTTTGGGGTGATTCTGAAATTGGGTCTATATGCTTTGTCGTTAAATGCTTAATCCATTGACTACTAAGACGTTTTATAGTGAAAATTATGAAATTATTAAAATAAATGTGGTATTAATTATATTCTGAGAAACATTGTTTCAAAAATTACAGAGATGCCATTTTTTTTTTTTAATTTGCTGGTATAATCTGACCTTTTCTGGCTGTAAAAATCTTTTGAAATATTTGAAATAGTGTATTATTTCCTTCCCTTTCCTTTTTTTAAAAATTAAGCTGTAATAGAAGTATTCATTTTGAGAAATATTTTTTTAAGGGTTCACATTTTTTGTTTAGGTATTCTTAATGAATAACTTAAAAAATAATATTATTCCGGTTAAGAAATCCAGATTAATTTTCAACTGAGTGTGTTATAATTAAAGTCTGTTTTTATTAACGAATGAGTTTTATTGTCTTTTTGTCTCATTCAAATTTTCAAATCATAAACTGTAACTAACCCCTGTTACATGCCTGGAAACCCACTTGACAAGGTATATTTTCATAACATTCCTGTAAGTGCATTTTAAAATAGGCCATTTGAAAATAATTTTCTCCTCTGCACTCCTTTTTAAATTTTAAAATAATCTATTTGAAAATAAAATTTCTTCTCTCCCTACTCAGTGACATCATAATTTTATAACAGAGCACCACTGATCAGATTAAAGCTATTTTTAATCCTTGGGAATTAACTTCCAGATTGTTAAAATAAAGTAAACTGAATGAAACTGCTAATTTTATTTACAAATGTGTGAATATTTTTAAAATGAAAAAAAAATTTAAATCAGATGAATGAACAAGATTATTTTATTAACCTAGAAGCTTAATCACATTTTATATGTGGACTGTTTTTACGTGTGTTAGCTTATATGCGTGAAATGCCTGTTGTGTTCATGTCCATCTGCATGTGATAACTTGAATTGTAATGGATGGATTTTCGTGAAAATTTGTATTTGGTTCTGTTAAAGATTTGTCATGCAACCCTAAATTTCATTAAAATTGGTCTATTATAAATCTGGCAGTGATTATTTCTTTGTCCATTTGCATGTTATTTGACTCTCAGTGGATGAATTTTCATGAAATTTTATATTTTGTGGTTCTTTTAGAAAGATGTTTTGAGCATTCCCAAACTTTAATAAAATCTGACCAATAAATTTTTTTTTTTGTCACATTTGACAATTTTTTTTTTTCTGTACATGTCACATATGAAATCCGTAAGCTGTCTATTGTAGCTGAGGCACTGGATATTGTTTGTCGTGGTCTGTTCAAGGAATGAATGGACAATATGGCAGATGTTCTCATTCAGTTTATAAAAATTGGATGCTTTTTGCTTGTTATAAATCATGAATTATTACTATTTGCTAATGTACCTGAAATTTAACACACTGCATACATTAAGTAACTTATTTTTAGTTGTCTGCAGCCAGCAATAAAACAATTGCACAAGTTAGCATGTGAAATAAGGTTTTTGATAAAAGTTCTATAAACGTGGAACTTTATTTGTATTTTTTAAAAATTTTCCAGAGAATTCGTTAACCCTAAATTCATGGCAGATGTTGGGGTAAATTGTTACAAAATAGGTTTTTATTTTTGTCCTTAGGTAATTTTGTTGAAGTTTCTTGTAACCATATGTATCTAATGTTGCAGATCTTCAGGTGCCTCCGTAGCCAGGTGGGAAGGAGCAGCAGTGCGTAGCACACGCTTCTTGATTAGACCGGGGTTCGAGCCCATCACCACCAAATACGGAGGATGCGGAAAGGTCAGAGAATGATCACCGCATATCCCGGAGCAATATGGCCTTAGTTGCTAATGCTCCTAAAAACCAAATAACAAACAACAGATCTTCATAGTAAATAATCCTGCATTCCAAGACAAGTGATTTTTTTTTTTTTTTTTTTTTTTTATAATTCAAAAATTTTATTTTTTATTCTCTTTTGGAAGTTTTTCCACTTTTATGAAGAATAAATTAACTGTGCCAAATAAATTTTTCCAGTCAGAAAAATCAGCTTCCTTTAAAATAGGACTACAAAATATCCACTGCTCAGATTTCTTAAAAAATTGAAAATCAACAGAGTGCTTGTTTTTCTACACACAATTTCAGTTTTTTTTTTTTTTTTTTTTTGGTAAGATATGATTTTTCATGTGCACAAAACATTAAGAGGTGTACATTCACATATGTATCTTTCCTGGAATACCAGGGATCTTCAGACAGTGTTCTACAAACTGGAACTGCCTGGATATCACATAATTACAGTTCATGAAGATTTATTGGTCAACCCCATGGCTATATAATAGCAAAACAGAGGTTTTAATTTTCACTTTTATATTTTTTTTTCTGGTGCTCAACAGTGCATATGCTTTTTGAAATAATGGAAAACAACACCAATAAGGTAAGTATTTTATTTTCATTATTCATTTTTTTTAATAACTGAAATTTGCGTGCATTTTCAGATTTAGGCTTATTACTTTATTTAACCATGTAATATAATTTTAAAGATATCTTATTCTGCTTTGGCAGATATTCAGAATTTTCAGGCTTGTTTACCGTAGTGGAGGCAGCTTTTTTTTTTTTTTTTTTCAGTAAATTTTTGTCAAAAACGTGTTTTGTGGATCCCATGAGAGTTCTATTAAGTAATACTTTTATCATTTTTCAGGGTGTGGAATGGCAATTCTCATTGATAATCCCTTATGGCTTAACAACAAAGAGATTCTACCAACAAATCATGTTTGGGTGACTCGAATCATAAAACAAGAAGTTTTTATTCATGGAAATATAGTGATATGTAAGTGATGATTAACATATATTTTAAATGAGATATGTAGAAATAAGTCTTCATGATGATTCAGTAAAGTTTTATATTTTGAAAAATTACCATTGCTTCCAGTGAAGCAAAATAGCAGTGGATCACCTAAACTAGTCAAAATTTTTAATGGTGTTATTTGTCCTCTTTTTTGGGGAAAAAATATCCCATACTAAGTGCAGTGTCAAGATACATTTGTTATAACAAGGCTTCAAGTTAATTGGCAGTTTCTCTTAAAAACAGTCTGAATGTTAAAAAAAAACAACAACAAAAAAAAAAACTAAATGTTATTCACTGAAAGAAATAAAAAATTTCTGTTACGGCTTGGTTCCAAATGTTGTAAACCTGATTGTTAGCAAGAGCAGTTTCAGGAAAACTTTCAGATAGTTAAAAATTTTTTCTAATATAGATATGATTTCAATAAAAACAAAAAAATTATTTCTATCTTATCAGTTATAACACATTTTTGAAAGACATGAGTATGATCACATCCATTGGCTAAGACTTTGTTAAAATCATTTCAGAAAGAATGCTAAAAAAGGAGAAAAATTTTAAAATTTGTCATAAAACACTATTATAATGATGGTATGAGTAATATTAGACTATAGGAAGGCATTAAAAACTAAAAATTAACCTGTCAGCATTTGCAAAATTTGAAGTTCCTTTGTGTGCACAAAAATTTTGAAAAATCAGCAAAAAATTATTCAAAATTGTTCAATTTTTTGATGCCACCTATAATTTTAGTCTTTTCTGAACATAACTGAAAATGTCCATGTTCCATATTAAAATCATATTTTTAATTAATTTTTAAAAATTAAAACTTGCTTCAGATCTGTTGGCCAGGGAATGCAAATTTAATAACTGTGCCCTTCAACTCTTTCATTAGAAGAGAGCATATTACTAAGAGGAATGCTTGCTGCATAAAATGTGAAGTGCACGTATAAACATTTTGATTCCAAATGACACTTCAATGTCATGAAGCTAGAGTGCATTACAGATTGTAGTAAAGCGTATGGCAGAGAAGTGAACTTGCTCTTTATAACTCTTCATGGCATACATCATTCATCACGTATGTATAATTAGGTTTAATTTAGTCATGAATTTTACCTAATTATGTGATAACAGGAAAATTCTGGAATTTTCTGCAGAGAATTCAAAGAAAACATTTTCAACAATATGTATTAGGAGTTTCAGCTTTTTTTGATGGAGTAGATGAAGCATAAATTACTGAAATATTGTCGGGATCAAATTGACCCCATGACACAGGATTAACACAAACACAGAGTAACACAAAAAAAATTATTTAAATAGCTAATTAAAATTTCAGTAAAAACAAAAGTACAATTTTCTATATACACAGTGTGCACATATACACTATATTCTAATTTTTATTATGCACATTTTTAGTTATGGTTTGAAGAGAATATTCTAAAATCTTTAGAAAGCAGTCTTTAATTTTTTATAATTTAAAGTTAAAATGCTAAATTCTTTAGAAGGTTCATATTTTCGCCTGAATTGCAAATTATCTGTTATATAGTAGTTTTGAACAGCCTAAAATTGGACATGAACCTTGACCAGCTAAGACTTTATTAAAAGACAGGTTGTTAGGATAGGCCATGGGGCTCTAACAATGATGTACAGAAACTTTTCCAGCAATCACAAGGAGTTGATTATCATGTTATATAAGGCATTGGTTTGCTGCATTTTGAGTACTGTGTACTGGTCTTGAAGCCTCATTCTAGGATGTAGTCTATTTGAATAGCTGCAGAGAAGAAGAAGAAGAATAGGTAGGAGGAGCAACAAGTTTAATCAGGGGCATGAAAAGGTACCCTTACCAAGAAAAACTTTGTCTAGAAGCTAGGCATTGAATTTATTTAAATGTTTAAGGCTTTAAATAGATCAAGCAAACTAAATGCTGATGACATCTCTACCCTTTTTTTTTTTTTTTTGAATGCACATAATGGGACATAAATTGAAAAATGATGGTTGCAGAAAAAATGTGCATAAACATGCTTTCAGCTAGAGAACAGTTGTTTGTTGGAATATATTTCCATCTGGTATAGTGAAAGTGGATGGTTAGAATAAATTTAAGGAAGGAAGGATTAGACAAATGCCACTACTAATACTAATAATAAAAGCAATTTTTTGGAAACATTTTGCTAAAATATTTGCTATGAAGTGTTATTATAACACTAGTATGGGTAGTTTTGGAATATGGAAGACATTAAAAATGATGAGAATTGAAATAGCCATTAGGATTTCAATAAAAAACAAAGTTAAGAAACAATTTTCTGTCTTCTCAGTTATAATACAATTTTGAACAGTTTGTAATATGATCATCAGAGTCCAGGTGAGATTTAAAACCATTTTAAAAACACTAAAAATGAGGAGAAAAGCAATTTCTAAAATATCATTTATAAAGTGTTATTATAATGATGGTATGAGTAAATACATAAAGATATTGAAAACTGAAAAATAGCACAGTGCATTTCAGAGAACACTAATACAAATTCATCGCTGAACTTAGTGTGCTGTGCACACACACAGTGCAAACATTCAGTATCCAATCTAATAAGTTCTTAAAGAGTTACCATAGGAATTAAAAATGTGTACTGATTTCTAATATGACTTATTTTTCTTGAAATGCAAGGTCAGCAAATATCATTAGACAGTTCAACTATTTTAGGTGATTATAATTTTTTTCATCATAATTTTGCTTCTTTGGAAGTGATGGTCATTTTTTGATCCTTTATAACATTTTTTGCTTAATTAAAGTAATTAATTTATATAAAAATAGAACATTTGTTGTAATTAGTTTTAGTTGTTACATCCATTTCACTTGATTACTTCTTCCTGGCAGTGATATTCACAAGGATTTTGAAATGTCAAAATTGTCATATAAAATAGATTAGTTACTGGAATGCTTTCTGTATTTTCCCAGAAAATTTAAATGGAGTGCAGTGTTTTTTAATCTGAATCACAATTAGAAATTCACACACACACACACACACACACCTAAGAATAAAAATTCATATGCTTGCATGTGCAGAAACAACTAAAATACAAATTAATATACACAATCTTTCATTCTTTCAAAATACTAATCTTATTCAGTACCATGCTATTACTAACATATAGTCTGATTATAACACTAGCCAACAAAAAATATTTTTTGTTATACCTCCGCAATTAAAATATGTAATTTTAGAGGAAATAAATGTGCTGATTCCGAAAATCACCATAAAAAGTCTATCACATCTACATCAAAAGTTTAACATTAAACTTTTGTTGTGGACATGATACCAATGTTTAATATTAAAATAAAGGGATATATACTTTTTGTACTTTTTCTTTGTACTTATATATTTTGTACTTTGTACTTATATATACCCCATGTACTTTTTCTGACTGAATCTCAGTTATCAGTTGATTCAACTACTGCTCATCTCAGATGTCCAAATTATTTGCTGTATGATTCCTTTCGCCTCAAAGGTGGTACTTGTGCATATGTCTGTTCTGATATTCCCTGTCAGAGACTTGGCAATTTGGAATCTCCTCTCTTTGATCTTCTCTGGCTTAAAATCTCTCTACCTCATTGTGTCAAAATCATCTGTTGTCTCTACCGTTCTCCCAACTCCACTAATCACTTGGAGCTCTTTGACTTCCTCTCTTTGCAACTTGATTTTCTCCAGTCCAACTTTCCTAACAGTGAGGTAATTTTCCTTGGTGATTTTAACGTTCACAACTCCAGCTGGCTTCCGTTTTCTAGTTCACTGACCCAGCAGGTCGAGATGCTGAGGCTTTTGCAATTACTAATGACCTTGCACTGATTGTTCATTTACCTACAAGAATACCGGACAATCCTAATCATACAGCCAATACGCTTGATCTTTTTCTCACAAACAACCCTTCTAAGTACAAGGTCGAAGTGAGAGGTCCTTTAGGCACTTCAGATCACAACTTGGTGATTGTCTCTTCTCCAATGGAACCTTTATCTCATGGCTATTCCCAACCTCGTATTGTTTGCCATTACAAGAATGCAAAATGGGATGACCTGCGAAACTTCTTTTCTTCTTTTCCTTGGTCTGATTACTGTTTCAAAACTTCTGATGTCAACGTTTGCTCAGATCGTGTCAGTGAAATTATTCTTGCAGGAATGGAATCCTTTATCCCACACTCCACTTTAAAATCTCGTCCTTTATCTAAACCTTGATTCTCCAACAAATGTACTAAGGCTGTCCAAGAGAAGAATGTTGCATATCGTAATTGGCTTGTTTCTAATTCTTCAGTTTCATTTTCTGCCTACACCAAAGCTCCCAACAATTGTAAAGTGGTTAATAATGAGTCCAAACTAGATTTTGAACAAGCTAAGAGTAGAAAACTTGCTTCTTGCCCTAATGGTAGCCGAGCATTCTGGTCCCTTGTCAAAGTTATTAGCCGCAACTTTTGTTCATCTCTGCTCCCACCTCTGTCCATACCACATGGTTCTGCTGTCGTTTCAGCTAAGGATAAAGCTGACCTGATAGTATCCCATTTTTCTTCCAACTCATGTATTAATGATCTTGGTAAAAACACCTCCCACCATTCCCAACACGCTCCATTCAATGCCTCCTGTGGCCTTCCGTCAAAAGGATGTCAGAAGGATTTTGACGAATCTTGATGCTAAGAAAGCTCCAGGTCCCGATGGTATTTCTCCACTTGTTCTCAAAACCTGTGCTCCTGAACTTACTCCCATTCTTTGTCGCCTTTTTTCACTTTCTTATTCCAAAGGTGTTTTTCCTTCTGCTTGGAAATTTGCTCATATCCAGCCAGTTCCTAAAAAGGGTGACAAATCCCTCCCATCCAATTATCGTCCCATTCCAATTACTTCTACTCTTTCTAAAGTAATGGAGAAATCAATTAACCGGCAACTCTTAAACTACCTAGAAACCTTCCGTCTGATCAACGATCGCAGTATGGATTCCGTCAGTGTCGATCCACTGGTGATATTTTGGCTTATGTTACCCATTTATGGACTAATGCAATGGAAAAGTTCGGTGAAACACAAGTAGTTGCTCTTGACATCTCAAAGGCTTTTGATCGTGTTTGGCATAAAGGTCTTCTAAACAAGCTTCCATCTTATGGTTTGCCAACTGTTTTTAGTAATTGGTTATCCAGTTTTCTCTCTGATCGCTCACTGAGGGTGATGGTAGATGGCTCTCTGTCTTCTAACTTCTCCACTAATGCCGGTGTCCCCCAAGGTTCAGTTCTTTCCCCCACTCTTCCTCTTGTATATCAATGACCTTCTTCCATTGACTGGAAATCCTATCCATAGTTTTGCCGATGATAGCACATTGCATTCAACTTTCCATTTTGAGAAACCTTGCCCTGCTCAATCAGCTTCAAGTTCTCGAAAATCTGCTGCCAATTCCTTAAATGCCGATCTTCAGGTAATTCTCCAGTGGGGCAAAGACAACTTAGTTGATTTCAACCCTTCTAAAACTCAGTCTTGTCTTATATCTCGCAAAAAGGATTCTTCTGCTCCTATGCTTATCTTTAGTGACACTCCGATTTCTAGGCAAAATGATATATCTCTTTTGGGGATTACCCTGACTTCTAATCTCTCTTGGCACAAGCACATTACAAATATTGCTTCCTCTGCATCTAAAAAACTTGGTTTTCTCTTTCGCTCTCGGCGTTACTTTTCTTCCAAACAGCTGCTCACTCTGTATAAATCGCAAATCCGCCCTGCCATTGAATATTGTTCCCACATCTGGGGTGGTGCCCCCAAAACCTCTCTCAGGCTTCTTGATTCCATTCAGAAGAGGGCAGTTAGGTTAATTAATGACTCATCTCTAACAGAGTCTCTCCACTCGCTTTCTCATAGACGTACTGTTTCTGCTGCATGCCTCTTCTACAGATACTTCCATGGGCACTGTTCTTCTGAATTGGCTTCTATAATTCCCGCTCTCTCTCTTTCAAAACAGTCCGAACACGTGCTGCCACCAGCCAACATCCATTTACTGTCCAACTTCAAACCCACAGAACCAACTTTTCATCTTCCTCATTTATTCACTCAACTGCCGTTTTCTGGAACAACCTTCCTTCATACGTATTTCCTGAAAATTACAATCTACAGAAGTTCAAGTCAACAAATATCTTCTTTTGTCTTCTCAACCTCCACCCCAAGCATGGTACTAAGTACTATAGGTTCTAATACCTCTCGTGTTTGGGGTTCTCATAAAAAAAAAAAAAAAAAAAAAAAAAATTACGTATAATACAATTTCGTAATACAAGTGTAAAAAAATATACATTCTCTATAACTCATTTATAGAGTCACAGTCATTTAATACTTGGAAAACCTTGGTACAGTCTACAAAAATTTTCACCAAAAACCCTAAGTGTGCTCTCTTCAATTTGTAAATTGTTGCATCTGAATTTGAGCCTAAGGACCATAGGTAGAAGTCTGATTATGTTTATCCCAAGAAAACCAAGGCCATAATCAATTGCTAAAATTAAGAGAATTAGCTTATATCTGTTAAAATAAATCAGTATGTCATATATTACTGGCTAGATTATGTGAAATTGGCATATTTTGGTAAAACGTAACTCACTCTATATTTAATAATTGTGACGCGATGTGAAACTGTCATGGTGATTTTCCGAATGTATGCATAAAAATTGGTTAAAAACAGTATTTAAGTTCTTGGAGGTAAAAATCGTGTTGACTAGTGTAATCATTGAAATTTTAAAAATGAACTAAACAAATTGAACTGAAAAAATATTTTCATCAAAATATAAACAGTGATGAAAAATTATGAATGAAAAAAAAAATTGATAAGACGAAATCATATTCCACACATGAAAATGCTCTGTGCTCACCACATTATAGCATGCTTGAAATGATGGTAGTAAAATTAAATTCATTTAGCTTTTTTTTTTTTTACTGTGCCAAATGGTACAAATCTTTCTTGTTGCTCTTAAAAATCTAAAATTTCTAATCTCTGAAATGGCAATTTTTTTATATATATAAATTTAAATTATATCAGTGCTTTGTGAAAGAACTGATTAGAGAAATACACAGGATCTCATCTCAATCCCAATGAATTTTATGTATTTAAAGAAAATTAAATATATAAAATATTTAATTTTCTTTAAATATATAAAATTTAAAATAGATGGCATCATCTGGTGGATGAATTGCTAGTATTCTAGTGTTAATACACATGATAAAAGAGACAATGCCTGTCTGTGATATCATTCAGTAAAACTGAATGATATCACAGATAGGCATTATGTTGTGATGGGTGCTTTTGATAATTACCTGCTGCGCTAAATTTTGTTTTCTACATGTTAAGAGTTCTAGACAAGAATAAAAATAGAATTAAATATTGTTTATCCTTAGGACTGAAAATAGCCCTCTTCATTAAATATAAATAAAATGTTGAAAAATACAACTTGTGAAAATTAACTTCAGAATACTTTCACAGAATGTGATTAACTCGTGTCATGCAGTATTATTAACTGTTTGCTAAACTTTGTATTTTGCACACAAATGGCACTAGAGTGTAGTCACAAAATTAAAATTTCAATGCTAATTTTGATTTATTGGGACTGATAATTTTTCCCAATACAAGAAAACTTTACTGAATCATCATAAAAGGATATTTCTGCATATCTCGTTTAAAATGTATGTATAAATATATTGATAATGTATATATTTATTAAAAACTTGCCTTGTCTGTTGATTCACGAGTCACCCAAACATCACATTTTGTTCCCATAATCGGAAATTTTGTCGTTATGTGGAAAGTGATTAAAATTCTCCACAGCAAACTTGCCTTTCCAAGTCATGAAAAAATTATAAAACTAATAAATAATAAATCAGCCTTGAATAAAGACAATCTCACAGAATGCATTTTAACAAAAATGTTTACTGAAAATTAGTTGTTTCACTTGTAGTAAACCAGTCTGAAAATTCCAAATGACATCTGCTAAAGTAGAATAAGATATTTACTTTGGCAGAAGATGCATATGTGAACATATAATCTCTACTGTGTTGCACACCTTCATGTCAAAATTGTCCAACTGAAAAATGGATATTTAGTGTTTCAATTTGTAAGAGTTTTAAACAGCAATGGGTATTTTGTGAAGGAAACTTGTGAAATAAAGTTTTTTCTGATGGTAAAAACTTTGTGCTAAATAATCATATATTCACTTACATGTGGGGTGACCTCCAAACAAGATTAAAAGACAAAATATTTGGATTATGAAAAATGTCACCAACTCTCTTGGAATGCAGGATTTTTTTCACATCCTGATTCCAAGTTGGGTACACATGGTTACATGATACCCCACTAAAATTTATGTGATTGCTAGAAGATAAAATGTATTTTGTCACTATTTACTCCCACATCAGTAGGAATTTCGGCTTATCAATTTGCAAAAAAAATAATAATATACATATTGGCATTGCACCGAAAGCTTTTTTTTCTTTTCTTTTTTTTTTCACTTGTTAACATGCATCTGTTTTACTATTGGTTTGCAAATATCTGAATAAAACAGCTCACATAAAAATGTTTGTGATTATATGATTGTGAACTTTTAAATTAATAAAATGAAATTTTGTGTTAAATTTTTGAATTTTAAACATATTCACATGTTTATGAATAAAATTAACAGACAGTTTCATTTCATTTAATTTTATTCATCCAGCCTGGAAAAGCTAATTCCTAAGGATTAAAAATAGCCTTAATCTGATTAATATTGCTGTTTTGTGATTATGACATCACTAAGGCAGTGAGAGGAAAAAAATTATTTATTATTTTCAAGTGACACTGAAAGAGGAGTGCAAAAAAACTCTTATCATGGGAGTGTTCAGAAAAATATACCCAGTTAAGTGGATTTCTAAGCATTTAACAATGCTAATCTCAGATTGTGGTTTGCAAATTTGATCAGGAGGTGAAAAGACAAGACTTTCATTCATTAAAAACATTCTTTAATTATAACAAACTCAATTAAAAATTAAGAATGTTGGATTAATTAACTGGAATAAGGTTATTTTCAAATTTTAAATCCATTAGGAATACCTAAAGGGAAAAAAAATTAACTCGTAACTTTAGTAAAATATTTCTCAGTATGAAATGCATTCTATTACAGATTACAAATTAAAAGGAGGGAAAAATGAGACAAATAATAACAGTTATTCTGAAGGCTTTGTAGTCAGAAAAAACAGACTGCACCTTTTGAAACTTCATGAAAATATTTCTTGATGACATCATACAATTTAATACATCATTTTCACAATTTTCATGTCAAAAGTCTTAGTAATGCAGTAGATTAGGCATTTTCCCATAAAGTATTATTTGAAATTACCCTCAAATATTTTTATAAAAATATTGTGGTGCCATCCAGTAGAAAAAAAAAAATTAAATAAATTTAGAAATAAAAAAATTTTAAATAAACTACTGGAAAATTCTGGCTGCTGTGCCACAAAGTACTCTTATCATGGGAGCAAAATTGGTTCAAGGTATAGTTTACAATGATTATGTGATATCATTTGTCGATGACTTCACACAATGTCAGATATTTATGTCTGAATGTGATAGCATTGAGAGTAATGTCTTATTCAATTGTCTGTTTAGGAGACTGGTATGTACAGTGCCCTGTCATTATTATCTGGACACCTGCATATCTACAAATAATCTTTACTTATAGGAAAACTAGTAATGTGTGATGAAACCTTTAGTTATTTTGACAGCCTCTAGTTTCCATACAACACTCCACCAGTTTTTTGTAAATGTCCTCTGATATTTTCCTCCTTTTGGTCTTCAAAGTGCCAATCTGTTCAGGTTTGATTTTTGGGCAGTCTCTCACATGCACTTAACAATCCAATTCATCCCAGAGATTATAGGATTGAGGTCAGGACTCTGGGGTGGCCAGTCCAACTTTTTAGACACTCAAGTTCACAACGCAAGTAGTATGACATGGAATGTTGTCTTGTTGATACAGGCATAGGCTGCCTTTGACATGCTGCCACAATGTAGATGAATTATTATCCAGGACATCTAGAAAAATGTGAGCATTCATGGTTTGTCCAAAACAACCAATGATCTCAAGCCAAACTATGAAAAACAGCACCAGACCATCACGTTTCCTCTTCCAAACTCCATTGTCAGTCCGGCCAGTAGCTTTCTTTGGGTGTATGCCATGCCCAAGCACAACCATCAGACATGTTAGACTGTGTATGATACAGCTTTTGATTGGTCTGTGGCCCAGTAATTGCAGGCCTTACACCGAGCTGGATATGTCTGGTATTATTTAGGGTGATCAGTGGCTTGTGGATGGCTGTACACCATGGTAACCGATATCATTCAGCATCCTGTATGCTGTACTGGTGTTGACATATGTTATTATTAGCCATATGGTACAAGGAAGCCTGAGGCTTATGCTGCACCAGCCAAAAAAAAAAAAAAAATTCCCCAAGTTACCCCCTGAGAGTGTCCCAATCATGTCAGTGAGAGCCCGTGTCTTCTGAAACAATGTTGACCTGCATTCAGAGCAGATGATTCTTTGCAGGGTTCTCCTTTAATGTTCCATCAGTTTCAGAGATTCTCTGGATCATTTCATGATGGTTTCAGCACTAGTCCACTTCCATTTGCAGATCATATCACCAGTTGTTGGTCTAAGAATCTTCAGTGCCATTGAAATATCACATATATATGGATTGCTTATGTGGCACCCTAGTACCATTCTGCTGGAAGTCTGTTAATTCTGTCTGTTGCAGCATCTTGTATTAACACTTGTACTGCTGTCTCCTTGAAGTCCTATGAACATATTTATATCTCATATGTGGTGCTTGGGTAGGATGTGACTGCCTATCAGTGAATGGGTGTCTAGATGATAATGGTAGGGCAGTTCATGTCATGTAATCATGTGTACATTGTGTACACTATACTGTGAGAAATAAATCCACACCATAATCTTACCTCCCCAAATTTCATTGTTGGCACAATGTACCGTGGCAGCCGATGTTCTCCCAGCATTCTCTATTAGCCTATCTGAATGTAATCGGGCACAGCAGATCCATATGGCCAGTTATATCCACAGAGCAGTGGATATAACTGATATCCACTGCTCTGTGGACTACACATCTTACACATAGGGCGGCGCTGCGATCGCGAATGTGAACAGACGCATCCGCACGAATAGCCACTTGATGTAAACGGCGGATAGTGACCGACGACGATTTTGCTGGATTTGTATTGCTACTAGAATTTCAGCATGGATTTTTTTGTTTTGTGGGCAATTGCTGATGAAGATCAGTAATTTAAACCAGGTAAGAGTTTTATTGGTTATAGTTTCTGCTTATTTTTGTGTCTTTGAGTGTGCTTTTGTGCAGCGGAATTGCTACAGCATCAGCAGTGATCTCACTGTTACAATCACTGCATTGCTTGCACCTCAAAAACTCAGAGATTTTGAGTATATTAAAGTTAAAATCACTTACACTTAACTTATTTTGGATGGGGAACTTGATTCTAACAGTAGTTTTAATGTATCTTTAGAGTTTGAGATAGTTTTCTTTGTTCTTAGTGGGTTTCCCTGCCAAAACTGGAAAAAAGCAATTCTTGAGTTATAATAGGTATAGACTGAAAATAAGCATGTTAAAGTACTGCCCCTCAATGTAAAGGACAATAAAAATGGATAAAGTGACTGAAAAAGAACAAAATATGAACGATAAAAGGCAAAAATACGGAAATCATGACTTACACACAGATTATCTCAGACTCTAAAGTAAGAGTATTAAGGGAAAGCACTCTCAACAAGAATGATGAAATAAATAATGAAGACGTAGATACATGCCCTCCAGGCTGCCTTAGTGTGAAAAGGGCCAAAAAAGGGAGGAACCTAGTTGAAAATAGACAGGGTAAAGAGAAAGAAAATAGAGAACTGATTGATAAAAAACAGAAGAGGAAAAAAGGTTTCGGGCGATAAATGAGATGGAAGACCCAATAAAACAAATAAGAGTTGCAACTCTACTTAGAAGACTTCCACACCCAGACGAACAGAATAACATCTGCAACTAGACTGCAGATAGTTACTTGCTGGATAGTTTGGAGCAAAGAGTGTCATAGACCTAAACACAGAAAATAGAATATTAAGATCTAAAATAGAAAATGTGACTGAGGAAAGAAACAGTTATAAAGAAATAAACGCCCTAAGTTATGCTCAAGCAGCAAGAGCAGGCAAAACAGTATATCCAACCCAAGAAACTTAATAAATCTAAGGAAACACCCAGGAGTAAAGATACTAATATAGTTATTTTAAAAGCAAAACTGAAGCCCCACCTAAAAGAAATTAAAATAAATAGCATGAGAAAAGTGAGAGAAAATGGTGTGCTGCTGGAAGTAGCAAACAAAGAAGATCTGAAAAAGGTAGAATCAAACCTAGAAATCTTAAAACTTGGATTAAAACCAGAAAAACCAAAAGGAAAGAATCCACGTGTACTGCTATTTGACGTCATACAAACTACACCAAGAAAGAGAAGAATGATGATATCCAACTCAGGACCCTGGGTGTAGCAAGCCCATACTCACCAGATGTGATTCCCTGGGGTAAATATATGACTGCTGAAGCCTTCTTGGATAGCACAGTTGACAGAATCACCCTCCTCCCCACACTGGATGGAAAAGGCTTGAGTTCAAATCCTGTCAATGATGATGGGAGGAATTTTTATGGGTCTTTTTCACAACGTGGCTGAGTTAGCTCAGGCGAGGGTAGCATGGTTTTTTACTCCCAGAAACTTGGGTTTTTCATCCAGCAAAACAGAAAATCGATCCCAGGATATATGCAATTTATATACAATATACAAAGAGTAATGTGGCTTTAGTCACCGATGCTCCTAAAAAAAAGATATGATTACTGAAGATGTTCAAGAATACTGGTAAAAAAAAGAGGCTGGCAAAGCGGATTTTGTTGAAATGCTATCAGAGGTAAAACCAAATCAATTCAGAGGATGATAGCACAGATGAAAATTCTGAACTTCCAAATTTTATGCTAAAAAAGCATAGTGGACAGCATAAAGTTAGCCGAGCAATTAGAATCTTATTTTTTGAATGCAGATCCTTCTACTGAAAGGAGCACAAAGTTCAAACGGGAGCTTCAAAAATGCTTAGTTCTATATGATGAAATTCACAAAATAATGTATCAAGCAAAAAGCAAACAAAACCAGATTACTGATTTTTAAAGAGAGCAGAAGATACACGAAATCTAGAATTGTGTTAATTTTAACATTTTGTAAATGAAATAGTGTATTTTTTTTAGCTTTTGGAACGTACCCCCCTTTCTACTTTCTTAGTCTCGTGTAACATGGTTTTGTACAACACGACATTTAATAGGAAGCTAATTACCGTGTTATACGAGGGTTACTTGTATAATTTATATTACCAAAATCTTTATAAAAATCAGTGACATAATTTTTATTGTTTAAGTGATACAAAATGCATTTGTGTTGTTTTACAAAGCAGGGTATTTTAAACATCTCTGTGTGTGCGTGCACTTGGACACTTCACTTTCACATATTTTTTTTAGGTTTAGACCATATCTAGGCAGAAATTTTTGAATTTGATGTTAAAGTTGGATTTAATATTGCCTTTTATTCTTTAGTTAAGGATGAAATTGAATCATTTGATTTTTAAATTTTGCCTGACTGCTGCTTTTTTTTTTTTTAATTATACTTGTTTGAGCTTAAAAGCCTCATTGATGTATGTTCTGAAATGAATGTAAACGGGATAAAAAAAAAATATATCTGAATTTGCAAAAATTAACTTAATTCTATTTTTATAACTGCACCCTGTTTAGCATGAATAAAAAGATTTCTCAGAACCCATATTATACAAACTGTAGACATTCCCAAATGAGAAATGCTAAGTGTTTTTTTTACATTTTATTCATGCTGTTTTTTTTTTTTTTTTTGCTTCAACAATAGCACTTGTTTCAGAATTGATATTTTGAGATGATTGACCAGCCCTCAGCTGACTCCTGTCCTCTTTTGAATCCTGTTGACACTTTCTTCTCACTGTTTCACAAAGTTTTACTAAGTATCACCATAAATGAGTGATACTTTCCCAAACACTAATCATCTTTTGTGGATTTCTTTAGCATTTCTGCCTCTTTGGTCAAAAATTTGATTTCTGAGAGAATGATGCTCGATTTGCTGGATATTCATTTTTCTTCCAACTAACAACTTAAAAGTTGTTAGTTGGAAGTGTTAGGTGGGTTGGAAAACTGCTAGCTTGGGTGAGACAAAGACCAATAGATTGACAGTAGCCACTGGCAGAGGTGAAAGAGATTCTTGCACTGCTTCTATTAGAATGAGCAGAAGACTGAAAAACAAGATGCATGGTATTTCAGAGACTGCTGGGAGCCATTGCAGTACAAGTAAACACATGGGTTGTGTTAGGGTAGCTAAGAATAGAAACAGGTGCAGGTATACTTGCGTGTGCACCAATGCTAGGAGTTTAGTAAATACATTTGATGAATTTGAGGTATTGCTCAAAACATCAAAGGCAGATATTGTTGGGATATCAGAGACGTGGTGTCACACAGATATAAGGGATGCAGAACTGGAATTTGGGGAGTACAATGTCTACAGAAAGGATAGACAGGATAGGAAGGGGGGAGGGGTTATGTTATTAGTTAAGAAACACATAAAAACCAAGGAAGTGAAGCCAGTCGACATCGCTGAACAGTGCAGTGTTGAGTCAGTTTGGTGTGACATAAGCATTGGGAGATCAAAATTGAGAGTAGGAGTGTGCTATAGGCCTAATGACTCTCACGAGTATAATAAGAAACTGTACAGGGAAATAGAGTGGGCCAGTAAATCAGAGTCTTATAATGGGAGATTTTAATTTCCCAGATATTGACTGGAATTTGGGGGCTGGTCACTCACACATTAGCAGGGCTTTTGTGGATTTATTGGATGATTGTTTTCTACATCAGCATGTTTGGGAGGCAACTAGAGGGAGTAATACTCTTGATTTGATTATCAGCAATGATTCTTCATGCATTAAGAATCTGCAGATAAACGAACCACTAGGTGGCAGTGATCACAGTGTGCTGAGGTGGGATTTACTCAAAGAGGTAACTACCATTAGGGGTAAAGGGAAGGGTTATTGCTTCCGTAAAGGCGACTACGATGGACTGAGACAGTATTTAAATTCTATACAGTGGGACCAACTGATGATGTCACCAACAGCAAATTCAAAATGGGAAGCATTCAAAGAACGTATCTTGGAAGCTACTAGGCTTTACATACCAACTAAGAAATATTGTTCAAGGTTTAGGCCAAAATGGATGTCAGATGAACTAATGAGGCATATGGCAGAGAAGAAAAATGCATGGGACACTTACAAATTAACACATGACACAGAAGCCTATGATAGATACAAGTTGATATGCAACCAAGTTACAAAGGAGGTTAGGCAGGCGAAGGCAGATTACGAGAAATCCTTGGCAAAGGATGCAAAGAAAAACAGCCAAGAGTTCTTTACTTATGTAAACTCTAGAAGGAAGGGGATGAATCAGATTGGTCCACTTGATATTGATGGGTCAACTGTTGATGATCCTGCTCAGGTAGCTAACAAACTAAATGAATATTTTGCATCGACATTCACACATGAGGAGTTATTCAGCAAGGGGAATGCCAGAGGTATATTCAACTCTAGCAGTAAGCTACAAAGTAAGAATCTTGAAATAACTGGGAGTAAAGTGGAGGAGAAATTGTTGAAGATAAACACAAGAAAGGCACCCGAGGTGGGATCTATCCAGTTATATTAAAGGAGGCAGCAAAGGAAGTAAGCAAACCATTAACCATAATTATGAGAGCGTCCTTGGACTCAGTGGAGGTACCCATAGACTGGAAATGTGCAAATGTGACCTCAATTCACAAAGGAGGATCAAAGGCTGACACAAGTAATTATAGACCTGTGAGCTTAACTTCTGTTCCAGGAAAATTAATGGAGGCACTGGTTAAAGAAGCACCAGGATCCTTTAGACAAGACTTCAGTTATAGCTCAGACACAGCATGGTTTTGTTAAGGGGAAGTCTTGCCTGACCAATTTGATTGGATACTATGATGCAGTCACAAAAGAACTGGATGCAGGGAATAGCTTTGATATTATATACTTGGATCTTAGAAAGGCTTTTGATACTGTTGCACATGGAAGACTGCTACACAAATTGGAGCAGTGTGACATTGGGGGCAAATTGCTGCTATGGATAAAGGGGTGGTTGCGGGGGAGAAGACAGAGAGTGGTAATCAATGGACACTGCTCATCGTGGACTAATGTTATTAGTGGAGTCCCTCAGGGCTCAGTGTTAGGTCCATTATTGTTTTCTGTATTTATAAATGATATTGATGATGATGGTATATCAAGCTTAATGTCCAAGTTTGCAGACGATACAAAGGTTGGCAGGGTTGTCAAGGACACTACTGACACTATGCTGCTGCAACAGGATCTGGAAAGGTTGAGCAGATGGGCTGAGAGGTGGCAAATGAAGTTTAACATTGACAAATGTAAAGTACTACACATGGGAAACAGCAACCCCAGAGCAACGTATCAACTCTGTGGTACTACACTGACAGTGGTAGAGAATGAAAGGGACTTGGGGGTGGTTGTGCAGGCAGATATGAAGTTCTCTGAGCAGTGCAGACGGGCTGCAAGAGTAGCTCATGGAGTATTTACAATGATCTACAGGAATTTTTCCAGCAGGGATAAGGAGGTGATTATTCCCTTGTATAAGGCAATGGTCAGGTCACACCTAGAGTACTGTTTGTTGTTATTTGGTTTTCAGGAGCATTAGCAACTAAGGCCATATTGCTCCGGGGATATGCGGTGGTCATTCCCTGACCTTTCCGCATCCTCTGTATTTGGTGGTGACGGGCTTGAACCCCGGTCTAATCAAGAAGCGTGTGCTACGCACTGCTGCTCCTTCCCACCTGGCTACGGAGGTGCCACTAGAGTACTGTATACAGGTCTGGAGGCCTCATTTCAAGAAGAATGTAGAGTTGCTGGAACGAGTACAGAGAAGGGCAACAAGATTAGTGAATGGAACAAAGGGGTGCTCTTACGAAGAAAGGCTTACATTTTGCAAATTACAGTGTCTGGAGACTAGGCACCAGCGAGGTGATCTGATAGAGGTGTATAAAGCCTTGAATGGTTTAAGCATGCTCAGTGCTGATGGGATTCTTCCTCTAGCTCAGAAAAATCACCTGAGAGGGCATAAATTCAAATTGAGGAAAGACAGATGTAGGATAGACGTGCGGAAATTTGCCTTTAGCCAGCGGGTGGTTGGTTGGTGGAACAGACTTCCATCCCTTGTCGTGGAGGTTGATAGCCTAAATAAGTTTAAGGCTCAGCTGGACAGTTATTTTGAACGAACAGAGGGGTGAAGTGGAAGTGGTTTTTTTTTTTTGGCTGATGCTGCATAAGCTTGCTTTCTTGCATCAAATGCCTCTACTAATGCTAGTGCTAAAAGGAAAATAAATAAATAATTGAAATTTCGAAACTGCATGCGATATTGACAGTGGCGGATTTAGCACTTGAGAGGCCCCAGGTGCAGTTCAATTTTGAGGCCCCCCTCTACATATTTTCGGTACCACTACAGTGTGCATTCTACGCGCACGTTTTTACTATAGCACGCGCTCTAGATTTGGTGTTGCGGTTTTAATCATTTTGGTTGCGCAATTCTTTCATACATATTTTATCTAATGTTTAAATGAAAAAATGGCACAACTAAGCATTAATGATAATACAAAGGGTACTAGGAAAGTTTTGCAATATGACGCAACAACGAATCACAGGAAGCTGCTTGTTGCTGCATGTTGAGACATGTTCATACGTGCATAGTAGCCGCCGCGCCAAGTCGATGGGCTCAGTTATTCATTATTAGTGAGAGTGTAAAGTGCTTGCAATGGCATCGTGGTCACGAAATGAGATAAGGACAGTCTTGCGGTATAATTTCGTGCGTGGTTTAACCATAGACCAGTGCTTAGAAGAAATGACTCTTGCACTAGATGATGATTGTCCACATCGTACAACGATATTCAGGTGGTATAGAGAATTCCAAAGGGGAAATTTCACTCTGGAGGATTCTGAGAGGCCGGGAAGGCCACGAACGTCAGTTACGGAGGAAAACGTTACTGCTGTGAGGAAAATGCTTGACGAAAACAGGCGAGTGACCTACCAACAGATAGAGGATACTTTGGGCCTAAATGCACCAGCAATTCGTTCGATTCTGCAAGTTCATTTGCACGTGAAGAAACTTTGTTCTCTCTGGGTGCCGCATCAACTGACTGAAGAGCAGATGACACGACGTGTGACTTGGTGCCGGGAGATGTTAAAAAAGTTTGATAAGGGGCAATCTCGGTATGTGAACAACATCGTGACAGGTGACGAGACTTGGCTGTACTATTACGATCTGCCGACCAAGGCTCAAAACAAAGTTTGGGTCTTTGATGATGACGACACACCCGTAATTGTCAGAAAATCCCGATCTGTAAAGAAGAAAATGATAGCTGTATTTTTCAAATCGAGTGGAATTGTGGAACGTGTCGTTTTGGACACGCAGAAGACAGTCACAGCTAAGTGGTATACTGAACAATGCCTGCCTAAAGTCATTGGATCTATGAAGAACCTGCGGCCAAAGTCAAGAATGGACACCTGGTACCTCCATCACGATAATGCTCCAGCTGACCGCGCCAAAGCCTGCACCGAATATTTGACCACGACAGGACTGAAACTTCTCGAGCACCCTCCCTAAAGTCCAGACCTTGCTCCCTGCGACTTTGCACTGTTCCCGCATGTGAAAATGAAGCTAAAAGGGAGGCGGTTTTCCAGTGATGAGGACCTTCTACGGGCTTGGGACAACGAGTGTGCTTTACTCCCTAGCGAAACTTGGCAGAACTGGTTTAAAGATTGGTTTCGGAGGATGGAGAGGTGTATTGAATGTAGAGGAAATTACTTTGAAAAAATTAAATAAACAAAGCTGTATTGCAAAACTTTCCTAGTACCCTTTGTACATGCTCTACTTCAGATTCACTTAGCTTGCATAGATATTTCAAATAATATGTGGGGATATTCACATAACAGTTTACTAACTTCTCATATTAAATTATAGTTTTATTCATTAACAGTAATAATGATGAGTGTAAAAATTAAAAATGAAACAATTTTATTTTTTTTTTTGAGACCTGAGATTTGAGGCTCCCTCTATTTAAGAGGCCCCAGGCGTGCGCCTGTGCGGAAATCCGCCACTTGGTATTGACATACAATTTATTTCATGTTATTTTATAGGGCATTAAGCTAACAAAATAACCTATTCGATAATTTATTAATAGATTTCATATATTCTGTTTTCAGGATTCTTCGACCACCATCATAGGTTGTAATACGTTTCGTGTTTGAGCTTTTTTTTTTTTTTTAATGAAAACAGCTAAATTGTGCCAGTCATGCGTCATATTTTTAGCAAAACGTTTTTTTAAATCTCCTTGTGCACTGTTTGGTATTTGACTAGAATACACCTCGAAATGATTTATTACTGTATTGATAAAGCACATCCTCGTACATTTTCATCTTTTCAATTTACGAGTAATACGGGATGTTGATAGTATTTGATTTCCTTCCCCAGCAAATTTGAACCACACCTACTTCCGCATCCGGAATTGTTTGTTATTTCTATCGTTTCCACATACAAAGGGAAATTTAACAGGCTTTGAATTTTAGTTTATTTAGGGGCATTATTATTATAATGCATAATTATTATCATCACCATATCTTCCCCTTTCTCTTCCCAATGTAAACAGTTTACTTATCGAAACGTGCTGTTTCCGTATATGGATCTTAAATATTCTTTTAGCAGCATGGTGCCCAGGTATATCAAGAAATGAAAATTGGTGAAATACGTGGTACGGAAGTACCACGAAACGTCTGAGAATAATCTGTAATTCTTTAAGAAATTAAAGGCAGATTATACTCCACCAAGGTTGAAGTTCTCATTATTTCGCCGATTTCAATTTATCGAAACATAATTTGTAAATTTTAACTTCCTAATAATCAGAATATACGGGAAGGAATGAGAACGTTACTTACACGCGAGTACAGAAATAATTAAGAATTGTCATATATTTGTTTATAACTTTTAATAACTTTACTTTTCTTATGGTTGCAAGCTTGTTAAAAAAAACTGCAGCCATTATCAACGCATGCAGGATGGAAGCTTCCTCAACATTTCATGCTGAGGAAAACGGACCATAATCTGCCACGCTTGTCTAATGCGGGTTGGCAGATCGACCGTATTTAGCAGTCAGGGGCTCCAACCCCGGTCTACTCAAAGAGCTTGTACTACTCTTACCGTTTGTTTGTCCCGGAGTATAAACAGATTATTAATTTTACTGCACTCCCGCTTTTGACCACTCTGCTACGGAGGCAAGCTTGTTATAAAGGCGTAGTAGTAATTTTTTTTTTTTTTTTTGTTAACGTTCTAGAAGTCATATCTATTTTATTGAAATGTGACAGTAGAAGCGATAAATTGTGAGGCGCTATCATCTTCTGGGCTATTCAAGAATTTCGCGACGTTGTCGCAAAAATAAGATACACTAAACCCCCGCTATTCGCGGGGTTTACGTTCCTGAGAAATGTCGCGAATACCTAACCGAAAACGCGAATACTGAGTTATGGCTCCCATAGTAATAAAGGGGTTCCGTTCCAAAGTATGAAATATATAAGAAAAATTAGTCTAAAATTTTGTCTATGTATGTATTATATGTACCTTCGTAATATGACTATGTACATAGACAGTACATAGTGAAATGCAAGCATATGGCATCGAAATGAAAATAAGAAACAATTTAATATTAAATGTAATATTTATTAGAAATTTCAAACAAATCTTTCAAACCAGCGCCTTTGCTAACTAAAAAAACTTATTCGCTAGTGCTATCACCAGTTTCCCTAAAGTGTTGATAAAGGAGTTTTGCCTTTTCACGAATGATGAGTGAACTTAACGGAATTTTATTTTGAGTTCGGTCTTCTATCCACAGATTTAAAGCCTTTTCCATATTTTCTAATTTAACATTACGAGTTACAGAGCAAATTTTTGAAGCAATTAGCGTGTTTTCATGGACACTATGGCGGATTTTTTATTCAGATTTTTTGATTGATCGTACCGTTGACTCATTGATTTTATAAAATTTTGCCACTGAGGAGACACTTTCACCATTACAAATTTTATCTAATAACTCAATTTTATTCGCTAATGTCATCACCTTCATTGATATTTTCACATTTCCCTTGTTATTCGTAGCCATATTTTTGTAGGGGTTAGAAAGAACTTGTCCACAATAAATTCACTTTCTTCCATTAACACACTCGAAAAAAGTCTGTTTTACACTGCAAAACGGTAGATTTTATCACTTTTGTAAGCATATCAATTTATAAATTGATAAATTTATTCAATTTATAAGCATAGAAATTAAAAGCAAACGACGAAACCTTCCATGACAAGCGCATAACACATACGGAACAAGGATTAGCGAGAAACATCCACGCTCGCGATTTTGTCACCCCTCTCCCCGGGAAAGATAATTTTAGCCACCCTCATGTTTTTTTATGGCGGAAAATATTCACGGCGCTTTAAACTTCACATTTTTTTAGGTTTCATTTTATATTAAATCGGCGATCGCGAATACGTGAAACCGCGAATAGCGGGGTTTTACTGTATATGAAAGATTTCTTTGAATATGCATTATGCAAGGGCATAATTGTAATTTTTTTTTTTTCTTTTTGTTAACCTTCTAGAAGTCATCTGTTTTATTGAAACGGGACAGTAGAAGCGATAAATTGTGAGGTGCTATCATCTCTTCTGGACTATTCAAGAATTTCGGGACGTTGTCGCAAAAATAAAGATACTGTATATGAAAGATTTCTTTGAATAAAATGCGAAAATCGTGACACTTGCCTTTTTCTTAAACACTTCGAACTTCCTCACCCCTGGAATTGTTTTTCGCAGTGTTTTTAAAAGGGGACGCTGAACTAAATCTCGGGCCTTAAAAATGAAAAACCAGGTGCCAAGCCCATCTGGTCAGATGGGCTTGGCACACACAGGGGCCTGATTCTTCCATTTCTTGGTGATTCCTCTCTCTCTCTCATTTGAAATTTTTTTTTTTTTTTTTTTTGGCTGGTGCAGCATAAGTGTCAGGCTTCCTTGCACTATATGGCTAATAATAATAATCTTGTGTAAAATGGGTCCCAAGATTTTGAAATAATGTATGTTTCAAATTCGTCACGTTTTCTCTTGGAAGACGAACTGATCCACATCGGTTAAACTTAGACTTAGTTTTGACCTGCATGGTTCCACTGTGTTGGGCAAAACCTGGTTACAACCAGTAGATATTATGAATTTTAGTATTAGTATTGGCTGTACAATGAATGTGGGTATGTATTCCAGATGGTTTTCATAAAAGCACCGACACAAGTTTAGAATTTGACATATAAAAAAATTTTATTAAAAAAATAATCTAAAATTAATAATTTCGTTTTTTCATATCAACTGTTATCTTTTTTATTATTTTTTTTCATCCAAAACGGCTCAGAGGTGTATTTAAAAAAAAAGCTTGCAAAGTCAGAAATACACACCCTATTCTATCCATCGAAATTGAAAGTTTCAGTTGAAATCCCCCCCCCCCCCCATTATTATTGAGACAGTTAAAATACATATTAGTATTAGACATACAGGTTGGGTATGTTCGTGTCATATGGCACCTGGGATTTTTCCCATCTCCGCTTGTGTTCGCTGTATCGAGAACAGTACACTGTCAAGCCAATGACTTGAAAGTGTGCGGACCATGTCTGTGCAGTGTGGTGTTGTGCCCATTGTTTGTCCGGCTTATTGGCTGCCAGGCCCCGACGTTGCCCATACCTCGCCATTTGGAGGCTAGACTGGTGTATCCAGTATCATAACAAGTTGCTCTGGCAGGTCCTGCCACCTAGTTTCCCGGGATTTCAGTGGCTAGGACCTAAAAAAAAAATCACGCGTTTGACATTAAGGCTTAATGGGATTTCTGTTAGGAAATCGCTGATTGGGGTTGAACGCTAGAAAGGTGTTAAAAGGCCTAATAGGTCGGACAAAATATTGTGTTATTAAATTTAGACATGAGATGTACGCTAACTGAAAGATAGTGTTAATTGTCCCCTATTGGGACCCACTGTTGCCCACTCTTTTCCAAAAGGAAGCAGGTCAGGCACCCAGTAGATTAAAAAAAAAAGGGGGGGGCCCCTACACTAGAATTGGGCCGAAAGAGATTTACATTAAAGCGGTAGAATTTAGACGTTGATTAGAATTTGGCTGCATTGTTAAGAGGTGTACTTGGTCGGTACTATTAGACATACAGTGAAATTTGCTTTGCCGGACAAAAAAAAAAAGTAAAAAATAGATAAGAAAATACAAATTATGCGTTTCCCTCCTCACCTTTCAGCTAACCTTTGAATTTCTTCAAACTATCAGCCTGAACTTCCCTTCCTTTTACCCTTGATGGTAGTTACATATTTAACTAGATCTGATTATCAGCAGTGATAATGCATGCTTTAGGAATTTGCAGATAAAGGAACCACTAGGTGACAGTGATCATAGTCTACTGGTGTGGGATTTACTTAAAGATGTAACTACCATCAAGAGTAAAAGGAAGGGTTTCTGTTTTCGTAAAGGTGACTACAATGGTCTTAGGCAGTTTTTGAATTCTATACATTGGGATCAACTGATGATGTTAAAAACAGTGAATTCTAAATGGTAGGCCTCCAGAGAATTAATCTTGGAAGCTACTAGGCTTTTCATACTAACTAAAAAATACTGTTCAATATTTAGCATTAATGGATGCCACATGAACTAATGAGGCTCGTGGCAGAGAAGAAAAATGCGTGGGATGCATATAAATTAGCAGGTGACAAAGAGGCCTACGGCAGATATAAGCTAGTCTTTAATCAAGTCGTAAAGGAGGTTAGGCAAACGAAGGCTGATTATGAGAAATCCTTGGCAAAGGCAAAGAAAACAACAAAGACTTCTTTACTTATGTAAGCTCTGTATATATACACTAGGGCTTGCATAAAACCGAGTTTAACCGAAGTTCACTCTTAAAACCGATTTTCTCAGACTTAGGGAAAATAATTAAAAGCTTATAACACAGGTATTTATTTTATCTTGGGTAGATTGTACAAATCGTAATCAAATATTTTAAACAAAATCTATCACCTCTTATAGTAAAAAAAAATAAAAAATTAAAATGCTCCAAAAAAGTAACCAGCTTGAGATTATACAAAATTACAAATTGTATTCAAATCCTTTGAATAAAAACTATCCTCTCGTATAGTAAACAAAAAAAAAAAAAAAAAAATAATAAGCCCTATAATAATAAATAAATAAAAATAATGTGAAAAAAAACAGCCTGGGGAAATTACTATTTATTGCTCAGCTTTTTGCTGAAAATGATCCTTTAAAAAACACAGTATATTAAGCATTTTTCCTGATAGACTTGACCTTATTTTTGTGTTAAAGAGACCAGTGATCGAAAACACTCTGTCAGATTGGACACTTGTTGGTTTAATGGTCAGCAGTGCTCTATAAACTTTCTCCAGCTTTTCATTTCTACTGCTAATTGCCTCCAAAATTTTAAATTCTTTGCTGATTTCCAATTCACTCGGATATTTTGAAGGCTCTTTAGTTAATCTCTTTATTACACTATCATACTCTCGCATGAGTGTATCTCCAACATTGGAACTAGACGAGTATTTGTTTTCTTCTAAAAGAACAGTTCGCTTATTTTCAGTTTCTTCATTCAACGCTAAGACTCCTTCGGAATGTTTTGCAAATAATCTCTGATAAATCTCTTCAGCATGCTTTTTCAAAACTTGCTTACTTGGAAAAACAAAAGTTCTTGAACCTGAATCTTCTTTCCTAAACTTTTTGGGGTTGTGTAGATAGCTCAGCAAAGCCACAGTTTGTGGCAATTTCGTCTTGCATTGTAACGCTGCAAAAGGCTTTGATGAAACTTTAAAGCAAATAGGTTTTTCTGCTGTATCAAGCTTAGGCAGAAATTCTATTGAAGACTCGGCTTTAAGTAAGTCTATCTTCTGAGGTTGTGGCCTTCAGAATCATTTCAACTGGTCGCTAAGTTTCACATAGCAATTCAAGTGTTTTCCAGTCATCGTCAGACACAGCTTCAGTTGACAGTACTGCATATAGAGCATTTGGAATGCAATTTTTCAATTTCAAAAATCTCTCAATCATATAGAATGTGCTATCCCATCTAGTCTTGCAATCTAATATAAGTTTATATTCTTTCCCATTAAATTTTGCTTTAACAAAATTTTGTAATGTCATTTTTGGTAGGCGATTTTCGAAAAAGCTTGCAAATTTTTCTGACTTTGTTAATAGTTTGTGCAATATTGGCCATTGGATAGAAGAAATAAATGAGCTCATCGGTAAGGTCGGTTTGATAAAGCATGCCTTGCTGTCTTTCTTCAACTTCTTCATCATCACTGCTGTCTTCATTATTTTCATTTTCTTCATTGTCTTTGTGAGACTCAGACTGTGGCCCCATAATTGATTGCTTTTTCATAAAGTACATCTTTTTTTTTATTTTTTTTTTTTTATGAAAACCCCAAACACGAAAGGTATCAAAACCTATAGTACTTAGTACCGTGCATGGGTTGAAGGAGAAGTATGGGGAGAGGGGGATGCCGGAAACTTTGCTCTAGAGACTAAACATGGGTTTCACCACTTCAAGCCTCCAATAAGCAAAGTGGTGGTATTTCACCGGTTGATGAAAGTCATCTACCACATCTATAACTGACAGATGTATACAATGGGCTATACATTGTTGATGATTAGGCGTAATTTGCTTGCCAAACTTAATCATCATTGCTGCTTCATCGGTGGTGCAGCCAACAATATCCTCATCCAAGTTCAAACCAAATCCTTTCAAGTGTCCATTCACAATTTGCTCAGTAGTTCTGCTGAGCAAATTGCAATGATTGTCTAACGACCAATGATTGTCTTTTGAATGCACATTTATATTCATATACATTTTATTTTGTATAGACGTATATTCATCAGTGAATACCGTGCACCCAAAACCAATGAATTTTTGAAATGCTGAATGAGTTCTTCTTTAGTTTTATAATAATTCAGAACCATATTTTTAATTCCATTCACTGAGGCTGGTGGTAATTTATCGTATTTATTTCTCTGAAGGTGAAGGCTTGATTGTATAAACTCACTCTTGGCAATTGAATTAACAGAAAACCTATCTAAAGCATCTAATTTTGAAATCTCTTCTTCCATAAATTTTTTTTAACGATAAAGTTTTCTAATGTTCTTACCATTTTTACGGGAGGTTCACTGTTATCTTGTTTAATGTCAATCTGATGCATTTTCTTTAAATGCAACTTCAAAGATGATGTAGATCCTCCAGACGACTTCATTATCTTCCGACATTTCGAACATTGTGCTTCATCTTTGCTTTTTCGAGCAAAATAATTCCATACATTTGATTTCATCTTAGACATATTAAGAGTAATAAATATTAATTAGTAGGAATTTATATCACCGACAATTTTAAATAAAAATATTGAAGATAACAAAGGCACAATACTATGCGTCACTCCCGCAAGCACTGAATGAAGAGTCTAAACGAGGCAAGTTTCAAAATTTTCACGAAAGAAATTTTTTATTTGTTTACTTGCAATTTTTTTCCCCCAATTAAATCTATTGTAATTTTCAAAATTACATAAAAGATAAATTTGGTGAAGCTGCTTTTTGGAGAACATTTGATCGCAAATTTAATAGGAATAAAGAAGCAAAAAACTTTCTACGACTGAAATTTGATGCAATATTCACCGATCTGTTTCTAGTGGGTAACCATCAATAAGGCGCGTTCCACAACTCATTCAGTCGTAAATGAGTACACCTGCATCGTGCCATGATACAGGTGGGAAGATAAAAGGTACCCCTCCTAGATTTAGGCCACTTGCCCATGAGATTCGTACCTTAAAATAAAATAAAAAAACATGTTTAAAACAAAGCAGTTGAACGATCCAGACAAACGAAAGAAAATGTGCGTAACAAAAAACTATATTCGAGGGCTAACAAAAAAAATATTCGAATCCGGTTTTAGAAGCTCGGTTTCGGTTTTAACAACTCAATATGAAAACCGGATTTAACCGGTTTGAAAGCCCTAATATACACCTTGTGTGTGTGTGTGTGTGTATATATATATATATATATATATATATATATATAAAAAAGCTACAATTTTTATTTTTTTAAAGAAGTGTGATATTTTATGTTTAGTTCAAAGAAGAGTATGTATTTATTTTATATTTTGCATGTGAATATTTTTTATATATAAAACATTTAAAAGATGTGTATAATTTTTCTAGGGGGGGTGAAAAAATCCTCCCCATTGATGTCACACATCGCAATACTAGGGATCTGGTCACTTTACTCATAAACTGAAGATATCCAAAAATGCGGAGCACAAACAAGCAGCCTCCATCCTCATTAGCGTTTAAAGATTTGACTTCATAGTTTTTTTTTTCTCTCTCCTCTCTCAAATGGAATGAATTAAGGCAACATCCGAACTATATATATATATTTTTCAATTCCTTTTAATTGAATTTTTTCAAATTCAATTAAAAGGAATTAAATTTTTGTTAAAATTCGATAAAGGAAAATTTTTATTTTACTAATTGTTATAAATAAAGAATTATACGTTAACACACCAATTTTTCATTATCATACAAAATTTAGATTAAAATTCTTGATTTAGATTAAAATTGTTACGAATAATATAGTGTTATTGTGAGGGATGAGAGATTCCATATATCAGCACGTTATAGGATTATAACTTATCTGAATGTAGATCATTCTGCAGGAATATCTGGTTTTTATCATTAACTTTTCTATTAAAGTTACATTATTAATTTTATTACGTTTTAATAAACTTTATATTGCCATGTCTTATGTGATTGTTGTAAAAAAGTTAATTGAAATTTTTTGAAAAAATCACAAGCAAATATTAAAATCAAACGGTAACCGGCAAAAATATCCTATTTTCTAATTATAATAATCCTTTGCTTCCAACAGCTAATGGTTGCCTGCACCTGTATCACGCGGTTTTCACCTCGCATGATATTCTATACTTTTGTAATAACGTTTACAACCGAAGGACTTTTTGACAGTATACAATTATTTCACAAACACTACATTACTGCCAGTAATCACAGTTTAATTATATCAAAATCACGAATTAAAATTTGCAAAAAATCATACAATTTATAATCAAACGTTTAAAGTATTGTAATAATCTTAATATACTTAAATAAACTTAATTAATAATAATACTAAGGCGATTATTGTAAAGCCTTTTTTTTTCTGATTGATTTTTGTCGTCGAGGGTAACCGGTAAAAATGTTCTCGGAAAAAATATCCCGGTAAAATGGATTGTACAATCGAATTTTGTCATTCGGTGAAGGCGAGATTTGTGTCATCGAGGGGGGGGTTAGCTAAGGTAGGGGTTTTCCCCCTATCCAGCTGTTATAAAATCGGTAAACGAGTTCGTGATTTAAAAACATCAAGTGGAGAGAAACACCCTAGGCATATCAATGTAGGAGGACAATGAACGGCACCTGTCAATCACTGATTTTGAGTTTTACCTAATTAAATAATATTATAATAATAAGAAAATTGTGATTCGGTGAAGGCGAGAGCGTTTTCTTTCTGATTGATTTGTGTCGTCGAGGGGGGGGTCTTAGCTGAGGTAGGATGTTTTCCCCCTGTCCAGCTGTTTTAAAATCGGTAAACGAGTTCGTGATTTAAAAACATCAAGTGGAAATATATTTAAAATTTGAAAAAAAATCATACAAATTATAATCAAACGTTTACGTATCTTAACAAGAAAATGGAATATTTTTACCGGAGATATTTTTTCTGGGATTCGTCGTCGAGGGAGGGTGCTTAGCTGAGGTAGGGTGTTCCCCCCCCCAAATCCTGCTGTTTTAAAATCGGTTTGCGATTTAAAAACATCGTCAATTGGAGGGGGAAACACCCTAGTCATATCAACATAGGAGGACAGTGAGTGGCACCTGTCAATCACTGATCTGGATTTTTACCTATTTAAATAATCTTATTATAATAATAACAAGAAAATGGGATATTTTTTCCGGGATTCAGTCAAACTTCATAGTTAAATAACTATATAAAGTGATTTTTTTTTCAAATATTTGGAGTGGGAAAATAAATTTTTACCCACATTTTTTATATTTCTAAGGTTGGTTTATATTGACTCACAATCATGTTATAGATTCCAGATGTCATATAGTTAAGGAATTGAAGGTCAAAGAACGTCTCCAACAGACTAATGGTCGTTAAGGAGACAAGAGTATTGATTTGTTACACACGCAAAGAAGTACTGTGCGCCTCTGTAGCCAGGTGGGAAGGAGCAGCAGTGCGTAGCACACGCTTCTTGATTAGACCGGGGTTCGAGCCCATCACCACCAAATACGGAGGATGCGGAAAGGTCAAGGGAATGACCACGTATATTCCCGGAGCAATATGGCCTTAGTTGCTAATGCTCCTAAAAACCAAATAACAAACAACGATGAACAAAGAAGCAAGATTGCTTGGGCTCATTGAAAGGTAGTAGGTGCCTCCTGTAAAGATGCTGGACTGATACCATTTGCAGCTCATCAAAACACTTCTTGAAAAGGAGTTGCATTATTTTTGTTTCGTAAAAAAAAAAAAAAAAAAAAAATCTAGCCGGTCTCAAAACGGAAGTGTGATTAGCTTCGAAGTTACATGAAGTACTACTCCTCTCTCCATGAAAAAATTCAAAAATTTTGTTATATTTTATAATACAGTATTATAAATGACATAAAAATAATATACGATTTAGCATTAAGGCAAAAGTAAATAAATAAATAGTAATAATAACTAGGGGGGATTCGCCCACCCCCGCTTTTCTAGGTAAAATATAGAGGTATACATAGTAAGTCAAATCTTTTCTACGTAAAAGACACTGTCGAAACGCACTGGTCGATATCTAATCAGGAAATGACTTACGTAATTATTTACCTATGTATTTGTAGTGTATTCTCAAGGTCGAATAAATATCACGGTAAAATCCAGAACGGTGTACACCTTCCATCGTGGCGGAAAGCAAAACATTGAGAAAGCAATGATTGACAAGTTGTAACTCCTATATTTCAACAAACGGACAAGAACAAAGCGGTGATTGGCAGATGCCACTGCTTTCCCCGTCCACTGCCCTCCTAGGTTGATATGCCTAGAGTGTTTTACCCCACATTTGCTGCTGTTTTTAAATCGAGAACTCGTTTTCCCATTTAAAAAAAAAAAAAAGCGGAATGGAGGTATAAACACTGAATCCCGGAAAAAATATCCTATTTTCTTGTTAAGATACTTAAACGTTTGATTATAATTTGTATGATTTTTTACAAATTTATTTGTGATTTTGATATCATTAAATTCTGATTATTGTCAGATGTGGTGTAATGTGGTGTTTGTGAAATAATTGTATCTGTCATTATTTTAGCATTAAAAAATCATTATTTCCCTTTGTTTCCTATTTTGTTTTCTCATATTGTCTTATTACAGTGAAAACAATGATTATTATGTGATATAAATTCGAAAAGGTGAACAATTCGTAAATTAATTAATTTATACAGATATTTAATAACAACAAAAACGACGACAATTGTAATTTTATATTTATTCAAATAAGAAAAAAAAATCATAGCTACACATGGATAATAATAGACATTTTGCTATACTCCAGAATTTGGGTACAGTGGGTGTGGTCTTAAAACACGCCCACTGGAGATATAGTAGAGTCGGGTTGTGTGATTGGGCGATTACTGTGAATGCGTAATTTTTGCTTCTGATTGTTTCATTGGGTGTGAATTTAGTTTGGTTTAGAGAGAAGTACAAAGTTATCATTTGCACGTGTGAGTTTGGTTTTTTTCGTCGCCATTTTCCTGGTGCTGTTAGTATATTTTGTACTACCTTTTGCTGTCGTGTAAGGTGTTTTCTACTTTCATTATTGTGCCATTTACACACATTACTCTCTCTTTTTTTTTTTTTTTTTTCATGAAAACCCCAAACATGAAAGGTATCAAAACCTATAGTACTTAGTACCATGCATGGGTTGAAGGAGAAGTATGGGGAGGGGATGCCGGAAACTTTGCTCTAGAGACTAAAGAAGGAGGCTTGAAGTGGGTTTCACCACTTCAAGCCTCCAATAAGCAAAGTGGTGGTATTTCACCGGTTCTCTGCTGCCGTCACGTGTTATTTTCCCTTTTTTTGTTGATGCTGTTTCTTGTTTAGTCCCAATGGAGCGAGTGAATGCGAAATGTGAATGTGGTGTTTCCTCCCCCCCCACACTATACCGTTATTTTTGTAGCGGAAAAGAAGTTCCTATTTAAAAACAGCGATTATGAATATTCTATCCAAAGATTATGCCCAGCCCTCCCTATCTGCAGTCTTAGGGTGTTTATCCCTCACCATACCGCTGTGTTTGTAGTTGAATAGGAGTTCCCTATTTAAAAACAGCGGTAATGGATATTCTATTCAAATTTTTTATGCCCAGCCCTCACTATGTGCAGTTTTGGTTAGGGTATTTATTCCCCACCATACCGCTGTTTTTGTAGGGAAAATGAGTTCTCTATTTAATAACAGCGGTAACAGATATTCTGTTAAAAGATTATGCTCAGTCCTCGCTGTCTGCAATTTTGGTTAGGGTGTTTATCCTCACCATACCACTGTTTTTGTAGCAGAAAAGGAGTTCCCTATTTAAAAACAGTGGTAACGAATATTCTATCCAAAGATTATGCCCAGCCCTCGCTATCTGCAGTTTTGTTTAGGGTGTTTAGCCCCCACCATACTGCTGTTTTTGTAGTGGAATAGGAGTTCCCTATTTAAAAACAGCGGTAACGGATATTTTACCCCAAGATTATGCCCAGCCCTTGCTATATGCAGTTTTAGTTAGGGGTGTTTATCCCCACCATACTGCTGTTTTTGTAGCGGAAAATGAGTTCCCTATTTAAAAATAGCGGTAACAGATATTCTATCCAAAGATTATGCCCCGTCCTCGCTATCTGCAGTTTTGTTTAGGGTGTTTATCCCCCACCATACCACTGTTTTTGTAGCGGAAAAGGAGTTTCCTATTTAAAAACAGCGGTAACACATATTCTATCCAAAGATTATGCCCAGCCCTTGGCACCTCTGTAGCCAGGTGTATCCCAAATTCACAGAGGGGGATCGAAGGGTGACAAGAGTAATAACAGAACAGTTAGTTTAACTTCTGTTCCGGGTAAAAAATGGAGTCACTGGTTAAAGATGCATTGCAGGATCATCTAGACAAGACTGCAGTAATAATTCAGACCCAGCATGGGTTTGTTAATGGAAAGTCTAGTCTGACAAATTTGATAGGATATTATGATGTGGTTACAAAGGAACTGGAAGCAAAAAATAATTTTGATATCATATATTTGGATTTCAGGAAAGCTTTTGACACTGTTGCGCATGGAAGACTATTGTACAAATTGGAGCAGAATGGTATTAAGGGTAAGTTTGCTACAATGGATAAAAGGATGGTTGAGTGGGAGAAGACAGAGGGTGGTAATTAATGGGTGCTGCTCGTCGTGGACTAATGTTATTAGTGGAGTCCCACAGGGTTCAGTGTTGGGTCCTGTGTTGTTTTGTATATTTATCAATGATATTGATGAAGGTATATCAGGCTTAGTATCGAAGTTTGCAGATGATACAAAGGTTGGCAGGGTTGTTAATGACAGTAATGGCAGTGTGCTACTGCAACAGGATCTAGATAATTTGGGACGATGGGCTAAGAAGTGGCAACTAAAGTTTAACGTTGACAAATGCAAAATACTGCATATGGGTAGAAGTAACCCCCAGAGAAATGTACCAACTGTGTGGTAGTAAACTTAAGGTGGTAGAAAATGAAAAGGACCTGGGAGTAATTGTGCTGTCAGATATGAAGTTTTCTGAGCAATGCAGACAGACTGCCAGGGCTGGTCATGGGGTTTTGTCAATGATATATAGGCATTTTGCTAGCAGGAAAAAGGAGGTGATTGTCCCTCTGTATAAATGGTCAGGCCACATGCTGAGTACTGCAACAGGTCTGGAGGCCTCATTTTAGGAAGAATGTAAATTTGCTTGAGTGTGTACAGAGAATGGCAACAAAAAGGGTGAGGGGAATGAAGGGATCCTCTTACCAAGAGAGGCTTAAGTTCTGCAAATTGCAGTGGCTGGAGACTAGGCATCTGCGCGGTGATCTGATCGAGTTGCATAAGGCCTTGAATGGGTTGAGCACGCTGAATTCTGATGGGATCCTTCCACTTGTTCAGATTATGAACCTAAGGGGGCATGAATTCAAATTAAGAAAAGGCAGATGTAGAATAGATGTGCGAAAATTTGTCTTTAGCCAGCGGGTGGTTAATTGTTGGAACAAACTTCCATCTGTTGTTGTGGAAGTTGATAGGTTGAATAAATTTAAGGAGGAACTGGACAGGCATTTGGAGGGAATGGTGAGTTTTATTTTTTATTATTATTATTTTTTTTTGGCTGATGCTGCATAAGCCCATACACTTGCTTTCTTGCTTCACATGCCACTACTACTACTACAACAACATTGATATGCCTAGGGTGTTTCTCCCCACTTGACGATATTTTTAAATCACGAACTCGTTTACCGATTTTAAAAGAGCCGGATATGGGGAAAACACCCTACCTCAGCTAAGAACCCCCTCAACGACCCAGATCAATCAGAAAGAAAATGCTCTCTCCTTCACCGAATCACTAAATTAGACTGTACACTCAATCCATTTTTACTGGTGATATTCCACGTAAGCTAAGCCTCCTCGACAACACAAAACAATCAGGAAATGGGGTTGCCTTCACCTGTCAATTATCGCCGTCTTCTTTGCTTTTATCGAGGTATCTGTCATTGTACTGGACTTCAGACAATATCACTATGTAATTATTTACCTGCGTTTACATAGGTCACTTAGGAAAAGGACTTTTGCTTTGGGTTCCATAATACAAGAGGAATATAGTTGCATCCGAAAGAGCTGGACTAAAATATTAAACTGAAATATTTACTATTCAAACTATACAAATATTTTAAATATTTACAAAATAGTAAACTGCGGTATTTACATATTTGAGGTAAACTTCTTGTATTCTTTTACAAATACAGGTATTTACAAATATACAATATTCATTAATATACAAAAAATATTACAATGGAACATCGAATGTCGAATGTTAGACAGTGTATCACGTACACGAGATTTGTGAACATTATGGAGGCAGTTGTCAATAATTAATTGCATTTGTGGTGACATATTGCCTCGCCCTCTTCTCCCATTGGCTGAAATAAATACCACTAGGAGGAAAACTTTTTTAATGTATAGATAGATAAAACAGAATCCTTATACCAAGGGCTGTAGTGGAGGGTATGTGCCATATTCCCTTAAGATTTTTTTAGGTGAATAGTGTATATTCTCTGGTTTTTAAAAGACTTGAAAAAACAAAGATTATTAGAATATTTACTGAAAAAAAAATATATTAGAATTTGATTGTTAGGTAATACTTAGTTTTTTTATTTTTAATATATATGGTGTATGTATAAGTAAGTAAATATACCGTATATCTGGAATTCGATTAATAAGCCTGTTATGCACAGTATACTATCTACTTTTTGTAACATTCATAGAGTATATCTTCTGGTAATTTTATGACTACAAGTTGTAGTCGTAAAATTAGCAGAAGTACAAGCAGTGTTGTAGTCTACATTGTAGACTACAACACTGCTTGTACCTTTCCCGCAAAGTAAGCATTCAATTCCTTTAAACTTGATGTGGCTGTATGACTGCCGATAGGTGAAAACTCCATGGGATCCAAGCTGTTGTTATTCCCTTAGATTTTATATTTGTATATCTCTGGGTCTTATCTCGTTTACGACATTTTTCTTAGTGCTTTATACACCTCAATTAGATCTCTTCCCTTAAGCTGTATAGTTGTCATTGTACAGTCCGCACCTTCTAAGCCAACACTTTTCATCTCACATTTTCACGGAACACTTACGTACCACAAGTTTAGCTAGAGCCAAAGAACTGTTGCTAATATTTTATTACATATGGCGCACTGTGCATCAGGAGCATCTTTATTTCCAACACATTAAAGCTGAAATTCAAATAACTGCCATCATACTTTTGTTTTGGTCTTTTATTAGTTGGTTCCTGTTTTTTCACTTCGGATTTCTGGGGAACAAAAGGCAGCGATTGTTCATCCTCACTTTGAAGTGTGAAAATATTGTGTTCGTTTTCATCAAGCAAGTTTGAACTATTAGAAATACTTTGCTTCTCGTTTTAAATTCATTTTTTTCAACCACAAATCTATGGTCACATACTTTAGTAATAATATTTTGAAATAATAATAATTATCAAAAAAATTTATACAAGGAAGTGAGTTTAGTTATGATATCGGTTCTCTTCCTCCTCTCCTTCAACCCGTGTACTCCAGGCTAAATCGCATACGAATGGAGTATTAGATCACCACATTGAGAGAAAAAATACGTATAATGATAACCCAGTTTAATGTAATAATAAAATATGTAATAAGTAACAGGCAGTAGCTTTCAAGACTAACAAGTCTCTTTTTCAACTGAATTCAAATACAACGGATAAGTGCAATGAGCTGAGTGAGTCTCGTTATTCATTTGCTATTGTTGTATGGACGTGCGCTGTTTTACTCCACTGATCATCTAGCATTAAAACGGTTTCTCTAGGATGGGGTGTGGACGTATGCCTTTGGATTGTTTAATATGTTAAGTGACTCTAGCCATAGGAAGTGGCGAAAGTGTCGTGAGTGGTCTACTATTTCAAAGTCATGTTTGGGATCAGGATCGTGTTTGGCAGCCCAAAAATGTTCCGTGACTGCGGACTGGTCAGTTTCGGTAAGCCAGATTGCTCTGTCATGTTCCGTAAGGCGATCTTGGAGACGTTTCGATGTTTCTCCTATGTAGCAGCTGTCACAGTCTCTTCAGGTGCTGTGATATACTACATTGCTGCATAAGAGAGGTGTGACGGGGGTCTTCACACTGGAGACAAGTGAATGTAGGTTCCTGCAGAGTAACTGCATGCATTTGATGTAATTTCTAAGAATCTTTGAGATCTGTCTCCTGACATGCCTGGATAATAGGGAATGTAGGCGGACGGTATACTGTCCTTGTTCGGTGGTCTTGGGTGGGTTCTTGTGCCTGAAATAGACACCTGCTTAGCACATGGGATGGATAACCACATTTGGTTAGGGCTGCCTTCACACGGGAGATCTCGTTATGCCTAATTGCATCAGTGCTGGAATGGCTCCAAGCCCTGGAGAATAGGGTGCGGGTAGTGCTATTGAGATGACTTGGTGCGTGGCCGGATCTGTAGTTAGTGAATTGTCCGCACCACATAGGTTTACGGTATACCGAAGTCTCTAGATGTGGGCCTGTGCGATGCACTAAGACATCCAGGAATGGGAGCACATTATTGACCTCTAATTCTATAGTAAACTGGATGAAATTAGATAGGGAGTTGAGGTATTCCAGTAGTGCTGTTTCAGAGCCACGTGGTATTACAGTAAAAATATCGTCAACATATCTGTACCATGTTGTAATAGGTGCAGGTGGGTTCAGGTGTATCTGCTCCTCCAGATCTTTCATGGGGAATGTTGGCTACTCTGGAACTAAGCCGACCAGGCTAGCCAGGTAGGTAAAGTGCCTACCTGGCAACCCAAAGGTCGTGGGTTCGATTCCTGCCTCGGGCTTGCATCAGAGTACTGCAAAAACCTTGGGAGGTGCATTATGGCCACAGAAGCCTATGTGCCAACAACTACAAAAAAAAAAAAAAACTACGGAACTAACAGGGGGGCACCCCATAGCAGTGCCATGTACCTGCTGGTAGACCGAATCCTCAAAAGTGAAGATGCTGCTTCATAAGCATAGGTTGAGGGCGGTACAGATGTCATCAGTGGATAGTGATGTTCTGGATTGGAGACCTAAGTCGTTCTCGAGGAGCCTTCTGGCGCAGTGCACGGCCTGTTGGACGGGATTTGAAGTGAATAAAGAAATCACATCAAATGATGCCATGACGGTGTTTCAGGGATTGAAAGGTCCTTAATGAGGTGGATGAATTCACTGCTATTTTTAACAGTGTGTGAGGTATTTTCTACAAGAGGTGAGAGGAGGCGCACAATATGCTTGTACAGTTCATACGTTGTGGCACTGCAGCACGACACTATTGGTCTGAGGGGAATACCCGGTTTTTTGGATCTTTGGCAATCCATAGAATTGCTGTAGTTGGCAGCCAGTAGCATGTAGAAGATGAGTTGTAGTCGAGATCTTTAAACCATGTGTGGAAGAGTTTATTGACATGTGTCTCTAGATGTTTCAAGACCTTAATGGGTGGATCAAATAGAGGTTCATATACGTTTGGGTCTAGTAGTAGGGCCAGGGCTTTCTCTCGGTAGGCTGATCAGTCTAATACAACGGTCCTGCGCCCTTTATCAGCAGGAAGTATGACGATGGAGTTGTCTTTTCTTATAGATGATAGGGCAGCATGTTGATGATGGTTAAGGTTTGAGTAAGTTTGCCGAGTGCTGCGGAGGATTGCGACAGTCCTGAAACGGATCTCGTTGGCAGTTTCGGAAAGGTTGGTAATACTGGCTTCTATACCCATAGCAAGCTGTGTGAATGGAGGTTTAGATGGTATGATAGCGAATTTCATGCCGTTGGATAAGACATTCATCTGTTCAATGGATAGTTGTTTGCTGCTAGGTTCAAGACGAAGGAAGTTGCATCACTTGAACGTGTGCTCACCTTTAAGGAGTTAGCTTCTATGCTTAAGTTTATGAATTTGCGTTGTTGGCGTAAACGGTAGGTATCAGAGATCTGATTAGCCCGATGACAGATGGTATGTATAAGGTTCGTAAATATGATAGGCGAGACCTTACCTTGCAGATGTAACAGCTGGACTTGTTGTAGTGAATCAATGGATAGTTGTTTGCATTGGTGGAGATGGGTTATCCACAATTTTAATGTGCGTAGACTGAAGTTAATACAGGCATGATCCATGTGAGAGTTGTGGAACGGGGCTTTGTAGTGGAACCCTTTAGGTATGATTCGATTGCTTTTGCATCCATGTGCAAAGCGTAGATGTCTGTTGTGGGCTATTGAAAAGGACTTTTGTAACTGCACACAATCGTAAAAATTATGGCCGTAAAGGGAACGAATAGTAACGAATGGGCCTGATGTACTGGGGTCCACCAAATTTTTTCTCTCAACCATGGACCCCAGTACACCAGGCCCATTCGTTACCGGACCAGACGGACAGAAGGGACGTCCCGGAGTGAGGCACTGGCTTGAAATGGTGAATGCTGCATTTCCATCGCAACCCACAATGTTGGAAAGAATTGATGTCGCGGGAATTTGGCGCCCAGGAGCACACGGAATGATTGGCCATAATCCTTGAACTGTGCCTTTACAATGTGGGCATTGTTTTGTTGAAAGATTCCAATGTCATTTGGATATACGGTCACCATGTAGGGCAAAACTTGGTCCGAAACAATGCCAAGTTTGACGGTGAGGATGGGGAGATGGGTGTGGACATGTAAAGGACGGCTAATGTTCAAAATTAATACCGATTTAATTCCTGCAGAAATACTGTGCATTTCCACTTCTTTTGAAGACACTGATTTTGAAATATAATAGTAGTTTTACTGGAAATCATTTAATTACAGGAAATCATTATGGAAGCCAGATATTTTAAACAAGACAAAACGTTCTCAGGAATACTAGTCACTGGAAATATTTCCAAGCTTGATTCATTTAACAATACATACTAGCTTTCATTAATAAAATGATTTGTTTACGTGAAGATTACAATGCATTGAAGTTTTGATGATATTGGTACTGTCCCTGATCTTCATGGATGATAAGAAGCTATATTACTAGAAAAGAAGCTATATTACTAGAATACATTTCGGGAAATTATAAATCTTCCTGGTGTCTCTGTGAAAAACACACCACTGGAAAAGGGCCAGATATGCGATTAGTGGGTGTTGTGTTTTCTGGCCATTTTGCTGCCAAGAAGCATCAGTCACCCGGAGAGATGATTCTGGGAACTCGTCTACACCGCCGGTGGGTGAGCCAGCCCCAGTAGAACACGTACTGCCTCAGTATGAGACTCTGACCTACCTGATGTTGCCAAAAGGTGGACTAGATTCCTCTAGGGAGAGGGCACTCCAGAGGAGTGAAAAAAAAAAAAAAAAAAAAACCCATCGTATTGGTAAAAAAGGAAAAAAAAAGAGAAGATAAAAACTGATAGATATGCTTACCCAATAAGATCTAAAAGCTTTTTATGCATTGTAACTTCTTTGCATAAAACGGTATATTTTAATAATCAGAATAGTGTCAATACTGTTAAGTAAAGCAAGTATTGGGGATATTCCATAGCAAGGTTTCACTTTTATTACTATTATTAGCCATATGGTGCAAGGAAGCCTGAGGCTTATGCTGCACCGTCAAAAAAAAAAAAAAAAAAAAATTCCGAGTTAACGTGACAGAAAGCGAAGTAGAAAGGAATAAAGAAAAAAGAACAGTGATGATATCCAGCTCAGGATCCTGGGTGTGCCAACCCCATACTCACCAGATGTGAGCTCCCGGGGTTAACTTAATTGTAATTTCCCGAGAATGTTGATAAGAGAATGAGTTTCAGTGTAGTGTGATCTGTTATGTTTAGCAGTACAATAGGTCTCAACTCTGTCAACTGGCGGCATCCTTTTAAACAGGACCATAACTTGAACAGGTGATGTGGGGCTCCATATTTATTATTATTATTATTAGCCGTATGGTGCAAGGAAGACTGAGGCTTATGCTGCACCAGCCAAAAGGAAGAAAAAAAAAAAAAAAATTCCCGAGTTATCCCTGAGAGAGAGAGAGAGAGAGAGAAGTAGAAAGAGAAGAATAATTATATCCAGCTCATTTTTGCATTCTACTCTGATCCAAGCCCGAGGCGGGATTCGAAACGGCGACCTTTGGGTTGTCAGGCAGGCAGGCACTTTATCCACCTGGCTAGCCCGGTCGGCTTGGCATTCACTGGCCTGAAGGGCCAGGCGATTGAATTTCACGAAATTTCTCCCTCAACTCGGGCAGCTTTCACAGACCGGAAATTCAGTTAAACAGTTCTCTTTACTGATTGTTAAAATAAAATTTCAGAAAGTTCTCAGCACTGTTACGAAACATACGCGGCAAATGAATCGACAGTTTTTGCGAACCATTGGTGTGCATTGTGTGTTGACCTTGTGTTATTTTTAAAATTTCTAGAGAAGGGAAAGTGACTTGCATAACAAAACCAGTTTACTTTCCAGCACCTAAATTAACTCAGCTAATTGTGCGTGCATGTTCCTCCTTTTAGAAAATACATTTTAATGCGCTCCTTCAAAATAAAATCGATCAGATAAATGTTTTCCACTGCAGATAACGATTGTAAATTGACCATAATCATCTGCCCCCCCCCCCCGTGTGCGTGGAATAGTGGTACCAAAAGTTGTGTGTGTATGTGTATTCAAATTAAATCCAAATGAATCGACAGTGAAAATAAGTTCAAAATTAAGTGAAAATAAAAAAATATAGAAGAGCAGACATCAGTGGCAGTAAATATGCAGAAACCACAACACGTTGCGTGTACGGTATTTAACTTTAATAAAATGTAAAAATAAAATAAAAGTATGCCAATTACACACACGTACGTATATAACTAAATAAATACATTTTTTGATGTTTTATGTTCAGAACTGAGAATTTTTTTACATTATATTTATACTACAGTCCACACAGTAAGAAGACACTGTGGACACTCTCATAGGCGATAATGTTAATTCCTTTTACATGTTAAAACGCATAGAAAGTGTATGAACATGGAAACAGGCCGGAACATTGAAAAGAGTTCCTGGAGAATTTTCTGGTTTTTTAATTGTGATGAACACTATAAGATCTAAAAGCTTTTTTATGTTCAGAACTGAGAATTTTTTTACATTATATTTATACTACAGTCCACACAGTAAGAAGACACTGTGGACACTCTCGTAAGCGATAATGTTAATTCCTTTTACATGTTAAAACGCATAGAAGGTGAAGCCATCATTGTATGAACATGGAAACAGTCCGGAACATTGAAAAGAGTTCCTGGAGAATTTTCTAGTTTTTTAATAGCGATTAATACTATATCGATTCACTGATTATTAGTGAGATATTCATAATTAATTATTATTACGATACAAAAAAAAAAATTCGATATGGAAGGCGGCAGAATTGCGAAATATAAACATAAGTAAATATTTCGAGAGTAGAAAAATATGGTTATAATAACCGTGTGGTAACGTTGCAGATAGCTATTTCTCCTTCCTAAGTTCAAATCCAATTCTTTTCATCCTACCTTCCCCCCCCCCCTTTTTTTCTCTCCTCTTTATACTTTAAATTCATTTCTCCAATGTAATATGGTAATTTACTTGTTTTCACACATATATATATATAATAATTTAATAAGTAATTTTTTAAATATCTTTAATGGTTTTTTAATACAATTAATAAATACAGAATTTTATATACACACTACTGGGTTCACGTATGTAATAAAAGGTTTCAGCACAGGGAAACAGGTGCACTGGTCTCACTGTACTGAAACCTGCTATAATTACCCACAATTTTATATACAATAGTATGTATATAAAATTCTTTATTTATTAATGTTTATTGCAACTGGCATACATGATTGCCAACTTAATCTCCTTCTAGGCTGCATTTTAGCCATTGTCTGGCCGACCGGGCTAGCCAAGTGGGTAAAGTGCCTGCCTGGCAACTTTAAAAAACCTGAGGCAGGATTAGAGTAGTGCAAAAACCTTGGGAGGTGCATTATGACCATAAAAGTCGATGCGCCAACAACTAACGAAAAAAAAAAAAAAAAAGCCAATGTCTGGCTATTATATTTTAAAATATTACTTATTTGATCTTAACTCCATAAATCTACATCTGGCCACTTTGTCTAACCTAAACTCTTGTTTTAGGTTTCGATTTAATGAACTGAACTCCTTTTGACTTCGGTTTCAATTTTTATTTAATTCTTTTCCTTTATTTATTTATTATTTTAGGCCTGGCATCCTATGAAACGAACCTACTGTACATAATGCATGCATCATTTAGCTGCTAACCAGAGCCACTAATATATTTTTTTTCTTTTGTATACTACAAAAAATACAAAGAATCTGGAAACTTTGGAAGAAAATGATCTCAGACTAAATTTTGACTGCTTTATTACTGAGTTATTTTCTTAACAAAAGGAATTTAGCATTCTTTCATTTAGATCACTATTTATTTGAGTTTGCATTACAACAAAAAAAAAAAACACAAACATCACACTTTATAACTGAAATTCTTTTAATTTATGAAGTTTCTCATTACATATGAAAGATATTTGAATTATACGTAGTCTTCTGCTAAATTGAAATAATAATATCATCACATGAACTGTCCTGTAATATACAAAGGGTACTAGGAAAGTTTTGCAATATGACGCAACAACGAATCACAGGAAGCTGCTTGTTGCTGCATATTGAGACATGTTCATACGTGCATAGTAGCCGCCGCGCCAAGTAGATGGGCTCAGTTATTCATTAGTAGTGAGAGTGTAAAGTGCTTGCGATGGCATCGTGGTCACGAAATGAGATAAGGACAGTTTTGCGGTATAATTTCGTGCGTGGTTTAACCGTAGACCAGTGCTTAGAAGAAATGACTCTTGCACTAGATGATGATTGTCCACATCGTACAACGATATTCAGGTGGTATAGAGAATTCCAAAGGGGAAATTTCACTCTGGAGGATTCTGAGAGGCCGGGAAGGCCACGAACGTCAGTTACGGAGGAAAACGTTACTGCTGTGAGGAAAATGCTTGACGAAAACAGGCGAGTGACCTACCAACAGACAGAGGATACTTTGGGCCTAAATGCACCAGCAATTCGTTCGATTCTGCAAGATCATTTGCACATGAAGAAACTTTGTTCTCTCTGGGTGCCGCATCAACTGACTGAAAAGCAGATGACACGACGTGTGACTTGGTGCCGGGAGATGTTAAAAAAGTTTGATAAGGGACAATCTCGGTATGTGAACAACATCGTGACAGGTGACGAGACTTGGCTGTACTATTACGATCTGCCGACCAAGGCTCAAAACAAAGTTTGGGTCTTTGATGATGACGACACACCCGTAATTGTCAGAAAATCCCGATCTGTAAAAAAGAAAATGATAGCTGTATTTTTCAAATCGAGTGGAATTGTGGAACGTGTCGTTTTGGACACGCAGAAGACAGTCACAGCTAAGTGGTATACTGAACAATGCCTGCCTAAAGTTATTGGATCTATGAAGAACCTGCGGCCAAAGTCAAGAATGGACACTTGGTACCTCCATCACGAAAATGCTCCAGCTCACCGCGCCAAAGCCTGCACCGAATATTTGACCACGACAGGACTGAAACTTCTCAAGCACCCTCCCTACAGTGCAGACCTTGCTCCCTGCGACTTTGCACTGTTCCCGCATGTGAAAATGAAGCTAAAAGGGAGGCGGTTTTCCAGTGATGAGGACCTTCTACGGGCTTGGGACAACGAGTGTGCTTTACTCCCTAGTGAAACTTGGCAGAACTGGTTTAAAGATTGGTTTCGGAGGATGGAGAGGTGTATTGAATGTAGAGGAAATTACTTTGAAAAAATAAAATAAACAAAGCTGTATTGCAAAACTTTCCTAGTACCCTTTGTATATACCAGGGGTGGGCACGCATGAGGTCAGTGAGAGCCGCATTCAGGTTCTTCATATATTATAAAGAGCCACACCATAGTTACATAGTATTAAATAGACAAATTCAAATTTAATTTAATTTAATTAAATTAATATGATTACATATTCTACACAAGTCTTAAGTGCTATGTAAAGTATGCATATATAAGAAAATATAATTAAGAGAAAGAAAATACACAATAATTATTTCAAAGATTTAATGAAGACCTTTGGTCTTCGTTAAATCTTTGAAATTTGGCGTAAATTTTGTTAAAGCCGTTCGCAGCAATTCAGTGTGATGATGATTGGTCAACTGTGAACGATATTTCGACTTCAAGAACTTCATGATTCACAGCAATATGTTGTACCAAAAATTGAAATTAGACGGCAAGCAGCTTTCTTTAAATGTGGATATTTTGATTCTGGCACGAGTTTCCAAAATTCAATTATAGAAGTAGATTTGTGCTGCATTTGCAATGCCTGATCCTCTTTCATCTCTAATAACTCCAATTCGCCAGCCGCTTTTTCAACAAGTATTATTTCAGAAATTGGAAATCCATCTTCAATAATATCACAAATAAATGGGTTCACAAAATATGCAAATGCAGATTTCAAAACTTTTCAAATCTTCAAACCTATGTTTGAAATCTGCTTTCAATTCTTCCAATTTTTCTTTGTATTCGTCTAACTTTTCTTCTTTGATATTAATTATATATGCTTTTACTCGTGGAAAATGATTAAATATTTTGTTCTTAAGATCCAACACAAAAAGCCGAAGTTTAGCTTCAAAACTAAATACAGTTTGTGACAAATCAATAATAATTTTTTTCTTTCCTTGTAAAGCCAAATTAAGTGTTTGCAAATGTTCTATAATGTCTGTAAGGAACGTTAAGTCAGAAAGCCAAGTTTCATTTTCTAATTCTGAGTATTTCCTTTTTCTTTTGTAAATGTTATGATAGGATTTAGGAGTTCCACAAAACGGCTCAAAACATTGTAAGTTGACAGCCATCTTACAACACACCACAGGGATAAATCATTGGGCAATTCATCTGTTTCGTCATTCATTCGCAACTCTTCTAAAAAGTTCTTAAATTGACGATGTGTTTTGGCATTTGTTCTAATTAAATTCACAATCTGCAAAACAATCTTCCACACATTTTCCTATTTGAAGTACTTCGCTATGAGATGCTCGCGGTGAATTATGCAGTGAAGAGGTAAGAAAAGTGGAATTTTAGGATCGTTGTTTAAAAGACCAATGAGACCTTGGTTTTTCCCTATCATTGCAGGCGCTCCGTCGGTCGCAACACTTACAAGTTTATCACGAGGCAATTCAAACCTGTTCATTACTTCATCAAGCGCATTTCTAACATCGATACCGACAGTTGTTTCGATAAGAGCTACTAGGTCTAACATTTCTTCCTTCACATTTACGTCTGCAGATACATAGCGGACAAAAACGGCCAATTGTGGAACATTCTGAATGTCTGTAGACTCGTCGAGAGCTAAACTAAATGCTGTACAATTTTTCAAATCACACATCAAACTATTTTCAACATTTTTACTAATTGCACCAATATGACGCTCAGTTGTACGACGTGACATAGGAACCTGTGCGATCAATTTATGTAGTTTTGTATTATCTGGATCCAAAACTTTAACCACTTCTTCCAAGTTTCTTTTAATAAATTCTCCTTCTCCATATGGACGTTTGGCACGAGCAATATTCCAAGCTATCAAAAAACTAGCTTCGTTTGCTCTGTCATCTTCGCGACTAAAAGAAGACAAGAGTCCTTGTTGCTTATGAAGACCAGATTGCAAGGACTTAAGTTTCTCTGTTCGCAATTTTGAATTGAGTGGATATTGAGTTGAAAAGTGGGGATGACTTACTTCGTAATGTCGACGTAAATTGCTTATTTTGTAGTTTGCAATTGTAACTTTACAAATAAGACAACGACTTTCCATTATTGTCAATAAAAGCAAAATTTTCTACCCAATTCTTCTTGAAAGATTCTATTTTCTTGTTCGTATTTTCGTTTTTTGATATTTTCTGAGGTCATGTTATCAAAAAATTTAAATAAATTTAATTCCCAAGTCTGGAATTGAAACTCTTATGGGAGGTTTGGTCACATAGTGTTGCACAAGTCCGCTGATGGCGCCAGCAGTGTAAATGCGCGCGGATTTATTTATAATTAAAATAAAAAATAGCAAAATATCTAGACATAAAAAAAAAAATAAACACAACATAAAATCCGTATAACAAAATATTAGTTACTTAGTTAATTTAACAAGATTCAGTGAAAAAAGTTCTGAAATAATAAAAAAAAAAAAAAAAAAAAACCAGATTTAAATTTTCAATGGGAGCCGCACTTAACGAAGAGCCGCATTTGCCCACCGTTGGTATATACAGTCAGTCCTCGTATAGCACGATAGTTGTGTTCCTAGAAACCCTCACTGTATATAATGCAAAGCAAAATCGTGCAATATAAACAGGCCCTATGGGAAAAATAGGATTAGGTGCCGACCACCCAAGATTGAACACACATTTGTAACCAAAACATTACCAAACACAATAAATAATCGTAATAAAATACGTAAGTATTTTATTACGACTATTACATAATAAAATATTGCTTTTGCTTCTGTCATAAGCAAACTTGTTTTTTGTTTGATTTTCTATCCAAACAGATGACAGCCGTTCCATCTCTTCCAATTCTTTGTGTCTTAATCTAATGGATTTTAATTACACTTTAAGTTGTTCCTGCTATGAAAGTTGTTTTTATTTTCTCTGCATTCTTTGTAATTCTCGGCGTTGCCTCATTTAGGCCTGTAGCACATGCAATATCACATGGTCATTCATTTCGCTCAAAGCGTTTCACAATTTCATTTTTTTTTTCTCTATCGACAGAGGCGGACTTGCCATAAGCCTTATCAGGGAAACCCCAGTGGGCCGGTGTGATTTTGGCCATAAACGCTAGTGTGAGGCCACTACAAATTTTCCCGGGTAAGAATTTTTGACCCAGTCCGCCTCTGTTTATCAATATTGCTTTTCTTTTTTTCTCCGAATCTGCAGTGTCTTCACCAGGACGCTTACTTTTCACACCTTTTAAGTTTTTTACTCATTTTTAGGGAATAAAGCACAATTACAAAACGAGGAGGCACGCTTGATACACATAAACAAAGCTGCGCGCTTGTAGCAACTGAATAAACAATACCGTAAAGGCAGAGATAACACTATTAACACCTCACATTTTACTAAAGCACATTTCGAGGGGTTACTACCATAAAACAATAAAAACAATTTCCAGTTGCGTTTCTGCTAGTTGGAATCTGTTATAAACTGGTAGTAAACTCGATCTAATTGCATTTGCGATTATACCGATCTGGAATTGTGTTGGTTTTTACGTTATTATGGTGGAATGTGTTTCCCCTTCACTGATATAAAAAACATAAATACATTTTCAGAATCTTCTCTTCATTCCTATCGTGTTGCTTTCGGTTGGGGTGATTCTGCGTTCGACTGCCATTTCTTGTAAACACAAAGGCGAATCGTGCATAATCGAATTCGGTTCGAACAGTATGATCGAATTCGTGTAGTGTAAACACGTGTTATTCGAGGACTGACTGTGTGTATATATATATATATATATATATATATATATAAAACCATGTTGATTCAAGTCATAAAATTAAAAGCAAGACTAAAGACTATGCCCAGTACAAGCAACAAAACTAAATAAATTAATAATAGTAATAATAAAGCAGTGTGTCACAGTCTTTAATACAATCCGTGATTTCATAAACTGTAAAGATGCTATGACATATATATTCCAGGCTGTTACTGAGAGATAAGCTTTGCTTCCTTTGCTAATACAAATGTCAGTAACTTTCTTACAACTCTTGCATCAAATATCAGATAAATTTGATATTGGAGTTGTAAGAAAGTACTGATACAGATAAAGACTGAAAAATGCTTATGACTTTCTTGTGGACAGTTCACTAGACTAAAACAAGTGGGAGCTGTCATCTAGAAATATCTATAGATTTAAATTATTTAATTATTCGATAAACCATTACTATATTATAATTAGTTATTAATTTGCTATTCAGTGGGTTTTTTTTTTCTTTCTTTTAACATTTCATTAAATATTTCCCAGTTGTATCAATTATGATAAATTACCTTAAATGTTCTTTAAGGTAATTTATGTCTGGTAAGCTACTCCACGCATCCAACACACTTTTGTCTTGCTTTTTCAACTCATTTATCGCCATCCATTTGTGTAGAATTGCAAGGACAGCCTTTTGCCTTTCCAAATACTCAATTTCAGTTTTAGGGCATTTTAGTCTTGTACTCCACATGTCCTTGATTTTTAAGTCTAACTCCATTTTATAATTGTGCTTCATATGGGAGGGCGCCGCCGTAGCCAGGTGGGCAGGAGCAGCAGTGCGTAGCACATGCTTCTTATTTAGACCGGGGTTCGAGCCCGTTACCACCAAATACAGAGCATGCGGAAAGGTCAGGGAATGACCACCGCATATCCCCAGAGCAATATAGCCTTAGTTCCTAATGTTCCTAAATAACAAACAAACAACAACAGCCTCATATGGCTGTTGTTATTTGTTTCTCGGTCAATGTAATGACCGAGAAAAATGGTCATTACATTGGAGGGATGTTATATCAATCGTTCATAAAATCAGCAACAAAACAAATAAAAGCTTGAAAGTTTAATGTAATGCTACTAATACAATATAGTATAATCTTAATTATGATATTTACTACAGTATTAAACAATAAAATTTGGATTGTAAATTTTGCATTGATTGTAATTAATAGTAATGAAGGCATGTGATGCAATAAAGCAAGTGTATGAGCTTATATAGCATCACCCAAAAAAAAAAAAACAATTTCACACAACCATTCCTTCTACAAGTTTGTCCAGTTCCTCCTTGAATTTATTTTAGCTATCAATTTCCACGATGACAGATAAAAGTTTGTTCCAGCAATTAACCACGTGCTGGCTAAAGGCAAATTTCCACACATCTATTCTACAACTGTCTTTCCTCAATTTGAACTTATACCCCCTCAAGTTCATAATCTGAGCAAGCAGAAGAATCCCATCAGAATTTAGCGTGCTCAACCCAGTCAAGGCCATATACACCTCAGTCAGATCACTTCGCAGGTGCCCAGTCTCCAGCCACTGCAATTTGCTGGACTTAAGCCATTCTTGGTTAGAGGACCCCTTCATTCCCCTCACCAACATTGTTACCCTTCTCTGTACACACTCAAGCAACTCTCCATCCTTCCTAAAATGAGGCCTCCAGACCTGTGCACAGTACTCAAGACATGGCCTGACCATTGCCTTATTCAAAGGGATAATCACCTCCTTTTCCCCTAGCAAAATTCCTGTATATCATTGACAATGCCCTAAGACTTGATCTGGCAGCCTGTTTGCATTGCTCAGAAAACTTCATATCTGACTGCACAGTTACTCCCAGTTTTTCATTTTCAACCACCATAAGTGTAGTACCACACAGTTGGTACGTTTCTCTGGGTAGTTATTTCTACCCATATGCAATATTGTGCATTTGTCAATGTTAAACTTCAGTTGCCATTTTCAGCACATCTGCCCAAATTTTCTAGATCCTGTTGCTGTAACACACACTGTCAACCTTCATATCATCTGCAAACTTCAACATTCAGCCTTCATCAGTATCATTGATAATATACAAAACAACAGTGGGCCCAACACCGAACGAACCCTGGGGGACTCCACTAATAACAGTCCACGAAGAGCAGCATTTATTGATTACCACTCAACCCTTCTATTTATTGCAGCAACTAACCCTTAATACCATATTGCTCCAATTTGTACAGTAGTCTTCCATGTGCAAGTGTCAAAAGCTTTCCTGAAATCCAAGTATATGACACCAAAATTATTTTTTGCATCCAGTTCCTTTGTAACCACATCATAGTATCCAATCAGATTTGTCAGACAAGACTTTCCTTTAAGAAACTCATGCTGTGTCTGAATTATTACTGCAATCTTGTCTAAATTATCCTGCAATGCGTCTTTAACCAGCAAATCCATTATTTTCCCTGGAACAAAAGTTAACAGGTCTGTAATTACTCGTGTCACCCTTTGAGACTCTTTTGTGAATTGGGGATACATTTCCACATCTTCAGTGCATGGAGACTTTCCCTGAGTCCAAGGATGCTCTCATAATTATGGTTAAAGGTTTGCTTACTTCCTTTGCCACCTCCTTTAATATAACTGGATAGATCCCACCTACCCTATGTGCTTTCCTTATGTTTAACTTCAACAAGTTCTCCTCCACTCCTATTCTCAATTTTGTTTTCCCAGTGCTTATGCCACACCAAACTGACCGAACATTGCACTGTCTATCTATGTCAACTGGATGCACTTCCTTAGATTTTGTTTTTCTTAGTTAACAGCATAACCCCATGTGACACCATGTCTCTGATATCCCAACAATATCTGCCTTTGATGTTTTGACCAGCACTTCAAATTCATCAAATTTATTTACTATACTTCTAGCATTGGTGTACATGCACCTTATCTTATTCTTGGTTACCCTAACACAGCCCATGTATTTATTTGTTTCATGATTACTCCCGCCAGTCCCTGAAACACCCAGCACCCAACCCTCCAGGCCGCTACACTTTCTAATAGAAGCAGTGCAAGAATCACTTTCACCTCTACTTGCAACTACTATTATCCTTTTAGTTTGTGAATCCCCGCAAGCCAGCAGTTTTCTGACCCATCTAACGCTGCCTCGATAGCATTGGCAAAGACTTGCACCCCATCTATTTAAGTGTATCCCCTCCCTGTAGAAGCAGTCTCTCCTGTTAAAAAGCAAAGACCATGCTGAGAAAAATTCTATCCCATGAGTCTTGTTCAATCCCTCCAGAACCTAATTTATTGACAATGCTCTCATCATATACTCCCTCCTATCGTGTCTGGGCAGAATTGCACACACTTTAAAATTTAACCCTAACTCATTACTTTTTTTCAGCTTTGACCTGTATTGTTAAGTAAATCTGCAGATCTTCTACTCTTAATGTTATTAGTGCCACCGTGTACAACAATATCACCCTTTGTGCCCTTAAAAGATGATATCTGTTCTATAACATCAGCAACTTTTGCCCCTGGCAGACATACCTTGGTCCTATTCCACTATCCTTTTTACATAATATATTATCCGTCGTGCTGATAATAGTCACCAACAATAACTAACTCCTGTGCGACCAGCACATTCTGCCTTGGAGATTGCTACTGTGTTGCCTGATGCATAAGAGTGAGCTTTTGTTGAGTTGTTCAGCTGAGAGCATGATGGGTCCCCCATTTTAAAACCTTCATGGGCATCTACCCGACCCTCCAAACTCTCATGAGCACCCACGAGAATGCTGAGTTGGCACCCAATTTCTTAACACACACACACACACACACACACACACTCTGCACCTAGCACACACAAAGACATCCTCCTTGGCTAGATCATGTCTGGTTCAAGAGAGTTCTGCAAACAATTCCCAAGTTGCATATGTTTTTAGGCTGTGATGCGTTGGAGAATCGCCTCCCTCGGTTCTCTCCTGAGTCACAGCATTCCTACTATTTTGTGCCTGTTGCTTTGCTGCTTTAGTCTGGAGCATGATATTGAAATTAACAATGAAAATTAATAAGATTAATTAATTGATTATCAAGAGTACACTATCTAATAGATTCCCAATTGCAGTGATACGTTTTATGCTATTTAGTTTTACGTTAGAGCTACTTTTTTACCGCAATTAAAAATTAATTCCCTTCCACTCACTCTATGAAAACAATGGCTGCAAGATTCAAATGATGCAATGGTTTTGCATATATTAAGTAGTAACCTACAAAAACACTATCTAAAATAAAAATAATGAGCGTAACTAGAACTATAAGGCTTCTTATAAAGTACAATATAATATGACAATTAAGTAAATAAAATAGCAAAACATTTTTTTTTTTTTTTTTTTTGGAACTTGTAATTCACAGTTGTAAGGTTACAATTAAATTGTAAATTTCACTACATACGTGACATACCTATGAAGACCTAACAAGAGAATTGTTTCATACTTTAAAATAATCTGACAAAACATACTGTTTCCATGGTAGAGCATGTTTTAAAAGAGAATTATGAAGGTGCTTGATAGCAGTTAGACTGCGATTGAAAAAAATCAGCGTACAAGTTCTAATCCTTGATGAGCAGTTTTCACTGAAACTTCTTGTTTAACCACAGTAGTTTCCTCATCTTCATAACTACAAATTTCAAAAGATTCCATTACATCTGCAATGAGTTCCTCTTCATTTGTGCACATCCCGAGGCACTCAGTGTTGGCATCCACTTCTGCGTAATCTTTGAAGCTTGAGTTTTCCTGACAGTGGTATCCATATTTGGATTCCATTTTCTTTGGTATCATTTTTCCATTTGAGAAATATCTCGGTCAAACCTTTCATCATGTTCATTGGAGACTGCTTCCTAGTTTTCAGTAAAAAAAAGTCTAAATAGGAATGTAGGAAATGAAGCTTTAATGACATGTATCCCAACTCTCAGTATGCTAAAATTAGCTCATCCACAATTTCACTGTAATTTTGTGATTTCTCCTTGCCTAAAAGGTTCTGGCAGACATTTTCGAATGCCTTCCAGGCTCTTATTTCTGTAGAATTTTTAAGTTTTTAGTGAATTCCTCATCTTGGAATAGCCATTTGGTTTGAGGACCTACAAAATTCCCTCTTTTATCTTGGCCTCACTGATTTCAGGAAATTTTTGCTTCAAACAGGAAAATCCTCCTTTGCAAATATTCTCCTTTGATAAAAATATTTTTATCAAACCTAGCTCTGGCCATTTTTTTACCCTGTAGTGTTAATTCTTTGCTCGGCTGGCCCGCTGTCATAAAAAGCAGCAGCAGTATTAGTGTATGCACCTTGCTACCCAGTCAGCAAAGCTACCAATTTTAGGTTGGCACACATATTCCATTTGTATTCTTGATAGTATATTTTTTGCAAAAGAACCTGCAGGTTCTTTTACATTTCATTCATGTGAGTTGTATATGTCAGTGGTTTAGATGGATACTTATTTCCATTATGGAGTAAAACTGCTTTCAGACTGACCTTGAACGAATCAATGAAAGCCTCCATTGCTTGGGGATGTGCCCCAGATGTAATTGTTTCATTAATTCCTGAACATTGTTATGATAAACCAAAGAACCATCCATGGAGTAATAGATTGTTATGTTGGATTGCCTCTTCCTATAAAATGACACGTTTGCACACTTTTCAAGAAGGTTCCACTGCTGAAGCTGCAGCCTAGTGATTGAGTCTTGGCTTTGGAGAGGTCTAAATCTCTGACCAAATCGTTCAATTCTGCCTGAGTGATTAGATGTGGCTTTGCAGTATCAAGAGTTGGAAAGTCTGGATCTGTACTCGTTCAGGGTTCTGCATCTTCCGGAGACTCCTTTTCTGATCCTGAATCAGAGTCAAGTCCATAAGTTTCTGTTGGCTTTGGCACTGGCATTGTATCATCGTGAGGAACCGGCCTTAGAGCAGAACGTACGTTGGGATACTCTACTTTATGATTGGATTTCCCAGAAATATTGGACATGCAAAAGTAACAATTGTTTATGTCTCGAGGTTCCTGGCTTGTCACCGAAAGAGCAAAAGGCAGCGATTTATGACTACCTCTAAGCCAGCCTGTTAATACCTTGAACATGAGCTACAGGAAATCTTTGGAGCCCATACTTAATCTTGATCTCTGACCTTACATCCAAAATAGAGTTCTGCAAATGTAGCAAGAGCTATCAGGCCTATTTCGGCAAGAATGCGACATTTCATTTACAGCTGAGGTATGTGCACATAAGAACACAGTTAAGAAATTGTAAATTTTTATTTCTAATTTAAACATAGTTCATGATTTACATTAATGCACACAACAGTTGTTTACAAACACTAATTCACTAAAACACTTGGTTCACTTTGTTCGCCACTTGCTCTCTGAAACACATACACTTTTTGAAATATGACAATGCTTGTTTGGTGTGGAACCCTCTTGTATAAATACTGGTAGAGAAGTTTCTAGAGAACTCAGTTGGAAGTTCTAGAACCTTCCAGAAACATCCCAATCTTTCTTCTGCACATAACAATATTGTAGAACGTGGTTCCCAAACTGTGCTCTGCAGTTCCAAGGTGTATTGCCACCATGGTGGGAACTTTTCTTTTTTACCGCCCATTTTTAATAAAAAGAAAAATTATGTAGTTTTTAAAATTTAATTTCATTACAAGTAGCATTTATGTGGATAACATTTGAGTTTTATGGTTTAATTGTGACTCAAATGTTTGGATCAACCATTGTGGATACTAAAAAATAATTTTTGAATAATGTTTGATATTTTATTAATGCAAACAAAACAAAAATAAAACAAATGGGTATTTTAGAATATCTATTACTTTATTTAAATAAAGTAATACATATTCTAAATATATAATAATTATAATACTGTTCAAAATAAAGTAAAATAACCAATTCAAATTTTAAAATTGAATTGGTTATTTTAATTGGTTAATTCAAATTTTACTTGTCTTGCTTTCATCATAGCATAATCCAACGTAATTTTTTTTTTTTATGTTCAAAATTTCGGCGATTTCAATTAGAAATTAGAGCTAAATGATTGAGTCTGTCTTTTTCCATTGATGAATGAATATAATTTTTTATTAATTTTAGTTTTGAAATGGATTTTATGGAGTGCTTACTGCTAGTCACTGATACTGGAATTATTAACATAATTCTTTAGAACTACTGAAATGTTTGGTAAAGAAGTCTTTAAATTATTCTTTATTATGTGAGCTAAAATTTCTCCTGGACCTTGATTTTACTCAAACGAAATGTAATTACAAATAATTTGAATTTCTTTTACTAGATTTAGAAAATAATATTTTGGACACCTTTGCTGCTGAACAATGTTTAAAATTTGTTCTGTTTGCATTTTATGTAGAACATTGAAGTTATGTAAAAAAAATTCAAATTATTGCTATAATCCCTTTAGTTGTTCAAAGTGCTCTTCATTGCATTATTTGTAATATCTAATATTGCAAATAAAAAATTAATTTTTAAAACATCTCTCAGATCTGAAATTGTCTCATCTTCACATTCATACTGAAACAATTTTGTTGATTTTGCTATTCTGGTTTTCTGTGAGAAAACTTTGATTTAATTCAAGTGATTTTGCATTATCAGATGCAATTTCAAGAATTTTCTTGAGGTGGTTAACTGATCTAAAATTTTTTTTAGTTTCTTTAAATGTTTTATTGATTCTAATGAGTTAATGGTCTTATTTTGTATTATTTTACTGACAGTATTCATGTTAGAAAGAATTTCATAACAAATAATTATAGAACAAATAAATTTAAAAGATCTAATTTTATCAGATAGGGTTTTAGCTTGATGTTTAGTGTTTATATTGAATCTGTTATTATCAAATTCAGTTTCATCAGAGGTATCGTCAATATCTTAAAGTTTTAATAGCCTCAATTCTTCTTTTCCAGTTATTTTTTTCGGATTGGCCAATTTTTGTACTTTATGAAAAACAACAGTAAAGTTCTTGAATAATTCCAAAGAAATCCACTGTTTCAGAAGATATATATTTTTGCTGCATCATTTATTACTAAATTTAAATTATGCACAGTACAAGGTAGAAAAAGGCTCTGGGGTTAATTTCAAGAATTTTTTTTTTTTTGGAGACCATTCTGTCTTTTCTTTATATTATCACCATTGTTGTAACCTTGACTGTGCATATTTTGAACATTAATATTATTTTGTTTTAAAAATTCAATGATAAATGCTGTTAATCTCCCCCCCCCCCAAATGTTCTGTAATTTATTTTTTGATGTTTCTTCATTAAAAATTACAAATCTTAGAAAAACTAGTATCAGGTTGTGCAATCCAAAATTAAAGAATAATATTTAGCTTCCCCAAGCATTTTTAAAATTTTAGCTTAGATTAGATATTATCAGCTAATATACTTAAAATCTCATTTTTGAATTTTGTTTCCTAAATAATGTGGCATGCATTTTTGTATTAATTTCAATTTTTTGAATGTGATCTCCATTTTGCAATCAAATTTAGCAATCACTTGAATTAATTGTAAAAGGTTTCCAGTAATGTTATCAAAAATAATTTAGAATTCATGCTTCTTAAAGCCAAATTTGTTTTGCTAAATATTGAACACATAAAACAATTCTTTTTAAGACTGCTTGCCATCATAGTTTTACTTGCTGCACTAAACTCCCATGATTGGCATCTATCATATTGTATTCAAATTAATTAATTTTTTAGTGAACTCAGCACAGGCCAACCTTTTTTCATGAATAATGAGATGTCTGGATGAATGCTGCCAATATCAGAATCCAGCTTTTACAAGTGGAATATTATTGTTAGAAGAAAACAATTTTCAATTATAACAGAAAACTGCATTTTGTGATCTTGAATAAAGCAACCAATTTCGGGAGGTTAATTTTCTAATTGTCAATTTTCTTTCTTAATAATCTTGAGAAAAAAGCTGCTAAATGGGGAATTAACCTCACAAAATTGTTTTCATATTCTTTACTTGTTCTGGTTATTTTCAGCGAGAACCATTTTAATTTTGTTATTTAATATTTCTGGGCATTTGCAGTACTAATAGAAATTGATTTGTCTTGCATATAATCATTTATAACTTCTTCATTCTCAAATTCTTGAGTTGATTCATCTTGCACAATATCTCTCTATACATTAAAAAAGTTTTCCTCCTATATATTTATTCGAGCCAATGGGAGAAGAGAGCGAGGCAGTTATGTCACCATAAATGCAGTTAATTATTGACAACTGCCTCCATAACGTTCACTAACCTCGTGCAAGCGTTGCTGTTTAACATTTGATGTTCCATTGTAACGTTTTTTTTTTGTATATTAATGAATATTGTATATTTGTAAATAGTTTAGTACTTCATAAATATTTAAATATTTATATAGTTTGAAAATATTTTAGTTCTGCTCTTTCGGATGCAACAATGTTCCTCATGCATTATGGGAACCCGAAGCAAAAATCCTTTTCCTAAGTGAGATATGTAAATGCAGGTAAATAATTACATAGTGATATTTATTCGACCTTGAGAATGCCGTGCGCTACAAATGCACAGGTAAAGAATTACATAGGTCATTTCCTGATTAGATATGAATCATAGTGACATAGTGTTTTTTGTCTGGTGACACCAGGTGTCTCCCCCAACTGCATTTTTACTCTATGTAGAATACAATATTCTGCATAAAGCCAGGGTGTGTGTGTGTGTGTGTGTGTGTGTATTTTGTGAAGTATTAGTGTGGGTTGTGTTGTTCCTTTGGCCACTGAGCCACTAACACCCCCAGTTTCCATCACCGCCCTGGGGAGGCAGGCCAGGACACATTAGGAGAGAAGAAAGCTCTGATGGGGTGAACCCTGGGGTAGCCCAAGGAGTGCCCCTCAAATTTATTTGGAAGGAGGTAATGGGGAGATAGGAAGAGGGTGGGATAAAAGGGCTAGAGAACAGAGGGGGGCGGTAGTTGAGGCACTCGCCTGATTTAAAAGTGGAGACGGTAAGGAGACCCCTGGTACATGATACCCATCCTGGTCCAGAGGGCAGGAGTTGAAAGTGAGTGGTGGGGTGAGCCACCAGGCAAAAGGGGTAGGGAAAGGAGACTTAACCACCCCAGGTGGTAGGAATAAGAGAACATTGGGTGGGAAAAAGATTTTTATGATGGAGCGTGCTTTTTGCAGCTGTGTCTCACACTGGCCCAGGGGTTACCCTAAGGGCCATTGCCAGCATCCCACACCATGCCAGGATAACCCTGAGGGCCTGCATAGCCATCAATCTGTCTGGCTAAGATAGAAAATGCAATTAATGATAACTTTCATTCGCGCAACATTCACACAGTTTTACAGTTTTTTTTCTTACGCTTTCTATTTTCTTTTATATATTAGATTAGATATCAATCAGTGCATTTCAACAGGTGTCTCTTTTACGTAGAAAAGATTTGACTTACTCCGTTATACCTCTACATATTATGTAGAAATCTGTGTGTGGGGGTTGGCGAGCAGGGGGCGAATCCCCCTATTTATTATTATCCATATGATGCAAGGAAGCCTGAGGCTTATGCTGCACCAACCAAAAAAAAAAAAATTTCTGAATTACCTGGGAGAGAGAGAGAGAGAGAGAGAGAGAGAGAGAGAGAGAGAGAGAGAGAAGGAAATCACCAAGAAAAAGAAGAATGATGATATCCAGCTCAGGACCCTGGGTGTACCAAACCCATACTCACCAGATGTGAAACCCTGGGTTTAAATTATTATAAGCACTGGCAACACTTATTTTCATTCAGATTTTGACGTTTCCAGATCACTTATTTGTACAGTTTCTTCTAAATTCATGCTGTTAGTAGGTATTGGGTCGCTAACATCAATTGGATCAGGGAGTATCCTTGAAGACACATTTAGAAATTCAGTAATTCAAATTGATATTGTTTTTGTTGTCTCTGTTTTAGGTATTAACCACCAGAGAATTTTCCATCAGTCTACTTTTAAATATATGTCTAATGGAATGTACTTTTAAATACTTTTAAGAGATAACTGTAGTAAAAGTAGTCCTCTCCCATTGGTGAAGCGTTTACTTACTCTAGGTAGTGCAATCTCATGGTAATTTGTTGTAAAGGTATTCACAATATGAGATGTACTTATTTAATGATGCAAATTCCTAGTTACTTACAAAACTGAAATTAAAAGGTACTCTTATCAAGAAAGGCTTCAGTTCTGCAAATTATAGCATCTGGTGACTAGGCACCTGCGAGGTGATCTGATTGAGGTGTTTTTAAGACTTTGAATGGATTGAAACTAGACAAACTGTTTTCAATGGTTTGTCTAGTTCGGGGATGGATAGGTGAGATGGGATGGTTTTTTTTTTTTTGTTTGGTTGATTGATGCTGTGTAACCTTGCTTTCTTGCACCATTTACCACTATTAATACTAATACTAATTGAAAGGCACAGTCTATCAGGTGGTAGTGAACATTCACTTGAAAATATCAAGGATAGCTGTGGAGAATACAGTGTTGTGTCATCTTGATTGTTTATTAGATTAGATTAGGACACAATGATTTGATTGTCGATAAAGACTGGTGAAAAATTTACTTTGATTCATTTCAGGTGTGTTAATTTTTATTTCTCAAATTAATTGAATTTTTTAAAAAAATTTGTGTGATTAATAAAAGTTCACTTCTGTTAATCACAGAAAGTTTACAAAAATTTAAAAAAAATGACATCTTCTGCCCTAATTGTGATTTCTGGTATGGAATGTAGTATTTTACGGAGCAGAGACATGGAAATTGAGAATAGAAGATTGGAAGGTTTTGAGATGTAAGTATGGAGATGGATAGCAAAGATGAGACAGCTTGATAAAGTGAGAAATGAGGAGGTTTTTAGCAGGGCAAGTGAGAAGATGATGACTGAAATAATCAGAAGAGGCAAGAGAAATTAGACTGGACATGTGTTGTAAGAAATCAGTGAGACATGTGATGGAGATAAATATTGAAAGGAAGAGGAGACTGATGGGGGGGAATTGAGGAAAACTATGATAGATATTGGTCCTTTATCACAGACATTCTTCCAGGTATGTCTTGAGCTTGCCTTTCAGACTCCAAGCTTGCCGTTTGGAGTCCGAAATGCTGATGGAATGATATTCAGGTTCCACTTGTGAGTCAAGTGGGCTGAATTTTGGTGAAGTCCAGTTGTCCTTTGACAACTAGATCCTTTGCTTGCACCTTCACAGTGATAAGACTCTTAGAGACCCTGGGTATACCCCCTCCCATAAGTTCTGAACCACTGCATCTAATATACTGGGGGTGATCATGTAGTGTCAAAGTGCGGCATCCACATCACACAGAGAAATTTTGCTCCCTTTATGTTATCAGGCAACACTAGGTGGTGACTCTCATCATTGGGTGCAGTACTATTACAACTTTTATTGGGGGCTTGAAGTGGTGAAACCCACGTTTAGTTTCCAGAGCAAATTTCTTGCAAACCCATCTCTTTTCATATATAAATAATAATATATAAATATTCATTAATTGCACATACAGCAAGCCCATCACATGCATTATGAGGATGTCATTTGAGATTATGATGGGCAGCATGCAAGATCCAATATTCCTTACATTTCTAGGTTGCAGTTCTAAAATGGCTTTTGTAGATTGGCCACTGGACTGAACCTATTAATAGCTTTGGGAGGCATCCCAATCATGTAGTGTATAATTGTGCTGCCTCTGCCAGTTAGTGACTAGATACTGTTTGAGTAATGTGTATGTGGAGGGGCATTTCAAGGCCTCATCATCAAGAAGCTGGGTATATCTTGCTATGTGTAAGTTATGTCCAAAAATTCATTAATTCATATATCTTTATATGGTTTATTTACAAAATGTATCATGAATAGTCAAACTAATAGAACAAACTTATCTGTGAATAGAACCATCTCCGAAAAACTTTTCCTCATTTATTTCACAAATTATATGGTCCCAGGGGCCCAATCTTAATGATCTCCATTTCCACCTGTAATCTGCCCAGTCCCGCTTTGTTTGCAGATGATACAAAGGTTGGCAGGGTTGTTAACGACAGTAAAGACAGTATGCTACTCTAACTGGATCTAGATAAGTTTTGAAAATGGGCTGGGAAGTAGCATCTGAAGTTTAATATTGACAAATGCAAAGTACTGCATATGGATAGCAATAACCGAAGAGAAACGTACCAACTGTGTGGTACTACACTCAGGGAAGTGGAAAGTGAAAAAGACCTGGGGGTAATTGTGCGGTCTAATATGAAGTTCGCTGAGCAGTGCAGATGGGCTGCCAGGGCAGGTCATGGAGTCTTGTCAATGATATATAGGAATTTTGTTAGCAGGGACAGGGACGTGATTATCCCGTTATACAAGGCAATGGTCAAGCCACACCTAGAGTACTGTGTACAGGTCTGGAGGCCTAATTTTAAGAAGAATGTAGAGTTGCTAGAACGAGCACAAAGAAGGGCAACAAGATTGGTGAGGGGAACAAAGGGGTGCTCTTACCAAGAAAGGCTTAAGTTCTGCAAATTGCAGCGCCTGGAGCGTAGGCACCTGCAAGGTGATCTGATTGAGGTGTATAAGGCCTTGAATGGGTTGAGCAAGCTGAATGCTGATAGGATCAGACTAAGAATGTGAGGGGCCGCAGTTTCAAATGGGGCGCCTCCGTAGCCAGGTGGGAAGGAGGAGCAGTGTGTAGCACATGCTTCTTGATTAGACCGGGGTTCAAGCCCATCACCACCAAATATACGGAGGATGTGGAAAGGTCAGGGAACGACCATCGCATATCCCGGAGCAATATGGCCTTAGTTGCTAATGCTCCTAAAAACCAAATAACAAACAAACAGTTTCAAATTGAGGAGAGATAGCTGTAGAATAGATGTGCTGAAATTTGCCTTTAGCCAGCAAGTAGTTGATTGGTGGAACAGGCTTCCATCTTATGTTGTGGAAGCTAATAGCCTAAATAAATTTAAGGCTGAGCTGGACAGGCATTTGAAATGAATGGAGGGGTGAAATGAGAGTTTTTTTTTTTTTTTTTTTTCTCTTCATCGCTGATGCTGCATAAGCTTGCTTTCTTGCATCGTATGCCTCTTTTTTTTTTTTTTTTTTATGTAAACCCCAAACACGAGAGGTATTATAACCTATAGTACTTAGTACCGTGCTTGGGTTGGAGGTTGAGAAGATGAAAGAAGATATTTGTTGACATTGGACTTGAACTTCTGTAGACTAATTTTCAGGAAATACGTATGAAGGAAGGTTGTTCCAGAAAACGGCAGTTGAATGAATAAACGAGGAAGATGAAAAGTTGGTTCTGTGAGTTTGAAGTTGGACAGTAAATGGATGTTCGCTGGTGGCAACACGTGTTTGGACTGTTTTGAAAGAGAGAGAGAGAGCGGGAATTATGGAAGCCAATTCAGAAGAACAGTGCCCACGGAAGTATCTGTAGAAGAGGCATGCAGCAGAAACAGTACATCTATGAGACAGCGAGTGCCTCTGCTAATGCTAATCTTTCTGATAGAATCACAATTTTTGCCCCAACCATTGTTCACCTTAGTTTCCCTAATAATTTGCTATATGATTCCTTTCACTTCATTCATATGTGGTAATTGTGTATATATCCATTCCAATATGCTATGTCAGAGACTTCCTAATTTGGAATCTGCTCTGGTTTAAAATCTATATATCTCAGTCTGCCAAATTCATCTGTTGCCTCTATTTTTCTTGAAGCTCCACTAGTCACTCTGAATTCTTTGATTTCCTTCTTTGGAACTCAACTTACTTTAATCTGACCTTTATAACAGTGAGTTTTTTTCCTTGGCTGGTTTAGATGGCTTTGGCTTTTGCAATCACTAATGACCTTGCACAGATTGTTCATTTAATTTCCAGAATACCAAACAATCCTGGCCACACAGCCAGCACTCATGAACTGTTTCTTACAAACAACAAGTACACAGTTGAGGTGAGTGGCCCCTCTAGGCACCTCAGATCACAACCTGTTGAAAGTCTCTTCTCCAATGGAGCTTTTCTCTGCTGGCCATTCTAAGCCTCGTGTTTGGCATTACAAGAATGTGAAATGGGATGATCTGCAAGATTTTTATTTTTCCTTTAACTTGGTTGTATTTATTGTTTAAATCTGATCACAATGTTTGTTCAGATTGTCAATGAAATTGTTCTTGAAATCATTTATTCCACATTCCACCTCAAAACCTCATCCTTTCAAAATGGAAAGCATTCAAAGAATTAATCTTGGAAGTTACTAGGCTTTTCATACCAACAAAAAAATATTGTTCAAGATTTAGGCCTAAATGGATGGCAGATGAACTAATTAGACATGTGACAGAGAAGAAAAATGCATGGGATACATATAAATTAGCATGCAACACAGAAGCCTACGATAGATATAAGCTGGTCTGTAACCAAGTTACAAAGGAGGTTAGGCAGGTGAAGGCAGGTTACGATAAATCTTTGGCAAAGGATGCAAAGAAAAACAGCAACGAGTTCTTTACTTATGTAAACTCTAGAAGGAAGGGGATGAATCAGATTGGTCCACTTGATATCGATGATTCAACTGTTGATGATCCTGCTCAGGAAGCTAATAAACTAAATGAATATTTTGCGTCGACATTCATACATGAGGAGTTATTCAACGAGGGGAATGCCAGAGGTGTATTCAACTCTGGCAGTAAGCTAGATAATCTTGTAATAACTGAGAGTAAAGTGGAGGAGAAATTGTTGAAGATAAACATAAGAAAGACACCTTGGGGTGGATGGAATCTATCCAGTTATATTAAAGGAGGCGGCAAAGGAAGTAAGCAAATCCTTAGCCATAATTATGAGAGCTAGGGAGGTACGCATGGACTGGAGATGTGCAAATGTGACCCCCATCCTCAAAGGAGGATCAAAGGGAGAGACAGGTAATTACAGACCTGTTAGTTTAACTTCTGTTCCAGGGAAATTAATGGAGGCACTGGTTAAAGAAGCATTGCAGGATCATCTAGACAAAAAGACTTCAGTTATAGCTCGGACACAGTATGGGTTTGTTAAGGGAAAGTCTTGTCTGACTAATTTTATCAGATACTATGTTGTAGTCACAAAGGAACTGGACGCGAAGAATAACTTTGATATCATATATTTGGATCTTAGAAAAGCATTTGATTCTGTTGCATATGGAAGACTGCTGCACAAATTGGAGCAGTGTGGCATTGGAGGCAAATTGCTGCTATGGATAAAGGGATGGTTGAGTGGGAGAAGACAGAGTGTGGTAATCAATTGCTCTTCGTGGACTAATATTATTAGTGGAGTCCCTCTGGGTTCAGTGTTGGGTCCATTATTGTTTTCTGTATTTATAAATGATATTGATGATGGTATATCAGGCTTAATGTCCAAGTTTGCAGACGATACGAAGGTTGACAGGGTTGTTATTGACACTAATGACAGTATACTCTGCAACAGGTTCTAGAAAAGTTGAGCAGATGGGCCGAGGGGTGGCAAATGAAGTTTAACATTGACAAATGTAAAGTACTACATATTGGAAGCAGTAATCCCAGAGTAACGTATCAACTCTGTGGTACCACACTGACAGTGTTAGAGAAAGAAGAGGACCTGGGGGTAATTGTGTAAGCAGATATGAAGTTTTCTACTATTGCAGACGTTCTGCAATAGTAGCTCATTGTGTCTTGTCAATGATATTCAGGAATGTTTCTAGCAGGGATAAGGAAGTGATTATCCCCTTATATAAGGCATTGGTCAGACCACACCTTGAGTACTGTAAACAGGTCTGGAGGCCTCATTTTAAGATGGATGTACATCTGTTGGAACGAGTACAGAGAAGGGCAACAAGGTTAGTGAATGGAACAAAGGGGGTTGCTCTTACGAAGAAAGGCTTAAGTTTTGCAAATTACAGTGTCTGGAGACTAGGCACTTGCAAGGTGATCTGAGGCACCTCCATGGCCAGGTGGGAAGGAGCAGCGGTGCTGTGTAGCACATGCTTCTTGATTAGACCGGGGTTCGAGCCCGTCACCACCAAATACGGAGGATGCAGAAAGGTCAGGGAAGGACCACCGCATATCCCGGAGCAATATGGCCTTAGTTTCTAATGCTCATAAAAAAAACCAAATAACAAGCGAGGTGATCTGATTGAGGTGTATAAAGCCTTGAATGGTTTGAATATGCTCAATGCTGATGGGATTTTTCCTCTTGCTCAGAATAATCGCCTGAGAGGGCATAAATTGAAATTGAGGAAAGATGGTTGTAGGATAGATGTGCGGAAGTTTGCCTTTAGGCAGCGGGTGGTTGATTGCTGGAACAAACTTCCATCAGTCATTGTAGAAGTTGATAGCTTAAATAGATTGAAGGCAGAACTTGACAAACATTTGGAGCGAGTGGATTGGTGAAATAAGGGTTTTTTTTTTTTTTTTTTGGCTGATGCTATATAAGCTTGCTTTCTTGCATCATGTGCCTTTGCTAATGCTAATTATTTCTCCCTGATTTGGAGTTCCACCATGTGACTGGTATTGCTACCAAGTACATAGGGTGGTTGTTGTCTGGTATTACTGATGTTCGAGGAACTCTGACTATCCTACAGGTGTTCAGGATTGCAACTTTTTGGAGTTTTTTTGTAGGTGTTTGGTGGGAGATCTATTGCTGCTAGGCTGTTATGTAGGGTCTTTGGCACCATACCGGTGGTTGACAAGATGGTCAGGATGGTCATAACTTGTTGTATATGCCACATCTCTTTGATCTCCTGCCTTAGGTTCGTGTACTTCCTGATTTTTTTTTCCCATGGGTTTTCTGCAGGTTGCCAGTGTTGGGTACCGCTATGTCAATCAGATTGGTAGCTTTTCCTTCTTGTCTACAAGGATCATGTGTGGTCTGTTTTGCAGGTTTGTCTTACTCATTATTATGGCATGGTCCCAGTACAGCTTGTGGGTTGGGGTCTCTAGTACTGCCCGAGGTTCGTACTTGTAGTATGGTACACTTTTTTCTTCGTTAGTATTATTATTATAGTCAGTCATATGGTGCAAGGAAGCCTGAGGGTTATGCTGCACCAACCAAAAAAAATTCCTGGGTTACCCTGAGAGAGAGAGAGAGAGAGAGAGAGAGAGAGAGAGAGAGAGAGAGAGAGAGAGAGAGAGAGAGAGAATAGAAAGGAATCACCAAGAAAGAGAAGAATGATGATATCCAGCTCAGGACCCTGGGTGTGCCAAGCCCCTACTCACCAGATGTTGAACCCCTGGGGTTAATGTATAGAATCGTGTTGAAAAATTTACTTCACACCACCCAGCAATTGTAAATTTTTACTGTAAACTAAAATATATACAATAAATAAAACTGGTAAAAACGGATGTATTTACAATAAATGACGGTTAAAATGAAATGAAATGACAGTAAAATATGACTAAAATGGAATTTAAAATAATATTAAAATATAATAATGATAAAAGTGCTAAAAACTGTAGCTTTTGGAGACAACAGACTCCTTTCTCAACAGTGTGCTTCTGTTGTACGACAACATCCTTAAATAGCAGGCCCACAGCACTCGTTACATGGTTCCACAGGAATATGGTTGGAATTTCCCACCTGCGTACTGGAATCGGAAATGGCTCGGTAGCACGCCAATAAAAACCGATCATTATGTTCAAGGAAGGGATGCATATGGACACCCCCTATCCCTGTTGATGGTGTTACCGCTAGCCGCCCTGATGCTCAGGCCCTCAAGCCATTTACAGTCCCAGCACCCACGAGCTCAGTCAGTGATGACCGCAGCTTTTATCACTATTATATTTTAATATTATTTTAAATTCCATTTTAGTCATATTTTACCTTCATTTATTGTAAATACCTCTGTTTTTACCAGTTTTATTTATTGAATGTATTTTAATTTTCAGTAAAAATTTACAATTGCTGGTTGGTGTGAAGTATAATTTTTCAACATGAATTTTCCCAACCTCGTAGACCTGTTTGGAGACAATGTATAGAATCAACTGTTTTAAGATTTCCTTTAGCCCAAAGCCTTTCTGTGACAAATCTTTCTAATCAATTATTCACTAACAGTAGCTTCACTGACGAACCCAACATAGATATGACTGTTACTTCTGACAAATTTGCAAAATATATTTAAAATTGACATGTTGAATCTTACTGGACATGTAATGATCATTGGGCCATCCTCTTCAATGTAAATACACTGAAAAGACAGAATTCATGGGATACCTAGTTCCTAGGCAATGTGACACTGTCACCCCTCTCCTAGTGAACTAAGACACTGTTTGGAAAGTATATAGGTACCCTGCATTCACGTAGACATAATTCAATGTCAGTATGGATAAATGTCGTGAGTTTGTTTGTTATTTGGTTTTCAGGAGCATTAGCAACTAAGGCCATATTGCTCCGGGGATATGCGGTGGTCATTCCCTGACCTTTCCGCATCCTCCGTATTTGGTGGTGACGGGCTCGAACCCCGGTCTAATCAAGAAGCTTGTGCTACGCACTGCTGCTCCTTCCCACCTGGCTACGGAGGCGCCATGTCATGAGTGACTTTGAAAAAGGGATGATAGTGGGTGCCCGACGCATGGGGTCACTCTATTGCGGAGCTGGTACAGAAATTCCACTATCCCCATTCAACAGTATCAAGAGTGTATCAGGAATATGCCATTTCCAGAATAACATCTCATCGTGAACAGCTGTGTGGGTGGATGAATGAACGTGGGTGTCCTTGTCTATCTCACATTGTTTCAGCCAACTGGACAGTGGCACAAATCACTGCTGACTTCAAGTGAGGTACCAGAAACATCTCCACCAAGACCATCAGGCAATCATTGGCTGCAATAGGTTATGGGAGCTGCCGACCCACTGGAGTCCCATTGCTAATACTACTACACAGGATTCTATGTCTCAGCTGGGCAAAAGAACATCGGCACTCGCCTTAGATGATTTCAGACTGGTTTCCTGGTCTGATGAGTCCTGTTTCCAGTTATTTCGATTGGGTTGGAGGGTGCATATCTGGCAGAAACTGCACGAAGCCATGCACCTGTCATGTCAACAAGAAACTGTTCATGCATATAGTAATGGTCTGGGGTGTGTTCAACTGGCACACGTTGGGACCTCTGGTATGTCTAATTACATGTCCATTCTTGCAGACCATCTGCATTCCTTCATGGCCATTATGTATCCACAGGGCAGTGGACAATGCACCTCCCCACAGAGCTATGGTTACTAGAACATGGTTCAAAGAGCATTTTGCAGATTTTACCACCATGGAATGGCCTCCCCATTCACCGGACGTGAATCTTGTGGAGCATTTTTGGGATGCTGTGGAAAGATCTGTTCGAACTTTGGATCCTCCGAAATGTGACAGAATTATGGACAGCGGTGCGCCAGGCATGGATGCATATACTTGTGGAACGTTTTCGTAACTAGTGGAATTAATGCCTCGCCATGTGACTGCCCTTATCCGGGCGAAAGTTGGGCCTACCTCTTAATAGGTAGGTATCCCATTATTTCTGTCCACTTACGTACTTGTGTACTTCGGCTGATAATCTGGCAAGTCCATTTGCTTTACTTGACCTTATTCGCTACTGAATAAAAACTGTAATATTGGACAAATGTGAAGATTTAATCAGACAGGACTTTCCACCTTAATGTTGTTGACACTTTAAAAGTGCTTCCGGCTCAAGATGTAGCTTCATTTGTTCAGGATGCTGTTTGTCTACAAAGAAAAAAATGTATCTCAGAGAGAACTTGCACTTCGTGGAGTTGTGATCTCACTATTCTTTGGAAACAAGTATTTCAGGCTCTCCAAAATTATCAGTGCCATGGGTATTGGGCCAGCAGCTGAAAGACATATAGAAATCTCAAAAAGATGTATGACAAGGTGATTGCTAGTGCAAAAAGAACATCTCGGATTAATCTGATCTGTTCTAGTGGTAACTCTGCAGAGCTTCTTTATAAATTAACTAGAACTTATTCCCCAGAGATTTTTAGTACTGTTATCTCAAATAATGTAGAAACAACAAATTGGACTGATAAAGCGGAGAGTGTATTAGATTGATTATTTTCAGTTGATGAACCCTTATCTGATTACCTTGAACATGTTTCTGTCTGGTTTGAAAAATTTCAATTACCTTGCTGACACTTCTATAGTACCTTTCACTGTAGAGCAGTGTTTCTCAACCTGTTTTTAATTATCACCCGCTTAAGGACTTTTTTAGACATTTTTTTTCCCTAATTGCCCCCATTGAAATTTTAAACAAGAAAATACATTATATTTATTTATTCTTTTTATTTATTGGGATACCTGAGCCTAGAAGCTTCTTAGCTAAAAGTTCAATATTTGGTATGAAGTTAGTAAGTTTAATTCTAATGTCTCCTCTTGAACATATATCAGTTCTGTTTCTTTCCTTTGTTAATATTTTATTTACTGAACTAAAACCACTTTCAACCATATAAGACATTGGAAAACAAAGAAGTACTGTGGCCATTTGAGACCACATTATTGGATAAAGAAGTTTAGTTGTGTTTGATCCTACAACTCAGCCATTCCACCTTTTTTGAATTTATATTTGCATTCTTTGTTACATTTAATTCAATGAGTTCTTAAATTTCTTCACTAGCAGACCCAAAATTGCATCCAATTGGATTTAACATTCATGGCTTCACTTCAAAAGAAAATAAATCTGAAAATATTTTTTTTTCATTTCACCTTTTAAAGAACACAAATTGATCTAAATAATTCTTAAGGTCATTCTCAGTGAGAGATTCATTGATCTCAGCTAACTCTTGCATATTATGAAATTGTTTTCTCATTAAATTGCTTTCAAATATTTCCAGTTTTTCAGTGAAGGCTTTTAATACTTGTTTGCAGTTTATCACCTTAATTAATCTCCCTTGAAGTTGAAGTGATACTTCATTAAGTTTTGGAAAAATCCAAGCCATATAGTATATTTTGTTTTTGTGTTTGCTAATCTCCTTTGCTAAATCTGTGTCTCCTTCTCTTTCTAAAAAACTAATTATCATATCAAAAAGGTTTACAAATCTTGTTAGACAGTTTCCTTTAGAAAGCCATCTGACTTCTGTATGTAAAAGAAACCTCACATACTGTTCTTCATTATCAACACAAAATTTTCTAAAAAGGCAATCATATTTGCTATGCGACTTTATTTTATTGATGGTTTTAATAACTATACTGAGAGATTGATAAAGAACTGGACCAATATTTTTTGCAACCAGATGTTGTTGGTGTGCAATGCAGTGTATTGCAAAAACTTTGGGATATACTTCCTTTAGGTGAGCTATAAAACCTTTGTCTTCCAACCATGGAGGTAGCACCATCAGTGGAACAGGACACCAAATTTTCCAGTGGTACTTGTTTTTCATCATACCATGCTTTAAAAGCAGCAAAAATGGATGCTCCAGTACAGTCAGTTTTTATAGATTTTACGAACAACATCTCTTCTTGCAATTTACAATCATCATCAAAATAACGAATGTATGCCATTAGGAAGGGCCTTATTGTCAGTAACTGTGGTTTCATCAATCTGAATAGAAAATTTTCTCATTTTTAGTTTGTCAATTAGCTGCTCTTCAGTGTTAACTGACATCTCATTGATTCATCTTCAAATTGAATCATTGCTCAATGGCAATGCTTTTAAAATACTGGAAGAATTTTGATGCATCACTGTTAAAATTATAGTCTCTAATGTGGGTCGTATAACAGTCTCAGCAACTGTATGAACACTACCAGTTTTTGCAATGATTTCTGCAATTTTATAAGGCACAATCATTCCATCATTTGTTTGTGTGTTCTTAAATAAGGTAGTAACAGTGTCACATTGCTCAAAATTCTGTTTTAAAATTTTAAAATATTCACCAATTTTATCAGGATATTTCCTTTTTTAAGTGATCTAAAAGTCTTGATGGTTTCATAGCCTCATTTGAAAAAGAACTATTACACATGAGACACACAGTCTGCCTTGAGTTGAATGGGCTTTTAATAAAACCATAAGGTACATATTCATCCAGATACTGTCAACACTTTTTCTTTCCAGCACTTGGCATGATTGATGATGGGTTGAATAACAACAAAGAATTAAATAATAAAATATGAACTATTTTTTATTTAACTCTCATAGCCCATGTCACTCACAAAAACACCGTGGATCAAAAATAAACAACTTCCATAAGGAAAGAATAAATCAATACTAATTGTCGCTTAGAGAGTAGAAACAATAGATTGAAATATTTCCTCATCCCATCCATGCCTCATATATTGACCAATGAAACAAAAGAATAAATAAATAAATCATGCCACTGCTAAGGTTGCAGCTATCGGAAAGGCGCAAACGGCAAGGATTGCGGAGACATTACCTCCAAAAGCACCTAGCATTTAATGCCTCTGAAAAGAAAAGGTGGTTGAATTAAATCATGCTCACTATCTTCCTTTTATCAAAATTTCTCACCCACTCCTAATATGTATACCTATATGTTAAAAATCAGTTGTCTTAGGGGAAAAGAAAACCCAATGAGAGAATTGAATATTAAGGAATTAGATGGTGTTGTGTAGGGTTAAACTTGGAAGGGCTACAAACCATTGTAATACCCATGATTTTTTTCGTCCCCCCAAACACCCCTTGGAGGCAATACCGTCCCCGTTGAGAATCCCTGCTATAGAGGAACTTAAATCAGTTATTGTCAATGTAAATACTTGACAATCTACAGAAGTCTTGTACTTCTGTAGATTGTAATTTTCAGGAAATACAAGTGAAGGAAGGTTGTTACAAAAAACAGAAGTTGAAGAGAAAGAACGAAGGAACAAGGAAGAATGTCTGGGTTTGATTTGCTAGAGAACGTTTTTGTCATCAGATTGAATAAAATAATGCTGCAAGTATTGTTTATATGGCAAAGGTAAAGAAAGTCAACATGGGAAACATTGGTAAACTTACCAGGAAAACTTGTTTCCCACTACCGCAGTTTCTCCTTGTGATCTCGGTAAACAGATGGTACGCGTTATTGGTAATGGAAGTAGAAGTTAATAATGATGTATTGATTAGTTTTTTCTCATTATTAAAAAGCAGATTATTGGAGTTCATGAGTGTAATGCCTTCACTGCCGAAATTTACTTACAGGTACCCCTCTAGACTGCTTCAGTCTTAGTTTATCCCTCTTTCCTGCTGTTTTAAATTAGGAAAATGACTTCTACAGACAGTGCTTGTTATCGGTAGTGGCAGTAGAAGTCATTTTCCTATAGGGTTAAAAGCGGGAAGGGGGAGATAAACGCCCTAAGACTGAGGCAGTCTGGATGGTTTACCGGTAATTAAATTTCAGCCCACTCATGAAAGAAATTTAAGAAATTAAAGTACATTATTAAAAGCAAAATATCATTTAAACTGATAAAATTTGCCTTGTTATAGTAACTATCACTCAAGAAGAACATTAAATTTTTTCTTTTTCCTATTGCAAAAGTATTTTTTCTCTGAAGCACATCTATTGATATTTTGACATTGGCTGTGTTTGTTTATTGACATTTATTCGTATTTAACATGCCTAAACTGCTAAAAAGGGTTTAGGGCTGAAATACTCAGAGAAATTTACTAGACGAACAAGTTAGTGTGAATCAGTCCAAATTAAATTGTTATTTCCATTTTTACTGTTAGTGCACTGCTGTCTTTTAGTCTTTTTTTTTTTATTTTTATGAAGATGATATGAAGGCATTAGAACCTATAGATTTAGTACCATATGTGGGTTGAAGACCGAGAAGACAGAAGATATGTGTTGACATTAGTCTTGAACTTCTGTAGATTGTAATTTTCAGGAAATACAAGTGAAGGAAGGTTGTTAAAAAAAAAAAACAGAAGTTGAAGAGAAAGAAGGAAGGAAACAAGGAAGAAGAAAAGTTGGTTCTGTGAGTTTGAAGTTGGACAATAAATGGATGCTGACTGTTTGCAGCATGTATTTGGACTAGTTTAAAGGGGGAATTATAGATGTCAATTTCGAAGAACCATGCTCATAGAAATAATTATAGAAAAGGCATGCAGCAGAAAAGAGAACATTTATGAGACAGAAAGTAGTGAGATTTTGCAAGAGATGGGTCATTATTTAACCTGGCTATCCTCTTTTGAATAGAGTCTAGAAACCTGAGAGAGGGAGGGGGTTTGGATGCACCATCCCAGATGTGAGAACAGTATTCCATGGCAGTGCAGAGTGAGTGGTTGTTTAGAAATAAAGTAATGCTGAAAGGGAAGTTTAGAGATCTGAATGTCATTAAAGATGAGCATAGGAGCAGTAGACTTTGTTTTTGTGAGACATAGTACAGAACTGGATTTAAGAAGAATGAAATTAACTGAGTTATCTTTGCCTCTATGGAGAATTACCTGGAGATCATTATTTAAGTAATTGGTGGTGAATATTTGAGAAGATAGGTCTTTGAGCAGGGCAATGTTTCTCAGACTGGAAGGTAGAATGCAATGTGCTGTCATCAGCAAAACTATTGATAGGATTTCCAGTAAATGGAAGACAGTCATTAATCTACAAGAAGAAAAGAGTGAGAGAAAGAACTGAACCTTGGGGATCACCAGCATTAGTGGAGAAATTAGAAGACAGAGATCCATCTACCCACAGTGAGTGGTTAGAGAGAAAACTGGATAATGAATTGCGAAAAAAGTGAACAATCGATAAGATGGAAGATTGTTTAGAAGACCTATATAAACATTTACAGGTTTAAATAAATTCAGTTGTTAGCATTTAATATTCATTAAAATGCGCTTCTCCAGAACTGTTCTTCCACCAGCTGTAGTTCTCTAAATTTTGAAAAATTTTAAAGCCTGCCACTCTTAATCCCCGAGGATACTAGATTTTAAAGGGTAACTGTACAATAGAATAATCACTTGTTTTCTCCTTGCTGGCAGAATTCCTGTATGTCATTTGAAGAAGTGGATCTCTAGCAGCCCATCTTCATTGCTTATGTTTTATTATACAGTTACTCCCAGTTCATTTTCATTCTTCATCACCCGAAGTGTGGTATTACCCATTTGATTGTTATTCTGGGATTGTTATGCTATCCAAATGCTGTACTTTAAATTTATAGAAGTTAAACCTCAGTTCTAATTTCAGCCCATCTGCCTGATTTATTCAGGTCTTGTTCCAGTAGCACCCTTGCAAATCATTGTGCATCATCAAAAAACTTGAACTTGATATTCCTTTGACAGTATTCTTATTAAATATTGAAAACAGTAAGCAGTCTTTGAATACAGTAAGGAGTATTATTTTTAACCAACCTGAGAAACAGTTTTAAGAAATCAAAACATAAGTTCCTTTAATTGTTGTTGGTTAATGTAGGAATGACATTTAATAATAGTATTTGCCATATAGTGCAAGGAAGAGACAGGCTTTTGCTGTACCGGCAAAGGGGAAAAAAAAAAAAAAAAATGACAACAAAACCACAAAGTTGATAAGAACATACAAATTATATGCTTCCCTCCTCATACAGTTTGAATTTATTCAAATTGCCACCCAAAATACCTGTGAGGGCAATTTGTTCCAGCAATCAATGATTCACTAGCTAGAAGAAAACTAAAAGTGCGTGGTTGCCAAGCTCTGTAGCCCACAATCAGAGTCTTTCCTCATATAGTTGTCCTTTTGCCAATCTCACCATTCGAGTTGCTCATCTCTGGATCCTTCCAAGAAGCTCAGTCTTTTTTCAGTTGAGGTCTCCATACTTGAACACAGTATTCCAAATGTTGTCTTACAATTGCCTTATACAGTTCGATTAGGATCTCACACTATCCTGTAGAGATTAGGATCTCATGTTATCCTGTAGAGATAGGAGATTAGGAGCTATTTTTGTCCGTAGAGATAGGAGATCCTAATTCCCATCTCTACACGATAACATTCAATAAATCATCTATGGGCTTTCTTGGCTGTTTCCTGGTTTACACTGTTCAGAAAACTTCATGCCTGCCTGTATCATAACTCTTAGATCCCTTTCTTCCTCTACTGTTTTTAATTCAACTCCACCAAGCATATAATTTATTTTTGGGTTGCTATTCTCCAAGTGTAAGACTTCGCATTTTGCTTCATTAAAACATAGCTGCCACTTTTCTGATGATTCCTGAAGCCTGTTCAAGTCATCCCGAAGAAGCAACGCTTGGCACTGACCATTGATGACTCTACCAGTCTTTGTCGGCTGCAAATTTTGACATCACTCCTTCTATCCCTTCATCGATGTCATTTATGAAAATGAGAAACAACGGTGGTCCAAGGACTGATCCATAATGGATCCCACTCCTGACATTACACGAACCTGAAGAATATTCATTTATCTCAACCCTCTGCTTTCTGCCCTGCAGCCACTCAGCAGTCCATCTTAGAATCTTCCCAGTAATCCCAACCTGTTTGAGTGTATACAGTAACCTCTCATGTGAGACTGAGTTAAATGCTTTGCTAAAATCCAAATAAACTATGTTGAAGTTGTTCCCTACATCCCACTCATGAATAACTGTGACAAAATAGCCTACTAAATTAGATAAACATGATTTCTCCTTAACAAAACTATGCCATCTGTCTAAATGACCCTGGATTGAACTCTTAAACATTGCCTATAAAATTTTTCCTACCTCTGAAGTCAGACTAACTGGTCTGTAGTTACTAACTTCACTCTTAGAACTGCTTTTATATATTGGTGATTTGTTGGCACTTCTCCAATCCAAAGGAATCTCCCACGAAACCAAAGATACCCTCATAATTAACCTCAGTAGTTCAATACACTCTCTGGTGGTCTCCCTCAAAACTACCGGGTATATGCCATCAACTCTGGGAGCGTTATTTGCCTTGATGCTCAAAAATTTTCTGATAAACAGTTATCCGTAATTACTAATTACCGTATGAAATCATTAATTTCATATGGCTTAGCCTCACTGGCACAGCCTCTTCTCAGTATGAAGAGTATTTCTTCAGTGAAGTCTGATGCAAAGTACCTGTTCAATTCATCCGCAACATCAGCTGGGTTATCTAAGAATTTCCCACAACCTGTGCACAAGGGTCTGACCTAATCAGCTTTCTTCTTTGTTGCGTTCATATACATGAAAAATTCCTTTAGCATTAGCATTAGTAGATGCATATGATGCAAGAAAGCAAGCTTATGCAGCATCAGTCAAAAAAAAAAAATCCTTTCCACTTCACCCCTCTGTTCGTTCGAAATACCTGTCCAGCTGAGCTGTAAATTTATTTAGGCTATCAACTTCCACAACAAGGGATGGAAGTCTGTTCCACCAACCAACTACCCGCTGGTTAAAGGCAAATTTCCGCACATCTATCCTACTAATGTCTTTCCTCAATTTGAATTTATGCTCTCTCAGGTGATTATTCTGAGCAAGAGGCAGTATCCCATCAGCATTGAGCATGCTCAAACCATTCAAGGCTTTGTACACCTCTATCAGATCACCTCGTCGGTGCCTAGTCTCCAGACACTGTAATTTGCAAAACTTAAGCCTTTCTTCGTAAGAGCAACCCTTCGTTCTGTTCACTAACCTTGTACATCCTTCTTGAAATCCAGACTTGTATACAGTACTCAAGGTGCGGCCTGACCATTGCCTTATACAAGGGAATAATCACCTCCCTATCCCTGCTAGAAAAATTCCTGTATATCATTGATAAGACACCATGAACTACTCTTGTAGCCTGTCTGCACTGCTCAGAGAACTTTATATCTTCCTGCACAATTACCCCCAGGTCATTTTCATTCTCTACCACTGTCAGCGTAGTACCACAGAGTTGATACGTTGCTCTGGGGTTGCTGTTTCCCCTATATAGTACTTTACATTTGTCAATGTTAAACTTCATTTGCCACCTCTCAGCCCATCTGCTCAACCTTTCCAGATCCTGTTGCAGCAGCATAGCGTCAGTAGTGTCCTTAACAACCCTGCCAACCTTTGTATCGTCTGCAAACTTGGACATTAAGCTTGATATACCATTATCAATATTATTTATAAATACAGAAAACAACAATGCACTCAACAGTAAACCCTGAGGGACTCCACTAATAACATTAGTCCACGATGAGCAGTGTCCATTAATTACCACTCTCTGTCTTCTGCCATTCAACCACCCCTTTATCCATAGCAGCAATTTACCCCCAATGTCACACTGCTCCAATTTGTGTAGCAGTCTTCCATGAGCAACAGTATCAATAGCCTTTCTAAGATCCAAATATATAATATCAAAGTTATTCCCTGCATCCAATTCTTTTGTGACTACATCATAGAGCGCCTCCGTAGCCAGGTGGGAAGGAGCAGCAGTTCGTAGCACACGCTTCTTGAATAGACCGGGGTTTGAGCCCGTCACCACCAAATACGGAGGATGTGGAAAGGTCAGGGAATGACCACTGCATATCCCAGAGCAATATGACCTTAGTTGCTAATGCTCTTAAAAAAACAAAAAAAAAAACTACATCATAGTATCCAATCAAATTGGTCAGGCAAGACCCTCCCTTAACAAAACCATGTTGTGTCTGAGCTATAACTGAATTCTTGTCAAGATGATCCTGCAGTGCTTCTTTAACCAGTGCTTCCATTAATTTTCCTGGAACAGAAGTTAAACTCACAGGTGTATAATTACTTGTGTCAGCCTTTGATCCTCTTTTGTGAATTGGTGTTACATTTGCACATCTCCAGTCTGTGGGTACCTTCCCTGAGTCCAAGGAAGCTCTCATAATTATGGCTAACGGATTGCTTACTTCCTTTGCTGCCTCCTTTAATATAATTGGATAGATCCCATCCACCCCAGGTGTCTTTCTTGTATTTATCTTGAACAATTTCTCTTCAACTTTAATCTCAATTATTACAAGATCATCTAGCTCACTGCCAGTGGTACTTCATCTATGGCATTCCCCTTCCTGAATAACTCCTCATGTGTGAATGTAGATGCAAAATATTGATTTAGTTTGTTAGCTATCTGAGCAAGATCATGAACAGTTGAACCATCGATATCATGTGGACCAATCTGATTCATCTCTTTCCTACTAGAGTTTATATAAGTAAAAAACACCTTGGTGTGTTTCTTTGCATCCCTTGCCAAAGATTTCTCGTAATCTGCCTTCGCCTGCCTAACCTCCTTTGTAACTTGGTTACAGATCAACTTATCTATCATAGGCTTCTGTGTCACATGTTAATTTATATGTATCCCATGCATTTTTCTTCTCTGCCATATGTCTCATTAGTTCATCTGACATCCATTCAGGCCTGAACCTTGAACAATATTTCTTAGTTGGCATGTAAAGCCTAGTAGCTTCCAAGATAAGTTCTTTGAGTGCTTCCCATTTTGATTTTGCTGTTGGTAACATCATCAGTTGGTCCCACTGTATAGAATTTAAATACTGTCTCAGACCATCGTAGTTGCCTTTACAAAAGCAATGACCCTTCCCTTCCTTTTACCCCTGATGGTAGTTATCTCCTTGAGTAAATCCCACTTCAGCACACTGTGATCACTGCCACCTAGTGGTTCCTGTATCTGCAGATTCTTAATGCATGAAGAATCAGTACTGATAATCAAATCAAGAGTATTGCTCCCTCTAGTTGCCTCCCGAACATGCTGATTTAGAAAACAATCATCCAATAAATCCAGAAAAGCCTTGCTAGTGTGTGAGTGACCGACCCACAAATTCCAGTCAATATCTGGGAAATTAAAATCCCCCATTATAAGACTCTCTGATTTACTGGCCCACTCTATTTCCCTGTACAATATCTTATTATACTCATCAGAGTCATTAGGCCTATAGCACACTCCTACTCTCAATTTTGATCTCCCATTGCTTATGTCACACCAAACTGACTCATCACTGCACTGTCCAGCGATGTCGACTGGCTTTACTTCCTTGGATTTTGTGTTTCTTAACTAATAGCATAACTCCTCCTCCCTTCCTATCTTGTCTATCCTTTCTGTAGACGTTGTACTCCACAAATTTCAGTTCTGCATTACTTATATCTGTTTGACACCACGTCTCTGATATCCCAACAATATCCGCCTTTGATGCTTTGAGCAATACCTCAAATTCATCAAATTTATTTACCAAACTCCTAGCATTGGTGTACACCCAAGTATACATGCACCTGTTCTTTTTCTTAGCTACCCTAACACAACCCATGTGTTTACTTGTACTCCAATGACTCCCAGCAGTCTCTGAAATATCCTGCATCTTATTTTCCAAGCTGCTGCTCATTCCAATAGAAGCAGTGCAAGAATCACTTTCACCTCTGCCAGTGGCTACTGTTAATCTATTGGTCCTTGTATCCCCTCAATCTAGCAGTTTTCCGACCCACCTAACACTTCCTCGATAGCATCAGCAAACATTCTTGCACCCTTTCTATTTAAGCGTATCCCATCCGTGTAGAAGCAGTCTCTCCTGTTAACAAGTACAGACCAGGCTGAAAAAATTCTACCCCTTGAGCCTTGCACAATCTTTTCAGGGCGGAATTCTGGCGCCTCCGTAGCCAGGTGGGAAGGAGCAGCAGTGCGTAGCACACGCTTCTTGATTAGACCGGGGTTCGAGCCCGTCACCACCAAATGCGGAGGATGCGGAAAGGTTAAGGAATGACCACCGCATATCCTGGAGCAATATGGCCTTAGTTGCTAATGCTCCTAAAAACCAAAACAACAACAACATCAGGGCGGAATTGATCGACAGGGCTCTCATCATATACTCCCTCCTCTCGTGTCTGGGCAGAATTTGAGACACTTTCAAATTCAACCCCAATTCACAACTTTTTTTCAACAGTGACCTGTACTTGTTAAGTAATTCCGCCAGTCTCCTACTCTTAATATCATTAGTGCCAATGTGTACAACTATATCACCTTTTGTGCCCTTAAAAGATGATATCCGCTCTACAACATCATCAACATTTGTCCCTGGCAGACATACCCTGGTTCTGTTCCACCTATCCCTTTTACAAAGCATGTTTCCCGTTTCCCTGACAATAGAGTCCTTGTCGCCATTCTGTGCTCTCTTAGCCAATGCTTATGAAACCTTGGCCTCCCAAACTTTATTTGTGGTACTATTACATCCGTATATTAACAGCCCTATCCCATGCATACCTCCAGGGCCATGTGTTACTATTACAGCTTACCTTTTAGGCTTTGGTACTTTTCATTACTTTGTAGCTATCCTATGTTATCTTTCTCTGCTTTATTTTTCCATCCATTTCGGCATCCCCTTCCCACACAATATTTTCTTAATGGTACATATGCTTTCATAGCTCCTGTGATATTTGGTTTAAAAGTATTCCATAATTCAGATGTATTTGCATTCTCTTGGTAATCTGCCCAATTCGTAGATGCCATATAGTACCTTGAACTGTCAAAGTTCCCTCTTCTGAGGTTAAAACTCATATCTTTAACTACCGTAACATTTTTCTTTATCTTCCAACTGATGATTGCATGATCACTTTCGGACAATGGTTCTTGTGCTTTAAGCCCTATGATGTCATCTGATTCGTTACTAATGATGGGTCAATAATATTCTTATCCCTAGTACAAATAATAATCATCTAGTTTATTTTTAAAAAAAATTCCCCATGGTGAGTTTCCCTCCCACTTATTACAATCAATCTGAGGCAGATTAAAGTCACCCATAATAAGACATTCTTGGTTGCTCGCTTGTCCATTTCATCAAGATCTGCATGTAGAGACTCTCATCATTCTCTTCACAATCTTCTGGTCTGTAGATCACTCCCACTCTCATTATACATTTGATTCCAACTAACTCACACCACACAGATTCTAAGCTAGTAGACAACATTTGAATCAGCAAAAGCTCTTTTTGTGCTTAGGCTGCTTTTGACAAGAAGCATGACCCCTCCACCCTTTCTGTCTTCCTTATCTTTCCCAAATACCTTATACATATCATAGTGGAACTCATCACCCCAATTTCTGGGCGGTACCATGTTTCTGTTGCCCTATTATATCAGCATTAGTTGTTCTAACCAGGAGTTCAAATTCAGCCATTTTATTGACAACACTCCTGACAATACTGTAGACACATTTAAGGCATTAGCATTAGTAGAGGCATGTGATGCAAGAAAGCAAGCTTATTCAGCATCAGCAAAAAAAAAAAAAAAAAAAAAAACCCACTCCCATTTCACCCCTCCGTTCGTTCGAAATACCTGTCCAGTTGAGCTTTAAATTTGTTTAGGCTATCAACTTCAACAACAAGTGATGGAAGTCGGTTCCACCAACCAACCACCCGCTGGCCAAAGGCAAATTTCCGCACATCTATCCAACATCAGTCTTCCTCAATTTGAATTTATGCCCTCTGAGGTGATTATTCTGAGCAAGATGAAGAATCCCATTGGCATTGAGCATGCTCAAACCATTCAAAGCCTTATACACCTCTATTAGATCACCTCGCCGGTGCCTAGTCTCCAGACTCTGTAATTTGCAAAACTTAAGCCTTTCTTCGTAAGAGCAACCCTTTGTTCCATTCACTAATCTTGTTGCCCTTCTCTGTACCCGTTCCAGCAGCTCTACATCCTTCTTGAAATGAGGCCTCCAGACCTGTATACAGTACTCAAGATGTGGCCTAACCATTGCCTTATACAAGGGAATAATCACCTCGTTATCCCTGCTAGAAAAATTCCTGTATATCATTGACAAGACACCATGAGCTACTCTTGCAGCTCGTCTGCACTGCTCAGAGAACTTCATATCTGCCTGCACAATTACCCCCAGGTCCTTTTCATTCTCCACCACTGTCAGTGCAGTACCGGAGAGTTGATACGTTGCTCTGGGGTTACTGTTTCCCATATGTAGTACTTTACATTTGTCAATGTTAAACTTCATTTGCCACCTCTCAGCCCATCTGTTCAACCTTTCCAGATCCTGTTGCAGCAGCATAGCGTCAGTAGTGTCCTTAACAACCCTGCCAACCTTTGTATCATCTGCAAACTTGGACATTAAACTTGATATCCCATCATCAATATCATTCATAAACACCAAAAACAACAACGGACCCAACACTGAACCCTGAGGAACTCCACTAATAACATTAGTCCACGTTGAGCAGTGTCCATTGATTACCACTCTGTCTTCTGCCACTCAACCATCCCCTTATCCATAGCAGCAATTTGCCTCCAATGCCACACTGCTCCAATTTGTGCAGCAGTTTTCCATGTGCAACAGTATCAAAAGCCTTTCTAAGATCTAAATATATAATATCAAAGTTATTCCCTGCATTCAGTTCTTTTGTGACTACATCATAGTATCCAATCAAATTGGTCAGGCAAGACCTGCCCTTAACAAAACCATGCTGCGTCTGAGCTATAACTGAATTCTTGTCTAGATGATCCTGCAGTGCTTCTTTAACCAGTGCCTCCATTAACTTACCTGGAACAGAAGTTAAACTAACAGGTCTATAATTACCTGTGTCAGCCTTTGATCCTCCTTTGTGAATTGGGGTTACATTTGCATATCTCCAGTCCATGGGTACCTCCCCTGAGTCCAAAGAAGCTCTCATAATTATGGCTAGGGGTTTGCTTACTTCCTTTGCTGCCTCCTTTAATATAACTGGATAGATCCCATCCACCCCAGGTGCCTTTTTTATGTTTATCCTCAACAATCTCTCCTCCACTTTCCTCTCAGTTATTAGAAAATTATCCAGCTCACTGCCAATGTTTACTTTACCTACATCATTCTCCTTCCTGAATAACTCTTCATGTGTGAATGTAGATGCAAAATACTCGTTTAGATTGTTAGCCACCTGAGCAGGATCCTCAACTGTTGAACCATCAATATCCAGTGGACCAATCTGATTCATCCCTTTCCTTCTCGAGTTTAAATATGTCAAGAATTAATTTGTATGTATCCCATGCATTTTTCTTCTCTGCCACATGCCTCATTAGTTCATCTGACAACCATTTAGGCCTAAACCTTGAACAATATTTCTTAGTTGGTATGTAAAGCCTGGTAGCTTCCAACATTAGTTCCTTGAATGCTTCCCATTTTGAGTTCGCTGTTGGTAACATCATCAGTTGGTCCCACTGTATAGAATTTAAATACTGTCTCAGACCATCATAGTCGCCTTTACGAAAACAAAAACCCTTCCCTTTACCTCTGATGGTAGTTACCTCCTTGAGTAAATCCCACTTCAACACACTGTGATCACTGCCACCTAGTGGTTCATTTATCTGCAGATTCTTAATGCATGAAGAATCACTACTGATAATCAGATCAAGAGTATTGCTCCCTCTTGTTGCCTCACGAACATGCTGATGTAGAAAACAATCATCCAATAAATCCAGAAAAGCCTTGCTAGTGTGCGAGTGACCAACCCACAAATTCCAGTCAATATCTGGGAAATTAAAATCCCCCATTATAAGACTCTCTGATTTACTGGCCCACTCTATTTCCCTGTACAATATCTTATTATACTCATCAGAGTCATTAGGCCTATAGCACACTCCTACTCTCAATTTTGATTTCCCTATGCTTATGTCACACCAAACTGACTCGACACTGCCCTGTCCATCGATGTCGACTGGCTTCACTTCCTTGGACCTTATGTGTTTCTTAATTAATAACATAACCCCTCCTCCCTTCCTGTCCTGTCTATCCTTTCTATACACATTGTATTCCCCAAATTCCAGTTCCGCATTACTTATATCTGTGTGACACCACGTCTCTGATTCCCAACAATATCTGCCTTTGATGTATTGAGCAATACCTCAAATTCATCAAATTTATTTACCAAACTCCTAGCATTGGTGTACACGCAGGTATACATGCACCTGTTTTTATTCTTAGCTACCCTAACACAACCCATATGTTTACTTGTACCGCAATGACTCCCAGCAGTCTCTGAAATATCCTGCATCTTGTTTTTCAGGCTTCTGCTCATTTCAATAGAAGCAGTGCAAGAATCACTTCCACCTCTGCCAGTGGCTACTGTTAATCTATTAGTCCTTGTATCCCCCCCAACTAGCAGTTCCGACCCACCTAACACTGCCTCGACAGCATCAGCAAAAATTCTTGCACCCTTTCTATTTAAGTGTATCCCATCCCTGTAGAAGCAATCTCTCCTGTTAACAAGTACAGTCCAGGCTGAAAAAAAGTCTACCCCTTGAGCCTTGCACAATCCCTCCAGGGCCGAATTGATTGACAAGGCTCTCATCATATACTCCCTCCTATCGTCTCTGGGCAGAATTGCAGACACTTCCAAATTCAACCCTAATTCACGGCTTTTTTTCAACATTGACCTGTACTTGCTAATTAATTCTGCTGGTCTCCTACTCTTAATATCATTAGTGCCAACGTGTACAACTATATCACCTTTTGTGCCCTTAAAAGATCATATCCGCTCTACAACGTCATCAACCTTTGCCCCTGGCAGACATACCCTGGTCCTATTCCACCTATCCTTTTTACAAAGCATGTTCCCCGTTTCCCTGACAATAGAGTCGCCAACAACTACTAGTTCCTGTGGGACCAGCGCATTCTGCCTAGGGGGCTGCCTCTGTGTTGCCTGATGACCAAGTGCAAGCTCTGGCGTTGATGTGGCTAATTAATATTCTGTAGTTTACTGCCCTGACATACTCCCTGCTTTATCTTCCTCCTCATTTGAAATGCTGCTACCCTCAGAACATCTTATCAACATCGGCTGTTGTGGCAGCATTCAAGAATTATTGAGGTGAGTGCAAGCATTACTTTGGCTCATATCATCAGATAAACATGAATCTAAATTACCTTTCTTCCCCCCAACCAGCAGTTCTGCTAAACCCTTAAGTTATCCTCAGTGATACTGGCAGTAGTGAGCTGTGAATATTTTAACAATGGGCTCGCAGTTTTGCCTACTTTTTGATGACTGCAGTGGATGACATTGTGGAAGTGATGTCATCCGCTGTAGGCTTCCACCAGAGGCGCTTCCAATGTTCACACTACTAGTCTGCGCAGAGCACTCACTAGTAGTGTGATTAGAGCATGTGATGCATTTTTCGTGACTGCTATGATATCCCCAGTCAGCCTCGTCATCATGCCCTCCCTTTACGATAATACCTGGATGTGATAGTCTCTCGAGTTTTAAGTTTTTAGAATTTGAGTAATATGACATCACAATCATACTTCCTGAAGTAAGTATGATTGCAACAATACAAGTATTTGTCATATGACTGCAACAATCAATACAAATATTTGTCAACATTTTATTTTTTCGTCTCGCATTTTCGTAACGTTCCATTGTTAGTTTCCCATGATTAACAGCTGCGTATGTCGCTTCAATTACAAGATCGGTATTTCAATCGACGCTGTTTTCTAGACATTTAGATACGTTGCATTCGCAAGTATACATCTCTTACTTTAGTTATCATAAATCCATTGTATCTTGTCTTCCAGAAATTATGAAAATTTGTGACTGATCAATAAAATACAGTATTTACAATACAAAAGCTCTTTTATTTCATAATCAATATACAAATCAAAATACCTAAAAGAAACGCGAAGGATTCACATAAAACCATGTACCACTTTTTTATTGGTCTTTCTCTTTTTTTTAACAACTAGGAAAATATGGATACATTTTTTTTTCACGATAAAATTTTAATACTGCGAATGAAAAATAACACGAAATATTTCCCATATCACAAATAACAAAAACTATCACAAAACATTATACAATATAAAAACATATATTAAGTAAAACTCCAGATCAGTGATTGACAAGTGCCATTCACTGCTTCCCCCCACTTTCCTCCTACGTTGATATGCCTAGGGTGTTTTCCCCAAACTTGATGATATTTAAATCGGGAACTCATTTACCGATTTTAATATAACTGGATAGGGGGAAAAACACCCTACCTCAGCTAAGACTCCCCCCCTCGACGACACAAATCATCCAGAAAGTAAACACCTTCACAATAATCGCCTTCACCGAATCACAAAATTCAACTATACAATCAATCCGTTCCACAATGCACACTACACGGAAACAAGTGTTACCCAAATAATACAGTTTAGTCTTTAAGTATTATTATTAAGATTATTTAAAGCATATTAAGATTATTATAATACTTAAACGTTTGATTATAATTAGTATGATTTTTTGCAAATTTTAATTTGTGTTTTTGATATAATTAAATTGTGATTGCTGTCAGTAATGTGGTGTGTGTGAGCCTCCATAGCCAGGTGGGCAGGAGCAGTAGTGCACAGCACATGCTTCTTGATTAGACCGGGGTTCGAGCCCGTACCCACCAAATACGGAGGATGAGGCATGTCATTGAATGACCACCGCATATTCCCAGCCCGGATAAAGGTGAGGGTTGGCGTCAGGAAGGGCATCCGGCCGTAAAAATCGCATGCCAAAACAATAAAAACGCTGACACCATATAATAATGGGAAAAGGTGAGGATAAAAAAAAAATGTGGTGTTATTGAAATAATTGTATTCTGTCATGATTTGCCAGTATCACAAAATCCTTTCTCCACTTTTGTTCAAATGAATACCATTTGTACAAAAGAGAATCCTTCTACCTAAAAATCCGGTCCACTCTGATAAAAAAAAAAAAAAAATTTCCTTTTTGAGCCTTGCAGATTCCCTCAAGTCTTGAGTTAACTTGTACTTAATTAATTCACAAGGCCTTCAGCATATTATCCCTCTTATCGTGTCTTAGCAAAAATTGCAGACACATACACATTCTGACCTAACTTGTGACGTAGTCCTATATTTATCCAACAGATGGTCAAGTCGTGTACGATTAATATTGTTAGTCCCCACATGATTGTAATGAGAGCAATAATGTTCTTGTTACATCACTTAAAATCAGACAATCCGTTGGTGACTTCATCAGGTGTTGCTCCTGGCAACACCTGATGAAATACTCTGGTCCTGGACCACCTATCTTTATTACAAAAAATGTCACCCATTTCCCTGAACTAGATGACCTTCAACCAAAGCAGACTGCATTTGACTATTCTTTTCTGGGACCCAAATTAGGGAGAGGGATGCACATCGCTTGTCATGTCATGAGATACATGAGTCTCTGACTGGTTCCCAGTTCCATTTGTTTCTAGGGAAAGCACTCATTTCTTCAGTGACTCAGGTTCCTTTTGTAACACCAAGTTCTAATTTTAGATCAGTACACATTGGGACTCAGATGGAAATGCCCGCAGGCATTTCCGTTTGAGTTCTGTTGTTCTTGGAGTTTGTATTGTAAGTGGACCTTGTAGCATCCATTACTAATGTAAAATTTGAAACTTTATAAAATTTAAATTTACAATATATTGCAGAATTTATGTTAACAAAATATTGCAGAAATTGGATTGTTGACAAAACTTTAACCACTAAAGAAGTTAAATTTAAGCTACCAAACGAAAGTTAAGAAGTTCTCACAAAAATATCGATAACAAAGGTTATCCGAATTTTGCAAAGTATTTCAAAAGCTGATTTAAACTTACAATATACTAAGAAATTTAAATTAACAAAGTATTACAGCAATTATACTGCTGACAAAAGTTGTTAGCCAAAACAGCAGAAACTGAAATCTTACAATATTTATAATATTTTTAAATTTGTTTAAAGTGATATATCTGCTTTTATTTTTTAGCTATATACAATTATGATGGAAATGCTAAATATGGGCTTCCATTGGAAATAGGAGAAACAGTGCAGATTCTTGAAGAAAATTCAGGTAAATTTTTTTTGTTTTTTTTTGTTTTTTTTAAAAGTAATGTTTTATAGCTATATGCTTTTTTGAATTGATTTGCAAGAATGAATGGCTGCACTGTTGTAAATATACTCCTCTATTTTAGTGTAGTTTTGATGGGCTCTAAAATAAAAAGAGGGAAAAAAGTGGCAATATTTGCCTACGAATATTTAGCCAATTAAGAGTGGTAATGTTCTATTAATAATTCTTGAGCATTATTTTTATGTTAATTGATAGTAACGTGTGTGTAAAAAATGGTAAATTTATGCATTCATCTGTATTCTGAAATGGAGTAAAAAGTCATCAAAAATTCTAAATGTGCCTAAATAACCTTAGTACAGTAGAAGTCTGATAACACAAGTCAACAAGTATTTTTAAAAAAATGTGGACTTTATTCAATGTTTTTTTTTTTTTTTTTTCCTGATCAAGTTTTGCATATGATTCCAAATCTGTGTTCAGTTTTCTTTGTGACGAGACTAATTATACCACCCATATACTTTTTCAGCATGAATAGAATTATTATTTTCTTATACATTCATATTTATGTAATTGTGTGAAAATATCTATATCCTTGTTGTTTCATAATTGTATTACAGGTGACCTCGCTTAATGCTGATAATTCGTTCCGGAAAAACAGAGCGCTAAGTGAATCAGCACTAAGCGAGTGCCGTATTCCCGTAATGTAACATATGTATTTGTGAGTTGTGATGGTATAGACCACCGCAACTCACAAATAATAAACATGCTGCACAACTCAAAAATAATGAACGGTAGTGAAAAGATGTCAAAATATATAATATTAAAAATCTGTACACATAAAATATTCTCCATTACATACGTATATAATTATGTGGTAACTACATTATGTATCAAAATTAAACTTAAAATGCCAATTATAATCATGAATTTATTAATCCGTTGGCCCTGTGCTGTTGCGTTTTTGTATCTTTGGTTGATTTTGAGTTGTACTTTGGCCCTTTTCCTAGTAAACTAAAACAGGTTTTACTTTAAATTCCCTGGCAGTATTACCACTCAACAATAAAGTCAACCGATCCTTCGCCACTTTGAAGCTTGGCATGTTTTTTTTCTTTCGATATGAAACTTCTTTTAGGTATTCATTTCCAAAAAAGTCCTGTTTCATCTATTTTAAAAACTTGTTGAGAAGTATAACAGCTCTCTTCAATAATTTTGAGTTCTTTTTTGAAAGTTTCGGCTCCTTGATCTGCACTTATGGCTTCTATTTGAATTTTAAATCTATGGAACCAGCCCTTACTAGCTTTAAATGGTTACACTTTTTTTTTTTTTTAAGGTGAGCTTTCGTCAGATCATCATATAAGCTAATCACTTTTTATTTAATAATATTTAACTTAACGGAATTGTGTGTTGGATATTATCTTCAATAAAATTATTTAGAAGTCTCTCCATTTCAGTTATAATAGCTGGCCTAGCCATAACCAATTTAGTTGTTTGCAGTGGAACAGCTGCCTTCCTGCTACTAAAATTAATTCTTTATTTTTTATAATTGTTCTTACAGTTGAATCTGCCAGTCCTAAATGATCGCACACATCTACTTGTCATTGAACGGAATTGATTCGCTTCAAAATGTATAATTTCAATTTGGAATTCAGTCTTTTTCTTAGCTTAGTAGACTTCATACCACGGCCAGACATTTTTTGCTTTTTTAATTCTTATACACCATTATTAATCTTCTAAAATGTAACTGTGTTGCATTACTTATTATACAATATTCGAGTAAACTGTCCGTTACCTAACTGTACTGAGTGATGACTAGACTTTGGATAAATGCATATAATGCAAATATTACAAGCAATATACCAGATCATTTTTTAAAATGTTGATCTCGGAACTACGTAACAAGCCACCATACTGCAATTAAATTATCCTGGAAGAAAATTTCACTGAGCATGGGAAAATTTCGCAAGTTGGCGTGGGAAACTTTTTAATGCTGTTTTGCTATTCATTTTCAAGCTATCGACTACATCAGATGAAACATTTTCGTTAAACATCCCAAAAATTTAATCTATATGCTGGTAAAAGAGCGTTATAGTGAGTTGTGACAGTGTTAGAGTGAGATATGGGTTATAATATAAGAACAGCATTATAGCGAATCAGCATAGAGCGAACCGCTTTATAACAAGGGTGCTGACCGGGCTAGCCAGGTGGGTAAAGTGCCTGCCTGGCAACCCAAAGGTCGCGGGTTCGATTCCCGCCTCGGGCTTGGATCAGTGTACTGCAAAAACCTTGGGAGGTGCATTATGGCCACAGAAGCCTATGCGCCAACAACTCCCAAAAAAAAAAAAATAAATAAATAACAAGTGCCTGCTGTATTTAATTACAAATTGTTTCATGTTATATTTTGTGAATTTCGTTGTCATGCTTCAAAAGTGTAAAATACACCCGAACAAATGCTGCTACATATGTGGCACTATACTACAATGGTGCACATTGCAGTGGACATTCAGAAAACTTACCAGTTGTAATTTGGCTGTTACCAGTTGTAAAGTGACCAGAATAAGGCTTGGGCACAATGTATTGTTTAATGCATGTTTGAATGGATTAAGTGACTGGTTCAAGAAAAGGAAAAAGTCTGCCATACTCCTGATATGGAGGGAGCTAAAAGACTATGATGGTGATTGTTACTTTTGCAGTGTGAATGTAATTGGATTTTCTGTCAAGAATAAGTATACGTTTTTTTATTCAAACTTGAATTCAGTGATGAGGCCAGTATGCCAATTCTGGTGCTTCCACAGCATGGATTAGATTCTTTGGATTAGATTCTTAAGCATAATGCGATTAAGGTGCAATTAGTGGAGACCTGATAACTTTTGATCCTGTGTACACAGTTTATGGAGAGATGTCCAAGCCAGATCTGTTTACCATGACTTCATTAGCTCCCTCCAAAGGTAAAGTCAAACTTCTTGCCTTGAGACTAAAGGAAAAACACTTGGTTAAGAAGAATGTCAGTGATATCTCAATATCAAAAAAGAAACAAGTTTTGGCAATATTATTTACAGTAAATGGTCTCCTCTGCTACTGCCTTGTTATCAATAGAGTTTTTTTTATAAAGAATTGTCACAAGTACATTACATCTGAATGGAACCTTTTCATTGACTCCTTACAGTAAAGTTTGAAATATATTTTCTTGCATATCAGCTACTTAAACTATCGATCTCCATTGCACACTCCATTAATCTAAAGGAGATATACTAAAACATAATGGCACAACTACAATTCAGTACAACATACATTAATGGAATATCTATGCTGACTTCAAAGTCAATGGGTATGCAAGGAGAGTTCACTAACTCTTGTTGTTTTTATGCCTGTTGGACAGCTGTTCTAACAGAGATGATTACATCAGATGTGATGGCCTCAAAGAAGTACGTGTGATCCAGTAACAAGTAATGTGCATTATTTTTATTAGTTGATCTAATGAAGAATTTCCTTCTATCTCTCCACATTAAACTTAGCCTAGTAAGATGAATTTTTGAGGATTTCATAACTTATATGAGGAATTTCTAAAGATCAATGCTACAAAAGTGAAAGAGAGAATCATTGGGGCCTCATTTCAGAGAGCTTCTGTAGGAAATAAAAGCATGGCAGGCTTTCAAATGGCTTTGTGAACACTTTTTTGGGTAGCTACAGGTCTCCTGCTTACAAGATGGAGTTCAGAAACTGCTCAGTGCATATAAAGAAATGGGATTCCATATTTTGCTGAAATTTCATTTCATGTATTTGCATTTAGACTTCTTTCCTGAAACCTTTGCACAGTGATTGTTGATCAGAGGAAATGATTCTATTAAGACATTGCTACTCTACTGAGGTTTCTGGAATGAATGTATGTTGACAGAATGCTGCCAGAAATTGTATCACAAAGTGTCTTGGACAAAGCGTGTCCTTATAACATTTTTAAATTTCACATATCTTTTTTTACAATAGCTTCCCATATTATTTTAACTATGTATATAAAGTCTATTAGGGTTAAACTGTAAAAGTGATCAAAATGGCTTTTTTTTTTTTTTTTATGAAAAATCCAAAACACGAGACAAGAGAGGTATTAGAACTTATAATACTCAGCACCATGCATGGATTTGAGGATGAAAGAAGATATTTGTTGACATTAGACTTGAACTTCTGTAGATCGTAATTTTCAGATAATACATAGGAGGGAAGGTTGTTTCAGAAAACTGAAGTTGAATTAATAAATGAAGAAGAAAAGTTGGTTCTGTGAGCTTGAAGTTGGATGGTAAAAGGATGTCGACTGGTTGCGGCATGTGTTCAGACTGGTTTGGAAGAGAGAGAGCGGAATTATCCAAGCCAATTCAGAAGAACAGTGCCAATGGAAGTATCTATAGAGAAGGCATGCAGCTGAAACAGAATGTCTGTGAGACAGAGAGTGGAGAGGCTCTGTTAGAGATGAGTCATTAATTAATCTAACTGCTCTCTTTTGAATGGAATCTAGAAGCTTGAGAGAGGTTTTGGGGGCACCTCCCGAGATGTGGGAACAATATTCCACGGTAGGGCGGATTTGCGATTTGTACAAAGTGAACAGCTGTTTGGAAGAAAAGTAATGCCAAGAGCGAAAGAGAAAACCCAGTTTTTTAGATGCAGAGGAAGCAGTATTTTTAATAAGATTAGAAGTCAGGGTAATCCCAAATAGAGATATATGATCTTGTTTAGAAATCGGAGTGTCATCAAAGATAAGCATAGAATCAGAATCCTTTTTGCGAGATATAAGACTGAAGTGGTAATAGAACCATCTGTTTTTGACAGAGGTGAGAACAGAGATGGGCAAAAGTGTGTGGTTTTAGAAGGATTGAAACCAACTAAGTTATCTTTGCCCCACTGGAGAATTATTTGGAGATCAGTATTTAAGGAATTGGTAGTGGATATTTGAAAAGTTGAAGCTGTTTGAGTAGGGCAAGGTTTCTAAAACTGGACTTGGAATGCAATGTGCTATAATCAGCAAAAGGTGGAATGCAATGTGCTATCATCAGCAAAACTATGAATAGGATTTCTGGTCAATGGAAGGTCATTAATTTAGAAGACCTTTATGCCAAATACAATCAAAAGCCTTTGAAATATCAAGAACAACTGCTCGACTGTCACTATACTTTTCCATTGAATTTGTTCTTAGATGGGTAGTATAAGTCAGAATATTACCAGTGGATCAACACGGATGGAATCCATACTGGTGATCGTTCATCAAGGGGAAGGTTTCTAGGTAGCTTAAGAGTTGGCAGTTAATTGATTTCTCCATTACTTTAGACAGAGTAAAAATAATTGCAATGGGGCGATAATTGGATGGGAGGGATTTGTCACCGTTTTTTAGGAACTGGCTGCATATGAGCAAATTTACAATCAGAAGGAAAAACATCTTTGGAATAAGAAAGTGAAAAAAGCAACACAGAACAGCAGTAAGTTCAGGTGCCCAGGTTTTGAGAACAAGTGGAGAAATGCCATCAGAACCTGTCACTTTCTTAGCATCAGTATTCATAAAAATCCTTCTGACATCCTTTTGATGGAAGACCACAGGAGGCATTGAATGGAGTGTATTGGGAATGGTAGGAGGTGGTTTACCAAGATCATTAATACATGAGTTGGGAGAAAAATAGGATGCTAGCAGGTCAGCTTTTTTCATGGCTGAAGTGGTAATAGAACCATCTGTTTTTGACAGAGGTGAGAACAGAGATGGGCAAAAGTTTGCGGACAATAGATTTGGCAAGAGACCAGAATGCTCGGCTACCATTTCAATAAGAAGCAAGTTTTCTACTCTTAGCTTACTGATTAATATCTGCTTTACAATTGTTGCGAGCTTTGGTGTAGGCAGAAAATGAAACTTAAAATTAGGAAACAAGCTAATTATGGTATGCAACATTCTTCCCTTGAACAGTCTTAGCACATTTATTGGAAGACCAAATTTTAAAGAACAAGTTTTAAGGTGGAGTGTGGAATAAAGGATTCCATCCTACAAGAATAATTTTACTGATGTGATCTATCTGAGCAAATGTTGACATCAGAAGTTTTGAAACAGTAATCTGACCAAGGAAAAGAAATCTGGCAGATCATCCTATTTTGCATTCTTCTAATGCCAAACACCATGAGGTTGGGAATGGGCCATGAGAGAAAGGCTCCATTGGAGAAGAGACCATCACCAAGTTGTGATCTGAGGTGCCTATAGGACCACTAACCTCGACTGTGTATTTAGAAGTTGTTTGTGAGAAAAGATCAAGAACGTTGGCTGTATGGTATTCGGGTAGGTAAATGAACAATCAGTGTGAGGTCATTAGTAATTGTAAAAACCTCAGTATCTTGACCAGCTGGGTCCGTATGACTAGAAAACGGAAGGCAGCTGAAGTGTGAACATTAAAATCACCAAGGAAAATTACCTCACTGTTAGGAAAGGTGGACTGGAGAAAGTCAAGTTTAAAGAGAGGAAGTCAAAGAGTTCCAAGTGATTAGTGGAGTTGGGAGAATGATAGAGGCAACAGATGAATTTGACAGAATGTGTAAGAGAGATTTTAAGCCAGAGAAGATTGAAAAGAGGAGATTCCAAATTACTGTCTCTGACTGGGAATATCAGAATGGACATATGCACAAGTACCACCTTTGAAGCAAAAGGAGAATCATACTGCGAATAATTTGGACAACTGAGATGAGCAGTGATTGAATCAGCCAGTAACTGAGATTTTGTCAGAAAAAGTACATTGTGTTTGTCAAACTGTAAGTTGAAATGGACTTCATTGAGATTAGAACTAAGACCATGTATATTTGTGAACTGAATGAGGAAGTGTTTGGGAGATTTAGATCTTTTTGCTGGTAAGTTTGCTCTATAAGTTTGACAATTCGTGGTGTATTCAGTGGTAAGAAAAGGTGGGGGGAGCATGCTGTTTGAAGTAATGAAATTTTTGGATATGGCATACACATGGTAACAATATACCCAGCTCCTTGACATAATGCGACCTCGAAAATGCCCCCTGTATACACACTACTCTGACTCCCTCCAGTCACTGTCTGGCGGAGTAAAGGCAGTGAAATTATGCAATAACCGATCTGGAAGCCTCCTAGAGAGTTACCAATAGGTTTGGTCCTGTGTATTAACTAGCAGCCGGCCTGCGAACAATATTTTAGAGCTGTACCTTCCAAATGTAAGGAAGATTGGATCTTGCCATGATGTCTATCATGACATCAATTACTGTGTAATGGAAGAGATTAGGAGGGTTTACTGGAACTTCGCTCTGGAGACTAAACATGGGTTCTACTACTTCAAATATTGCACTGGTTGATGAGAGTCATCTACCACCTAGTATTGCCTGGTAACACAGAGGGGCAGCATTCCTCCGTGTGGTGTGGACCTTTACCCCCTGCTTACGTTAGTTTGCAACTGGGTGGTCACCTATAGTGTGCTAGGTGCCATAATTCAGCTAGCAATGTTGTACATTGAACCCCCCAGTGCTTCTTGACAATCAACACTATATCCGTGGGATTGTGGCAGTTTCAGATTCTCTCTCTCTCTCCTCCGTAGCCGAGTGGGCAGGAGCGGGAGTGCAGTAGCACACGCTCTTTGAGTAGACCGGGGTTCAAGCCCCTGACTGCTGAATACGGTTGATCTGCCAACCCGCACTGGACCAGCGTGGCAGATTATGGTCCATTTCCCTCAGCATGAATTGTTGAGGAGGCTTCCACCCACGGGCGCCTCCGTAGCCAGGTGGGAAGGAGCAGCAGTGCGTAGCACACGCTTCTTGATTAGACCGGGGTTCGAGCCCGTCACCACCAAATACGGAGGATGCGGAAAGGTCAGGGAATGACCACCGCATATCTTGGAGCAATATGGCCTTAGTTGCTGATGCTCCTAAAAACCAAATAACAACAAATAACAAGCTTCCACCCTGCAGTGGGTTGATAATGGCTGCACTTTACTTTTTTACTCTCTCTCTCTCTTTCTCTCTCTCACTGACAGCATAAAAATTTTTGCAGTGCTTCAATGGCTTTAAATACACATTAACCTACAATATTTACAATTACATTTATGGTATGAAGGAAGTTTTTGCAAATTTCAATTTTTATATTTAGTAATGGGGAACTCAAAAGGATTTCTCACTTTCCCACAGTTATTGTATTAGGCCAACATAATATATTCCCTGAATAATAAATACTCTATTTCCCCATGTATAAGACGCACCCTTTTTCGAAAAATTTGGGGTCTAAAAACTGGGTGCGTCTTATACAGTGGTTGTAGATTTTTTTTTACTTGCATTTTCCGCTTTTTCGCACTTGTTGTCTTTGCGCTCATTGTTTCACACTTGTTACTGGTATTTTAGGTTACGTTTTGCCTCGTTCTGCCCAGAAATGGCTCAGAAAAGATTTTCGTACAGTGCTGAATTCAAGTTAAAAGTGATCTAGTTTGCAAAAGTGAATGGAAATCGTGCTGTTGAACGTAAGTTTGGTCCTCCTCCATCTGAGAAAACAATCAGAGACTGGCTACGGGAAGAAGAAACCCTACTGAAAACAGAAGAAGGCCATTAGAGGCAAGTCAACAAAATGGCCTGATTTAGAGAGGGAATTGAAGATATGGATCGAAAGAGCAAAGGGCATTTGGAATTCCTGTGTCCACAAAGATGGTTCAGCATGAGGCAAGAAGAATTGCTTATAAAAAAGAAGTTACTGATTTCAAAGGAGGACACAATTTGTTCTTCAGGTTCATGAAACGGAATGAACTAAGCATGCGTACATGCACCAGACGTGCCCAAAAGATGCCTGAAAGCTATGAGCAGAAGTTCCTTGAATTTCATCGTTTTGTCATTCAATGTCGGAAGACACATCAGTTTGAGTTGGGACAGATTGCAAATATGGACAAAGACCCCCCCCCCCTTCAATTTGATGTCCCAAGTAACAGAACTGTTGATAAGAAAGGGGGTGAAAACTGTAACTGTGAAGACAAGTGGACATGAAAAGAGCCATTATACAGTTGTTCTAGCTTGTTGTGCTGACGGAACCAAGCTGCCTCCTATGCTGATTTTCAAACGCAAAACAATGCCAAAAAAAAGACATTCCTCGAGGAGTGATTGTCCACTTTCATGACAAGGGTTGGATGGATCAGGATGGGAAGATCTGGTTTGAGAAAGTTTGGAGCAGGAGACCAAGTGAGCTCTTACGCAAACCTGATCTATTGGTGCTTGATCAGTTCAGGGCACACATGGTGTGAGATAGTTGGAAACACAGGTATAATGCGAGTAGGAGTGATCTACAGACCAGATGACTGTGAAGATTATGACAAAAGCCTCTACATGCAAATGGAATGGGCAAGTAAGCGTCAATGCCTTATGATGGGTGATTTCAATTTGCCTCTAATTGATTGGAGTAAATGGGAAGGAAACTCGACATGGGGAACAAAATTTTTAAATCAACTAGATGACAGTTATTTGTATCAACATGTCAGGGAAAGTACTAGAAAAAAGAATATCCTAGACCTCATCATCACACACGAATCAGATGACATAACAGGGCTGACAGTAGAGGAACCAGTAGCAGTAAGTGATCACTGAGTTCTACGGTGGACGATGACGAGAGAGGTAGCAGAAGTAAAAGGCAAAGGAATGGGTTCTAATTTCAGAAAAGGAAATTAAGATTCCCTCTATTAACTAGGTAGATATCGTGCAGAAAATAAATACATTTGAACTGTGGTACGCTTTTAAAACATTGACAGATGCCTTGAAAGCGTATATACCATTAAAAAATACTCCACGAGGAGGGTTCCAAGTTGGATGAATAGTGAAGTTGTCACATTACTTGAGCAGAAAAAGGTGGCATGGAAAGGTTACAGAGCAATAAAATGTACTGAAGCCTATAACAGCTACAAGGTGATCTGTAATAGAGCTACAGAAAAGGTTCGACAGGCAAAGGCAGTTTATGAGAAATCACTAGGAAACAAAGCAAAGGGGGGGGGGGATAAAGAATTCTTCACATATATAAATGCCAAGAAGAGCAGGGCAAACCAGATGACCTTAAAGTAAGGGAAAGGGGATAGTATTAAATACACCAGCTGCCATTGCAGAAGAATTTAGTTATTTTGCATCGATATTTACAAATGAAAAACCTTTTGTGGCAATGGGAAATTGTGGGAGCGAAGTTAAAAAATATGTAATTAATGATATTGATATTTCGCAAGATTATTTAATGAAAAAACTTTTGAGCCTACAGACCAGTAAGGCTCCTGGAGTTGATGGAATATATCCTATAATCTTAAGGGAGGCAGCAATCGAGTGCATTGAACCATTGTGGCTAATTATGTGAGCATCACTAGACTCTGGAGAGATTCCCTTGGATTGGAAAAGTGCAAATGTATCTCCCATACATAAAGCTGGCTCTAAAAGTGAAGTTGGAAATTATCGACCTGTCAGTCTGACTTCAGAAGTAGGGAAAATCATGGAGGCAATGATCAAGGGTGGAATTCAGGATCATTTGGATCGAATTGAAATTCTCAAGGATACTCAGCATGGTTTTTTAAAGGGAAAATCATGTTTAACAAATCTGGTTTGCTATTGAAAGGGTCACTCACGAGCTGGATTTAGGGAATAATTTCGACATTGTTTATTTAGATTTCAGCAAAGCTTTTGACTCAGTCCCACACGAGCGGTTTCTTTATAAGCTGGAACAGGTTGGAATCACTGGGAAAATCCTTAGACGGATAGAAGGATGGCTTCAGGGCAGGAGGCAGAGGGTTGTGATAAATGACTATTCCTCAAATTGGATTGATGTAAGAAGTGGGGTTCCCCAAGGATCAGTATTAGGACCACTGTTGTTTTTAATTTTCATAAACGACATTGATGAAGGGATAGAGGGCGTGATGTCTAAATTTGCAGATGATGTTAAAATTTGTAGAGTAGTTAATGATCACTGTCAAGCTGAGCTTCTTCAGAGAGACCTAGATAGACTTCAGGAATGGTCAGAAAAATGGCAGCTATGCTCTAATCCAACAAAGTGTAAGGTATTACACCTGGGAAACAGTAATCCCAAAATAACTTATTCACTTGGTGGAGTTCAACTAAACCCAGTACTGGAGGAAAGGGACTTGGGTGTTACGATACAGTCAGACTTGAAATTCTCTGAGCATTGTAAACAGGTTGCAAGGAAGGCCCATGGTGTCCTATCGATGATCTATCGAACTTTTGCAAGTAGAGATAGGGAAGTGATAATCCCATTATATAAGGCTTATGTTAGAATACTGTGTTCAAGTATGGAGACCACACCTAAAGAAAGACATAGAGCTTCTTGAAAGGGTGCAAAGACGGTTAACTCACCTGGGGAGATCTGCAAAAGGGCGTCCTTATGAAGAAAGACTTCAATATGTGGGTTGCAGATCGTGGAAACTAGACACTTTAGAGGAAACTTGATTGAGGTGTTTAAGGTTCTGAGAGGCATCAGTAAAATGAATGAGGACGAAATTTTCAAGATTATAAATGATGCTAGAACTAGGGGACATAAATTCAAGTTACGGGGGGAAATGTTTAGATTGGACTGCAGGAAGTTTTATTTTAGCCAGTGAGTTATAAATTACTGGAATAAGTTGCCTTCATGGGTGGTAGAGGCCGACAGTTTGGGGAAATTCAAAGGTCATCTGGATAGTACTTTCGGGTAAGGGAAGCGCATAGGATGATAGGTTTAATTTCCTTTTTTTTACTAATTATTATTATTTATTTAATTTTTTTGTTTTGTTCGGATTTTTTTTTTTTTTTTGGCTGGGGGAGCATAAGCCATAGGCTTTCTTGCACCATGCGGCCATTACTAATAACAAAAAACACAAAGGAGATTGCTGCAGAGCAAAAAACAAAACTTGCCCTCATACCTGAAGGCTTGACATCCCAGCTCCAAAAATTACACTTGATGTTAGCATTAACAAGCCCTTCAAAACTGCTGAGAGACGAATGGAACCAATGGATGAAGTCTTCTGGGGACAATTTGACACCAGCAGGAGGAGTGAAGAAACCAACTATAGGAGAAGTTTGTACCTGGGTGAAAAGATCCTGGGATAATATCAAGATTGAGATCATTGTCAAGTCTTTTAAGAAGTGTGGCATTTCAAATGCCATAGATGGAAATGAGGACGAGGCAATATATGAAGACAGTGATTTCTCATCAGACACAGATGAGGACAAGCTAATGGATGGGAGTTTTGACAGTGATGAGTTATATGAATTTTATGATGAATAAAACTAGAGTTCAATAACTTTATGTAATATATTTTTTTCAAATTTCGGGCCCCAAAATTAAGGTGTGTCTTATACATGGAGAAATACGGTAGTTTTTGCAACTTTCATTGTAGATTGCCATGTTTGATAACATCAATACAGGAACTTTCATCTAATTATATTAAGTTGGGATGACTGTCTTCCCCTTTAATGCATTTTTGCAGCCAGCAAAACTGCCCTAGTTAATGCAAGTCTTTTCACTCGCAGTAGGACAAACTTTGAATTCGCAATGAGTTTCTCTGAAATCGCATTACTTTCAAACAAGTGGCATTGCAATCCTGGGTGCCAGGCATTTCCACGACCAAGCAATTCCAGTACATTATATAAAGTGTTGTGTCTAGAATTTTTTGGAAGGTGATTATAGATTCTTTTTTGTTTCAAATATACAGTTTCCCTATTTTATACTCTAAAGTAGCTCTTTTGCACTACTAAAGTAGGCAGAGTCCCAGAAAGGAAATTCGCCCTTCTCTTTATTTTTCTGTTATTACTAACAGAATTAACTCAGTCACTTTGTCACCTTGAGGCATTGCTCTTACCTCACCATTCTGATGCTGGAAACCTAGAAGGAAAACTAATCCTTCTAGTGGGCTAAAAGGAGCAAATGGATCATAAAAACCAAAATACTACAGGATTGATTAGTCCAAATATATCAGGATGAACCTAATTTTTTTCTTTAATGTGACAGAAGACAGAGTTAGAGAGAATTGCCACTTCTATATGTCTCATTTTGCATTTAATGACGGGCTAGTCCATTGGTAAGCTTTCACCTTTCTTTGTACAGGTACCTAGAAAGCACAATAGGATCTCCCAATACTGTCCATAGTTAAGATTAAGATCAAGGTACCTGTTGGTAGAAGCAATAATGTCTGAACGACTGCAAAAAAACAACAATATTTGGAGGAATTCCAATTTCTGTCTCTCTTATGCTCCTCTTAATATGTTAAGTGGAGTTATTGCTGAATGAACTTCATTAATGTGAGTCCCATTTAGTGATGAAGAATGATGACAAATTAAAGCAGGAATTGCAGGATCAAGGTGTTATAAATGTCAGGCAAATAATGAGGAGGTAGATGATGTATTGCTTCCTACCTAAACCACAGTCCTAACCCACCATCAATAATCTAAGCAGGCTATCTGAATTGTCATATTAAACCATATATTCCAAACCCCTTACAGTGCTTTTAAATGTCAGAAGTTTGGGCATTCCGAAACTGTTTGTGGAGGAATAGCCACCTCTGCCAGCTATGGATCAACTACACACTCCAGTACTAACTGCATGGCAAAGACAAAGTGTCCTAACTGTGTTGAGGAGCATACTGCATACTCCAGAGAATGTCCTCTCTGGAAACAGGAAGGACAGATCCATCATTATAAAATTGAACATGATGTTACTTATCAAGAAGTGAAAAAATCCACCTTATCTCCAACTAATTATAAGCTGACTTTTGCTGCAATCACCCAGAGACAAATATTGGTTGCTGTAGAAAGGTACAAGCTCCACCCATTGAATCAATAGCTGAGTGGGCAAGATCAATACCATTTGCAACACCTCCAGTGCAAACTCCACCCAGGACAGTGAAAGCTGTAAATACACCAATCACAGTACAACTGACTGGTTTGCAAAAAAAGACCAATACATGCAAATTTCCTGACATAAAATAATAATAATCATAAAAAAAAAGAAAGGTAAACTGCAGCAATTATCAATCCACTGCAGGATGGAAGCTGCCTCAACAATTCATGTTACTATTATTATTATTATTAGCCATATGGTGCAACGAAGCCTGAGGCTTATGCTGCACCAGCCAAAAAAAAAAAAATTCCCGAGTTACCCTGAGAGAGAGAGAGAGAGAGAGAGAGAGAGAGAGAGAGAGAGAGAGTGTGTCAGAAGTAGAAAGGAATCACCAAGAAAGAGAAGAATGATGATATCCAGCTCAGGACCTCGAGTGTGCCAAACCCATACTCACAAGATATGAACTCCTGTGGTTGTTGATGGAAATCGACCCTTATCTACCACACTAGTCCAGTGCGGGTTGGCAGATTGACTGCATTTAGCAGTCAGGAGCTTGAATCCTGGTCTACTTAAAGAGCACGTACTACTGCACTCCTGCTCTCGGCTATAGAGGCCATGTTCCTGACATAATTCAGACCAAATCAGACTACATGGTAGAAGATAAATTGCTCCAAGATGATCTGATCACCATAAACAGTTTTTAACATTTCATATGTTTCTGTTGCAGATTTTCCCAGTTTAAAGCAACATTTGATATTTGTTCTTTGCTCTATTGCAAAATCATGACACTACCAAAAACCGGGTGTGACTTACAACCTGTCAGTCTGCTGGACAATCCCTGCACCACCATCTTTTGGAGGAACTTCGTACTCTTTTTCAAACTCATTGAGCATGACTACAACAGCAGCACCAGTCTGAGAACTTTTTTTTTTTTTGCCACACCTTGTATATTCTTCCGTCTATAATTCTGCTACACCGAGTGTCCCCTGATGGCTTGACCCCATTAAATACAGTTCCCCCCCCCGTCTTCAGTTTGATGCATATCTACACCAATGAGCCAAAACGTTATGACCACTTACCTAATATGATGTTGGTCCCCACGTGCAGCCAAAACAGCTTGTACCCGGCAAGGCATGGATGCTATAAGATTTCTAAATATGTCTTGTGGTATCTGGTACTAACACATAACCAGCAGATGTTGATGAGATTGATGTCTGGGGAATTTGGATGCCAGGGCAATACCTGGAAGTCTTCCTCATATTCGGTGAACCAGTCTCGAATGAACTGGGCAGTGTGGCATGGCACATTATCCTGCTGAAAAATGGCACCACCAGAGGGGAAGACCGTTGCCATGAAAGAGTGTACCTGGTCAGCAATGATGTTTAGGTAGGTGTTAGATGTCAGAGTGCCCGGCACATGGATGACTGGATCCATGGTATCCCAGCAGAACATCGCCCAAAGCATAATACCACTGCCACCAGCTTATTTTCATCCCACGATGCATCCAGGCACCATCACTTCCCCAGGTAAACGTACCTGGCCATCCACATGGTGCAATAGGAAACGTAATTCACCAGACCATACGACCTTCTTACAATCACTCAAGGTCCAGTTTCAATGCTCATATGCCCATTGTAGGTGCTGTAGTCAGTGAACCATGGTTAGTAAGGGCACTTGGAGCAGCCTGCAGCTACACAGCCCCATTTTCAGACCTGGAATGCTGGTGATGGAGTGACACATTACTGCCATCACCAGCATTCCAGTTACCGGCGAATTGCACCACAGTCACCCTTCTGTTGCCATGTGTCATCTGGGAGAGCCTTCGCTCACCTCGAGCATCGGTGAGCCATGGTCGTCTAACACCTTGCCTGCAGTTTGTGGGTTCCCCCTGCTTGGACCACTTTTGGTAGGTACCAACAACGGTTGACTGTGAGCACCCCACCAGCCGTGCCGTTTCAGATATGCCCTGACCCGGTCATCTGGCCATTACAATTTGGCCTTTTTCAAACTCGCTTAAGTCCGCTGCCTTTCCCATCTGAAGAACTAGAGTAACACTGATTAACGGAGTTCAGTATCAGGTGTTTTTTTTATACCATGTTCCAACCCGCGCATGCACCGTAGTTCACCTGCAGTTGCTTCGATTTGCATAATGTGACTTACTGGTCATAATGTTTTGGCTCATCGATGTATGTCCCCCATCCAGAGTTTCTGAAAATCAAATGTCAGCCAACTACCCAATCTACAGAGCACTGTTTTTTCCAAATTGAGAAAACATATTGCAAGAATATTTGCTGATACTATAGAGGCAATGTTAGGTAGGTCGTGAAACTGCGAACTTCGGGGCATTCACAGATTAATAGATTAACTGTAGCTGCAGGCAAAGGTGGAAGTGATTCTTGCACTGCTTCTATTGGATTGAGAAGCAGCCTGAAAAGCAAGGTACTGGGGATTTCAGAACTGCTGGGAGTTATCACGAAACAGGTAAATACATGGGGTGTGTTAGGGTAACTAAGAGTAAGAACAGGTGCATGTATGTTTGCATGTGCACCAATGCTAGGATTATAGTAAATAAATTTCGATGAATTTGAAGTTCTGGTCAAGACATCAAAGGTGAACATTGTTGGGATATCAGAGACGTGGTGCCACACGAATGTAGAAATGCAAAATTTGAATTTGGGGAGTACGTGTACAGAAAGGACAGACATGATAGGACAGATAGGAAGGGAGGAGGGATTACGTTGTTAGTTAAGAAACACATACAATCTAAGGAAGTGCATCTAGTTGACATAGATGGGCAGTGCAATGTTGAGTCATTTTTGAGTGAAATAAGCACTGGGAAAACAAAAATGTGGATACGAGTTTGTTTTAGGCCTAATGACTATACAGAGAAATAGAGTGGGCAAATAAATCAGAATGTCTTATAATGGGGATTTTAACTTTCCAGATATTGACTGAAACTTGTGGGTTGGTCACTCAACTCACACACTAGCATGACTTTTATGGATTTATTGGGATTCAAAATAGGAAGCATTCAAAGAACTTATCTTGAAAGCCACTAGGCTTTACATACCAACTAAGAAATATTGTTCAAGGTTTAGGTCTAAATGGATGTCAGATGAACTAATGAGACATATGGCAGCGAAGAAAAATGCATGGGATACATATCAATTAACATGTGACACAGAAGCCTATGATAGATATAAGCTGGTCTGTAACCAAGTTACAAAGGAGATTAGGCCGGCGAAGGCAGATTATGAGAAATCTTGGGCAAAGGATGCAAAGAAAAACAGCAAAGAGATCTTTACTTATGTAAACTCTAGAAGGAAGGGGATGAATCAGATTGGTCCACTTGATATCGATGGTTCAACTGATGATGATCCTGCTCAGGTAGGTAACAAACTAAATGAATATTTTGCATCGACATTCACACATGAGGAGTTATTCAGCGAGGGGAATGCCAGAGGTGTATTCAACTCTGGTAGTAAGCTAGAGAATCTTGTAATAACTGAGAGTAAAGTGGAGGAGAAATTGTTGAAGATAAATACAAGAAAGGCACCTGGGGTGGATGGGATCTATCCAGTTATATTAAAGGAGGCAGCAATGGAAGTAAGCAAACCCTTAGCCATAATTATGAGAGCGTCCTTGGACTCAGGGGAGGTACCCATAGACTGGAGATGTGCAAATGTGATCCCAATTCACAAAGGAGGATCAAAGGCTGATACAAGTAATTATAGACCTCTGAGTTTAACTTCTGTTCCAGGAAAATTAATGGAGGCCCTGATTAAAGAAGCACTACAGGATCATCTAGACAAGACTTCAGTTATTGCTCGGACACAGCATGGTTTTATTAAAGGAAAGTCTTGCCTGACCAATTTGATTGGATACTATGATGCAGTCACAAAAGAACTGGATGCAGGGAATTACTTTGATATTATATATTTGGATCTTAGAAAGGCTTTTGATACTGTTGCACATAGAAGACTGCTGCACAAATTGGAGCAGTGTGGCATTGGAGGCAAATTGCTGCTATGGATAAAGGGATGGTTGAGGGAGAGAAGACAGAGTAGTAATCAATGGAGACTGCTCCTTGTGGACTAATGTTATTAGTGGAGTCCCTCAGGGATCAGTGTTGGGTCCATTATTGTTTTCTGTATTTATAAATGATATTGATGGTGGTATATCAAGCTTATTGTCCAAGTTTGCAGACGATACAAAGGTTGGCATGGTTGTTAAGGACACTACTGACGCTATGCTGCTGTAACAGGATCTGGAAAGGTTGAGCAGATGGGCTGAGAGGTGGCAAATGAAGTTTACCATTGACAAATGTAAAGTACTACATATGGGAAACAGCAACCCCAGAGCAACGTATCAACTCTGTAGTACTACACCGACAGTGGTAGAGAATGAAAGGGACTTGGGGGTGGTTGTGCAGGCAGATATGAAATTCTCTGAGCAGTGCAGATGGGCTGCAAGAGTAGCTCATGGTTTCTTATCAATGATATACAGGAATTTTTCTTGCAGGGATAACGAGGTGATTATTGCCTTGTATAAGGCAATGGTCAGGCCACACCTAGAGTACTGTATACAGGTCTGGAGGCCTCATTTCAAGAAGGATGTAGAGTTGCTGGAACAAGTACAGAGAAGGGCAACAAGATTAGTGAATGGAACAAAGGGTTGCTCTTACAAAGAAAGGCTTAAGTTTTGCAAATTACAGTGTCTGGAGACTATGCACCGGTGAGGTGATCTAATAGAGGTGTATAAAGCCTTGAATGGTTTGAACATGCTCAATGCCGATGGGATTCTTCCTTTTGCTCAGAATAATCACCTGAGAGGGCATAAATTCAAATTGAGGAAAGACAGATGTAGGATAGATGTGGGGAAATTTGCCTTTAACCAGCGGGTAGTTGGTCGGTGGAACAGACTTCCATCCCTTGTTGTGGAAATTGATAACGTAAATAAATTTAAGGCTCAGCTGGACAGGTATTTTGAGTGAACGGAAGGGTGAAGTGGAAGTTTTTTTTTTTTTTTTTGGGCTAATGCTGCATAAGCTTGCTTTCTTGCATCATATGCCTCTACTAATGCTAAACAAATGCAAAGTATTGCATATGGGTAGAAGTAACCCTAGAGGAAAATACGAAATGCGTGGTACTACACTTAGGGTGGTAGAAAATGGAAAAGACCTGGGAGTGATTGTGCAGTCAGATATGAAGTTTCTGAGCAATGTAGACAGACTGCCAGAGCAGATCATAGGGTATTGTCAGTGGTATACAGGAATTTTGCTAGAATCAAAAAGGAGGTGATTATCCCCTTGTATAAAGGCAGTGGTCAGGCCATGCCTTGAGTACTGCATACAAGTCTGGAGGCTTCCTTTTAGGAAGGATGTAGAGTTGCTCGAGCATGTACAGACAAGGGCAACAAGGTTGATGAGGGGAACGAAGATGTCCTCTTACAAGAAAGGCTTAAGTTCTACAAATTGCAGCAGCTGGGGACTAGTCACATGAGGGTGATCTGATTGAGGTGCATAATGTTAATAAATTTGACAATGTTAAACTTCATTTGCCACCTATCAGCCCATCTGCTCAACTTTTCTAGATTCTGTTGCAGCAGCAGCATACTGTCATCAGTGTCATTAATGACCCTGTCTACCTTCGTATTATATGCAAACTTGGATTAAGCCTGATATACCATCATCAATATCATTGATGAATACAGAAATGAATACAGAAATCTAATAACATTAGTCCACGAAGAGCAGTCCATTGATTACCACTCTCTTCTCCCACTCAGCCATCCCTTTATCCATAAAAGCAATTTGTGTCCAATGCCATACTGCGCCAATTTGTGCAGCAGCCTTCCATGTGAAGTAGTATCAAAAGCCTTTCTAAGATCCAAATGTATGATATCAAAATTATCCCTTCATCCAGTTCCTTTGTGACCACAGCATAGTATCCACCCAGTCAAATTGGTCAGACACGACTTCCCCTTAACAAACCCATGCTGGTCCGAGCTATAACTGAAGTCTTGTCTAGATTATCCTGCAGTGCTTCTTTAACCAGTGCCTCCATTAATTTCCCTGGAACAGAAGTTAAACTAACAGGTCTTTAATTACTTGTGTCCCCCTTTGATCCTGCTTTGTGAATTGGGGTCACATTTGCACATCTCCAGTCCATGGGTACCTCCCCTGAGTCCTAGAAAGTTCTCATAATTATGGCTAAGGGTTTGCTTACTTTCTTTGCTGCCTTCTTTAATATAACAGGATAGATCCCATCCACCCCAGAGAGTGGTTATGAATGGGCACTGCTCTTCTTGAACTAATGTTATTTGTTGAGTTATCCAGGGTTCAGTGCTGGTTTCATTGTTTTCAATATTTAATAATCATATTGATACAGGTATATCAAACTTAATGTCCAAGTTTCCAGATGATAGAAAGCTTGGCAGGGTGCTTAATGACAGTAATAAGGTGAGGTACTGCGAAAAATATCTAGGAAATTTAGGTTTATTGGCTGAGAAATGGCAGTTGAAGTTTAACATTGACAAATGCAAGGTACTGCACATGGGTAGCAGTAACCCCAGAGTAACTTTTCAACTGTTTCTCTGGGATTACAGTTGATAAGTTACTCTCCTCTACACTGATAGAATGAAATAATCTAGGGGTAATTGTGTAGTCTGACATGAAATTCGCTGAGCAGTTCAGACATGCTGCCAGGACAGCTCATGGGGTTTTGTCAATGACATACAGAAACTTTGCTAGCAGGGATAAGGAGGTGATTATCCATTTCTATTAGGTCATGGTTAGGCTGCATCTTGAGTACTGCATACAGGTCTGGAGGCCTCACTTTCAGAAGGTTGTAGATCTGCTGGAACAGGTGCAGAGACGGGCAGCCAGATTGGTGAAAGGAACAAAAGGGTGCTCTTATCTAGAAAGGTTTCAGTTCTGCAGATTGCAGTGTCTTGCGACTAAGCACCTTTAGAGAGATCTGATCAAAATGTTTGAAGCTTTGAATGGACTGAGTAAGCTGAATATTAATGGCATTCTTCCACTTGCCGAGACTATACACCTGAGGGGCCATAAATTCAAGTTGAGGAAGGATGGTTGCATGATAGTTGTGTTGAAGTTTGGCTTCAGCCAGTGGATTGTTTATTGTTGGAACAGGCTTCCTATCTGTTGATGTGGAAGTGGATGGGTCGAATAAATTCAAGGGAGAACTAGACAGATTCTTGGAGGGTATGGTTGGGTGAACTGTTTGCCCCCCCCCCTCTCTCTCTGCTGATGCTGTATAAGCTTGCTTCCTTGCATCTCATTTGCTATTACTGCTACTACTGTCTCCAAAACTAAGGAGAGAATTTCCAGTGAGCAGAAGAATGTCATTAATACACATTAGGAAAAGGGTTGGACAAAGAACTGAATCTAGGGGAACATCAGCATTAGTGGAAAAGTTATCCGGAATAATTGATGTCAGACCTGTTCCGTATAGCCAAATTTTCTGGATAATTGAAAAAAAATCTTACCTTATGATTAAATTAAATAGTTAAGATTAATTAAATTAAAAAAAAAATATATATAAACCAATCTCAGAAAACATAAACATCCATCCAGGCATTTTTATGATTTTTATACAAAACAGGAAAATTAGAAAGATTTTTAAATGCTCTCGGGTTTTTTCAACTTACCGATAATGAGCATGGGCAATCTTCTGCATCCCAGTAGCATTTGCACACAGCAATTGTAACTCACTCTTTTCTCATCTTAATACCAGGTGGGAAGGAGCAGCAGTGCGTAGCACACGCTTCTTGATTAGACCGGGGTTCGAGCCCGTCACCACCAAATATGGAGGATGCGGAAAGGTCAGAGAATGTCCACCGCACATCCCGGAGCAATATGGCCTTAGTTGCTAATGCTCCTAAAAAAAAAATAAAAATAACAAAATAAAAATAACATCTTAATACCTGGTACAGGTATTTCTCTTTTAGTGGCTAGGGTTTTTCTCGGTAATGCTTTCTTTAATAATCCCGTCTCATCAACATTATAAATGTTTTCTTTCTCGTAATTTGCTCTAACTGAAGAAAACTTACAAGGACACCGCTGTAAATTCGCCTGCATTAAGTTTTTCTCCTTGAATATGTAGTTCACATACACCATGTCCCAGTTTAAAGTTTTTCAGCCAACCTGTGCTTGCCTTAAAAACTTCATTACCTCTTAATTTTTGATTAAAATCCAATGCTTTTTCACGCAACATTGAGCCAGACACTGGTTGACCTAACTTCGCTTCTGAAGAAACCACAAATAAAATGCACTCTCTAACGTGGCATTTTCAGGTTTTGAAATCGTCTTTTTCCTGCTAGATCCTCCTTCACTATCCATAATCAACACAAATTCTGTTATAGCTTTGTAATTTTTCTTGGTGTCATAAATTGTTTCAGTCCCAACATTAAACTCTTTGGAAAGATTTCCTAAGTTTTCACCTTTTATAATTCTATTATAATAATTTCTGTTTTTTGTTGCAGTGTTAAAACTATACGTTTTAATTTCGTTCACATTTTACTGTAAAAAATTGAGAAAAACAATAAATCACACAGTTTCGTGCCGATATTATTTTTACCGAATCTGAAGCTAAACTAATCTGAAATTCACTCATAGTTTCTGAGAAAGCCCAGTAGTGCCTGTGATATTTTTCTAAAGCATATTTCTGATCACACAGAATTGTAGAGGTCTCAACCATTAAACAGTAAAAACAATTTGAAGTTTTCGGTTTATCGGGCTTTTTGTTTGTACACTGTTATAAATGGGTAGTAAACTCGATCTTTCGCTTATTAGAATCAAAATCCAATTTGCAAATGTGATCAGTATAACCGGTGCTTACTGTACTACCATTAATAAAAAAAAAAAAAAGAAAGATCATCCTTTCAAATTATTCCAGATAACTGACTTTCTGGATAACCAACTTTCTTCCGTATATAAATAAAAATAAAATCTGCTAATGTTTGTCCACCTGTCATACTCCTGACTGGCATTTGGAATTAGTGGATTTGATTTTTAATCCAGTCAGAGTTCTCGTGCCTTCCCATCATGAATTGTGTTGATGTTTGTTGTGGTATCATTTTCAGTGTTTATCCAATAAGTTTTGTTGGGAAGCATTAGAAATGTATAGATATCCATTCCATTTTTATTTATGACTAGAAGAATATCCAGAAATTTCCAGTAAGAATTATTTCCGAAACGACGAAAATTGAATTAATAGTGCTATTATTGTTTATGCAGTAATCAATTATTTACTCAGGTAGGTAATAATATAAAGCATTTAGGGCTGAAGCCTCAAGCTATGGAAAAGGCTAGACTATATATAAGTATAGTGCAAAAGCATCAATAATACATAGCCAAATCTGAATTAACAGAATGTTAGCAAAACGGCATTGTTTTAAGTAGTATCTCATATTGTGAATACCTTCACAACAAGTTGCCATGATATTGCACTACTTCGAATAAGTAATGCTTCACCTGAGGAGACGACTAATGTTACTTATTCTCAGATGGATACCACCACCCAGACAGTACCGTTTCAGGGCTATTTGTCCCTTCTTCGGCAAAACAGTTATGGAGTTATACTTCATAACTGTTTTGCCATCATTGCATCACTTGGGTACCCACCCACCGAAGGGCCAAATAGCCCCCGAAACTGTGCCGTCTGGGTGGTGGTATCCATCTGAGAATAAGTAACATTAGTCTTCTCCTCAGGTGAAGCGTTACATATTTGAAGTAGTGCAATATCATGACAACTCGTTGTGAAGGTATTCACAATATGAGAGATAACTTAAAACGATGCCGTTTTGCTAACATTCTGTTAATTCAGATTTGGCTATGTATTATTGATGATATTGGACTATATTTATACAGGTAGGTAATGTATATGACTAGAAGGATACATAGAAACATAAAGACCTTTATTTTCATTTGGCCAAAAAACACATGTTATTAAATCCACAAAGTACTTTATTAAGCTGTATTAATCTCTTAATATGTTAACTGCTGTGAGACAAGACAGTTATCTTTTAGCCTGTTATGTTTGACAGGTCTTGAGACCTGCATGCTGTGTTTCTCTATGTTTATATGTTTGAGTTCTTGAGAGAAGCAGTCTTCCTGGTAGAAAAGCGGCCAGAAACAGCTAAACAAAACAAAAACACACACTATGGAAACAAAAGAACAAAACACACACTATGGAAACAAAAGAACAAAACACACACTATGCAAACAAAACAAGAGCACACACACTATGCAAACAAAACAAGAACACACACACTATGCAAACATAACACTATACTCATTTCTGGCCATTGTACATAGTCTTCTATATCATCACAGAGAACCATGGTGGAGATGAACTAATGTTTAGGGGCTGCCTTGCGTAAGACACAACACATGTCCACACGTGCTGCTCTTGAGAGAACAGATTCAAATACGGTGGGACCAACTGATGATGTTACCAAGAGCAAATTCAAAATGGGACGCATTCAAAGAATTAATCTTGGAAGCTACTAGGCTTTTCATACCAAATAAGAAATACTGTTTAAGCCTAAATGGATGCCAGGTGAATTAATTAGACACGTGGCAGAGGAAAAAAATGCATGGGATACATATAAATTAACAGTTGACACAGAATCCTATGATAGATATAAACTGGTCTGTAACCAAGTCACAAAGGAGGTTAGGCAGGCAAAGCTAAGAATAGGAACAGGTGCATGTATACTTGCGTATACACCAATGCTAGGAGTTTGGTAAATAAATTTGATGAATTTGAGGTATTGCTCAAAACATCAATGGCAGATATTGTTGGGATATCAGAGATGTGGTGTCACACAGATATAAGGAACGCAGAACTTTAATTTGGAGAGTACAATGTGTACACAAAGGATAGACAAAATAGGAAGGGCAGAGGGATTATGCTATTAGTTAAGAAACACACAAAATCCAACGAAGTGAAGCCAGTTGACATTGTTGTTGTTGTTGTTGTTGTTGTTTGGTTTTTAGGAGCATTAGCAACTAAGGCCATATTGCTCCAGGATATGCGGCGGTCATTCCTTAACCTTTCCGCATCCTCCGTATTTGGTGGTGACGGGCTCGAACCCCGGTCTAATCAAGAAGCGTGTGCTACGCACTGCTGCTCCTTCCCACCTGGCTACGGAGGCGCCTAGTTGACATTGCTGGACAGTGCAGTGTCGAGTCAGTTTGGTGTGACATAAGCACTGGGAGATTAAAATTGAGAGTACGAGCGTGTTATAGGCCTAATGACTCTGATGAGTATAATAAGAAACTGTACAGGGAAATAGAGAGGGCCAGAAAATAAGAGAGTATTATAATGGGGGATTTTAATTTCCCAGATATTGACTAGAATTTGTGGGTTGGTCACTCACACACTAGCAAGGCTTTTGTGGATTTATTGGATGATTGTTTTCTACATCAGCATGTTTGGGAGGCAACTGGAGGGAGTAATACTCTTAATCTGATTATCAGTAGTGATTCTTCATGCATTAAGACTCTACAGATAAAAGAACCACTAGGTGGATCAGGGGTAAAGGGAAGGGTTTTTCCTTTTCAAAAGGCGACTACGGTGGTCTGAGACAGTATTTAAATTCTGTACGGTTGGGACCAACTGATGATATTACCAACAGCAAATTCAAAATGGGAAGCATTCAAAGAATTAATCTTGGAAGGTACTAGGCTTTTCATACCAATGGAAATATTGTTCAAGGTTTAGTCTAAATGGATGTCAGATGAACTAATGAGACATATGGCAGAGAAGAAAAATGCATGGGATACATATAAATTAATGGGTGACATGGAAGCTTATGATAGATATAAGCTGGTCTGTAACCAAGTCACAAAGGAGATTAGGCAGGCAAAGGCAGATTATGAGATCTTTGGCAAAGGATGCAAAGAAAAACAACAAAGAGTTCTTTACCTATGTATACTCTAGAAGGAAAGGGATGAATCAGATTACTCCACTGGATATTGATGGTTCAACTGTTGGTGATCCTGTTCAGGTGGCTAACAAACTGAGTATTTTGCATCTACATTCACATATGAGGAGGAGCTATTTATTGAGGGGAATGGCAGAGGTGAATTGAGATCTGGCAGTGAGCTAGATGATTTCGTAATAACTGAGAGGAAAGTGGAGGAGAAATTGTTGAGGATAAACATAAAAAAGGCACCCGGGGTGGATGGGATCTCTCCAGCTATATTAAAGGAAGCAGCAAAGGAAGTAAGCAAATGCTTAGCCATAATTATGAGAGCTTGTTTGGACTCAGGGGAGGTACCCATGGACCGGAGATGTGCAAATGTGACCCCAATTCACAAAGGAGGATCAAAGGGCAACACAAGTAATTATAGACCTGTTAGTTGAATTTCTGTTTCAGGTAAATTAATGGAGGCACTGGTTAAAGAAGCACTGCAGGATCATCTAGACAAGACTTCAATTATAGCTCAGACACAGTATGGTTTTGTTAAGGGAAAGTCTTGCCTGACCGATATAATTGGATACTATGATGTGGTCTCAAAGGAGCTGGATGCAGGAAATAACTTTGATATCATATATTTGGATCTTAGAAAGGCTTTTGATATTGTTGCACATGGAAGACTGCTGAACAAATTGGAGCCGTGTGGCCTTAGAGGCAAATTGCTGCTATGGATAAAGGGATGGTTGAGTGGGAGAAGACAGAGTGGTAATCAATGGTCACTGCTCATTGTGGACTAATGTTATTAGTGGATTCCCTCAGGGTTCAGTGTTTAATATAATTAATAAATACAGAAAACAACAATATAATTAATATAATTATATTGTTATATTAATTATATTGATGATGGTATATCAAGCTTAATGTCCAGGTTTGCAGATGATTTGATGGTTTGCAGGATTGTTAAGGACACTAGCGACAGTACGCTGCTGTAACAGGATCTAGAAAATTTGAGCAGATGGGCTGAGCGGTGGCAAATGAAGTTTAACATTGACAAATTTAAAGTACTACTTATGGGAATCAGTAACCCCAGAGTAACGTATCAACTCTGTGGTACTACACTGACAGTGGTAGAGAACGAAAAGGACCTGGGGGTAATTGTGCAGGCAGATATGAAGTTTTCTGAGCAGTGCAGATGGTCTGCTTTTTGTGTGATGCTATATAACTAGGATGTCAAACTGGTGGCCCGCGACAAAATTTTTGTGCACCGCAATGCCCAAAAATAAAATGTTAAAGTGAACAATTAAAAAGTACCTATTTATAGTTCTAGAATATAAGGATCAAAAAAGCTCTGTAATAAATATAAAAATAATCATTTTAATTGATAATAATTAAAAAACAGACTGAATCGATGGAGCCTTGATTAGAAAGAACTAAAAATATAAATAGTAATTTCGAATGAATGAAAATTGAAATTACTATCTTTAAATAACATTGTAACTGTTTAGTTTATTTCTTTAAAAATAAGAGTTACATTTTATTTTTTTAAATAATTTTTAAATGGAGAAATCTTAATCTAACTTTCTTTTACATTTAAACTAATATTACAATATTGCAAATGCAGTGTTTTTTATAATTTTATTGATAAGATACTTCATTCGTAGTAGTTTCTTTGTCAGGATCTGTTGTGTTGTGTGCGTTGTGTTTGTTATCTATAATTTAACAAATACCTAAGTAATCATTTTTTAAATTTAATAATTTTAATTTCAACTATAGAATTTATATATAAAATATCGATTTCAACACCAGTCAAGAAAAGAAACATTTATAATGAGGGAAGAAAATTCCAAGAAAAGTGGAAGCTGAATTATTTTTGTATGGAAGTGCTCAGTAAAATTACATGCTTAATTTGTAAGGAAAATATTAGTGTTGCTAAAGAATACATTAAGCGGCATTATAACTCTAATCATAAGGAACAATATTTGGGCTTCGAAGGAAAAATAAGAGAAGAAAAATTAAAAACAATGAAATAAACACTTCATAGTCAACAACAAGTATTTACAAAATTCATGGAAACTATCGAATCAGTAGTAAGAGCAAGTTACGAAATAAGCTATTTGTTAGCAAAACGTTCAGAATCGTTCACGGATGGTTCGTTAATTAAAGAATGTGTGATAAAAGCAATCGGAAATTTTGTGGCAATGGGAAATTGTGGGAGCGAGGTTGAAAAATATGTAATTAATGATATTGAAATTTTGCAAGATTATTTAATGAAAAAACTTTCGAGCCTACAGACCAGTAAGGCTCCTGGAGTTGATGGAATATACCCTATAATCTAAAGAGAGGCGACAAGCGAGTGCATTGAACCATTGAGGCTAATTATGTGAGCATCACTAGACTCTGGGGAGATTCCCTTGGATTGGAAAAGTGCAAATGTATCTCCCATACATAAGGGTGGCTCTAAAAGTGAAGTTGGAAATTATCGACCTGTCAGTCTGACTTCAGTAGTAGGGAAAATCATGGAGGCAATGATCAAGGGTGGAATTCAGGATCATTTGGATCGAATTGAAATTCTCAAGGATACTCAGCATGGTTTTGTAAAGGGAAAATCATGTTTAACAAATCTGGTTCGCTATTTCGAAAGGGTCACTCACGAGCTGCATTTAGGGAATAATTTCGACATTGTTTATTTAGATTTCAGCAAAGCTTTTGACTCAGTCCCACATGAGCGGTTGCTTTATAAGCTGGAACAGGTTGGAATCACTGGGAAAATCCTTAGATGGATAGCAGGATGGCTTCAGAGCAGGAGGCAGAGGGTTGTGATAAATGGCTATTCTTCAGATTGGGTTGATGTAAGAAGTGGGGTTCCCCAAGGATCAGTATTAGGACCACTGTTGTTTTTAATTTTCATAAATGACATTGATGAAGGGATAGAGGGCGTGATGTCTAAATTTACAGATGTTAAAATTGGTAGAGTAGTTAATGATCACTGTCAAGCTGAGCTTCTTCAGAGACCTAGATAGACTTCAGGAATGGTCAGAAAAATGGCAGCTGTGCTTTAATCCAACAAAGTGTAAGGTATTACACCTGGGAAACAGTAATCCCAAAAAAACTTATTCACTTCGTGGAGTTCAACTAAATCCAGTACTGGAGGAAAGGGACTTGGGTTTTACGATACGGTCAGAAATGAAATTCTCTGAGCATTGTAAACAGGTTGCAAGGAAGGCCCATGGTGTCCTATCGATGATCTATTGAACTTTTGCAAGTAGAGATAGGGACGTGATAATCCCATTATATAAGGCTTATGATAGACCACACTTGGAATACTGTGTTCAAGTATGGAGACCGCACCTAAAGAAAGAAAGACATCGAGCTTCTTGAAAGGGTGCAAAGAAGGGTAACTCGCCTGGTGAGATCAGCAAAAGTGCGTCCTTATGAAGAAAGACTTTGAATATGTGGGTTGCAGAGTTTGGAAACTAGACACCTTAGAGGAGATTTGATTGAGGTGTTTAAGGCTCTGAGAGGCATCAGTAAAATGAATGAGGACAAAATTTTCAAGATTATAAATGATGCTAGAACTAGGGGACATAAATTCAAGTTACGGGGGGAAATGTTTAGATTGGACTGTAAGAAGTTTTATTTTAGCCAGCGAGTTATAAATTACTGGAATAAGTTGCCTTCATGGGTGGTAGAGGCCGACAGTTTGGGGAAATTCAAAGGTTATCTGGATAGTACTTTCGGGTTAGGGAAGCACATAGGATGATAGGTTTAATTTCCTTTTTATTTATTTTTTATTTTATTTTTTTATTTATTAATTATTATTATTTAGTTTATTTTATTTATTTATTTTATTTTTTTGTTTTTATCATTGTTTTGTTCGGATTTTTTTTTTTGGCTGGTGCAGCATAAGCCATAGGCTTTCTTGCACCAAGCGGCCGTTACTAATACTAAAAGCAGCTGAAATCGTCTGTCCTGAAAAAGTGCAATCATATCGCGATATTTCATTATCAAGAAATACAGTGGTAGAGAGAATTAGTGAAATGGCAAATAACATCAGTTCACAACTACAGGATACATATCTACAGAAGTCTTGTTCTTTTCAATTGCGATTGATGAAAGTACAGATATACGAGATGTTGCTCAAGTTGCTGTATTTTTTCGTGGTTGCGATAATAACATGAGGATCACCAAAGAATTGTTTGAAGTTATCCCTTTTCTTGGAACTATGACTGGCAAAGATATTTTTGCTGCTGTGTGCAGCATTTCAGAAAAGTGTAAGCTTCCACTTGACAGACTTGTGTCTGTAACAACTGACGGTGCTAAATCAACGACAAGTGAAAATCGAGGATTTGTGTCAAAATTGATTAGAAAATTACTAGCTGAGTACCCAGATAAACAGAAAACCATGGCTGTCCACTGCCTTATTCATTAAAAAGTTCTGTGTTTAAAAATGGACGATGTATTGAAAACAGTAACAAAAACAAACTTTATTCGAGCGAGAGCACTCAACCATCGGCGATTTACTTCTCTTCTTAAAGATTTAGAATCTGAGTTTGACGATCTTCCTTATTATACAGAAGTTCGATTGTTATCATGCCACAAAGTTTTAAAGAGATTTTATATGCTTTTGGAGATAAGTTTTTCTTGAAATGAAAAATGAAAATGTATCAGTTATAAAAAATCCTTTGTGGATTAAGGAGTTGCCATTTTTAATTGATATTACAATCCACCTCAATAATCTTAACATTTCATTGCACCGTAAAAATAAGTCAATAACGAACATGTACGATGCAATAGCAAGTTTTGTACAAAACTAACGTTGTTTAAAAATCATTTAAAAAAAGACGTTTTGACCCATTTTCCTACTTGTGAGCAGTTAAAAACACAAAATCGAAATTGCTCTTTCTCACAATATTGTGACAAAATTGAGGAAATCAAAAACGAATTTGATAAGCGTTTTAATGATTTTAAAGAGTTAGAAGATACGTTTTCTCTTTTTGTTGGACCTTTTTTATTTGAAATCGATAAAGCTCCCACTTTGATTCAACTGGAATTAATTGATTTCCAAAATGAATTCATTTTTGAAAGACAAATGTCGAGAAGTAGGAATTCCAAAAATATATTCTTACTTAGGTGAAAAATATCTGGAAATTAAAAAGTTTGCTGCACAAATTATGTGCTACTTTGGGAGTACATACTTATTCGAGAAATTATTTTCATGTATGAAATTAAATAAAGCGGCGTATACATCGAGATTTACAGATAAACATCTTTCTGACATGCTGAAAATTGTAGTAGTAGTGGCATGTGATGCAAGAAAGCAAGTGTATGAGCTTATGCAGCATCAGCCAAAAAAAAAAAAAAAATCACACCATTCCCTCCAAATGCCTGTCCAGTTCCTCCTTAAATTTATTCAACCTATCAACTTCCACAACGAGAGATGGAAGTTTGTTCCAGCAATTAACCACCCACTGGCTAAAGGCAAATTTCCGCACATCTATTCTACATCTGTCCTTTCTTAATTTGAATTTATGCCCCCTTAGGTTCGTAATCTGAACAAGTGGAAGGATCCCATCAGAATTCAGCGTGCTGAACCCATTCAAAGCCTGATACACCTCAATCAGATCACCGCGCAGGTGCCTAGTCTCCAGCCACTGCAATTTGCAGAACTTAAGCCTCTCTTGATAAGAGGATCCCTTTATTTCCCTCACCAATCTTGTTGCCCTGCTCTGTACACGCTCAAGTAAATCTACATCCTTCCTGAAATGAGGCTTCCAGACCTGTACGCAGTACTCAAGGTGTGGCCTGACCATTGCCTTATACAGAGGGATAATCACCTCCTTTTCCCTGCTAGCAAAATTCCTATATATCATTGACAAAACCCCATGACCTGCCCTGGCAGCCTGTCTGCATTGCTCAGAAAACTTCATATCTGCCTGCACAATTACTCCCAGGTCTTTTTCATTTTCTACCACCTTAAGTGTAGTACCACACAGTTGGTATGTTTCTCTGGGGTTACTTCTACCCATATGCAGTACTTTGCATTTGTCAAGGTTAAACTTCAGTTGCCACTTCTTAGCCCATCTGCCCAAATTATCCAGATCCTGTTGCAGTAGCACACTGCCATTACTGTCATTAACAACCCTGCCAACCTTTGTATCACCTGCAAACTTCGACATTAAGCCTGATATACCTTCATCAATATCATTGATAAATATACAAAACAACAGTGGGCCTAACACCGAACCCTGTGGGACCCCACTAATAACATTAGTCCAAGAAGAGCAGCACCTATTGATTACCACCCTCTGTCTTCTCCCACTTAACCATCCTTTTATCCATTGTAGCAACTTGCCCATAATACCATTCTGCTCCAATTAGTACAATAGTCTTCCATGTGCAACAGTGTCAAAAGCTTTCCTGAAATCCAAATATATGATATCAAAATTATTTTTTGCATCCAGTTCCTTTGTAACCACATCATAATATCCTATCAAATTTGTCAGACAAGACTTTCCCTTAACAAACACATGCTGTGTCTGAATTATTGCTGCAGTCTTGTCTAGATGATCCTGCAATGCATCTTTAACCAGTGACTCCATTATTTTACTGGGAACAGAAGTTAAACTAACTGGTCTGTAATTACTCGTGTCACCCTTCGATCCCCCTTTGTGAATTGGTGATACATTTGCATATCTCCAGTCCGTGGGAACCACCCCTGAGTCCAAGAACGCTCTCATAATTATGGCTAAGGGTTTGCTTAGTTGCTTTGCCGCCTCCTTTAATATAACTGGATAGATCCCATCCACCCCAGGTGCCTTTCTTGTATTTATCTTGAACAATTTCTCTTCAACTTTGCTCTCAATTATTACAAAATCATTAAGTATCCTGCTACAATTTGATAACCTTCTGTCATTTTCAAACCTTAATAATTCCTCATTTGTGAATGTAAATGCAAAATACTCATTCAGTTTGTTTGCTATCTGAGCAAGATCATCAACAGTCGAACCATCGATGTCAAGTGGACCAATCAGATTCATCCCCTTCCTTTTAGAGTTTATATAAGTAAAGAAATCCTTGCTGTTTTTCTTACCATCTTTTGCCAAGGATTTCTCGTAATCTGCCTTCGCCTGCCGAACCTCCTTTGTGACCTGATTACAGATTAACTTATATCTGCCATAGGCTTCTGAGTCGCTTGATAATTTATATGCATCCCATGCATTTTCTTCTGTTACGAGTCTCATTAGTTCATTTGACAACCATTTAGGCCTAAACCTTGAACAATATATCTTAATAGGTACGAAACTTTTAGTAGCTTCCACGATTAATTCCTTGAATGCTTCCCACTTAGAATTTACTGTTGGTAACATCGTCAGTTGATCCCACTGTACAAAATTTAAAAACTGTCAGAGACCACTGTACTTGCCTTTACGGAAGGAAAAACCCCTTCCTTTACCCCTGATGGTAATTAAATCTTTAAGTAAATCCCAGGTCAGTACACTGTGATCTCTGCCACCTAGTGGTTCTTTTATCTGCAAATTCCTAATACATGAATGATCACTGCTGATAACCAGATCAAGTGTATTACTTTCTCTGGTTGCCTCTTGAACATGCTGCTGTAAAAAAACAATTATCCAATAAATCTACAAAATCTGATTAGTGTGTGAGTGACCAACCCACAAGTTCCAGTCAATATCTGGGAAGTTAAAATCCCCCATTATAAGACATTCCGATTTACTAGCCCACTCTATTTCTCTGTACAATTGTTCATTGTACTCATTCAAGTCATTAGGCCTATAACACTCCTACTCTTATTTTTGCTTTTGCAGTGCTTATGTCACCCCAAACTGACTCAACAGTGCACTGTTCATCTATATCAACTGGATGCGCTTCTTTTGATTTTATGTTTTTCTTAATTAACAGCATAACACCTCCTCCCTTCCTTTCCTGTCTATCCTTTCTGTACACATTGTACTCCCAAATTCCAGTTCGGCATTCCTTATATCTGTGTGACACCACGTCTCTGATATCCCAACAATATCCGCCTTTGATGTCTTGACCAACACTTCAAATTCTTCAAATTTATTTACTGTACTTCTAGCATAGGTATTCATGCAAGTATACATGCACCTATTCTTATTTTTAGTTACTCTAACACATCCCACATACCCACCTGTTTCACGATGACTGCCATCCGTCCCTGAAACCCCCAACACCCCTCGCTCCAGGGCGCTACTTATTCTAATAGAAGTTGTCCAAGAATCACCTTCACCTCTGCCTGCGGCTACTGTTAAACTATTAGTCCTTGTATCCCCCCAAGCTATCAGTTTTCCAACCCACCTAACACTGCCTCGATAGCATCAGCAAATATTCTTGCACCCTTTCTATTTAAGTGTATCCCATCCCTGTAGAAGCAGTCTGTCCTGTTAACAAGTACAGTCCAGGCTGAAAAAAATTCTACCCCTTGAGCCCTGCACAATCTTTCCAGGGCCGAATTGATCCACAAGGCTCTCATCATATACTCCCTCCTATCGTGTCTGGGCAGAATTGCAGACACTTTCAAATTCAACCCTAATTCTCGGCTTTTGTTCAACAGTGACCTGTACTTGTTAAGTAATTCTGCCGGTCTCCTACTCTTAATATCATTAGTGCCAACGTGTACAACTATATCACCTTGTTTTTTTTTTTTGCCCTTAAAAGATGATATCTGCTCTACAACGTCATGAACCTTTGCCCCTGGCAGACATACCCTGGTCCTGTTCCACCTATCCTTTCTACAAAGGATGTTTCCCTGACAATAGTCACCAACAACTACTAGTTCCTTTGGGACCAGCGCAATCTGCCTTGGGGGTTGCCGCTGTGTTGCGTGATTACCAAGTGGAAGCTCTGGCATTGATGTGGGCAGCTGAGAGCCTGATGGGCCCCTCAGTTTAGATCTTTCGAGGGCATCCACCCTGTCCTTCAAACTCTCATATAGGTCCATAACAACGCTGAGTTGTCGCCTGATTTCCTTACATCGCGCACACACAAAGACATCCCCCATGGTAATATCATGTTCCTTTCCAGATAGTTTGGCAAATATTTCACAAGTTGCAAATTTTTTTAGGCTGTGATGCGTTGGAGAATCGCCCCCTCCCTCAGTTTTCCCCCGAGTCACAGCACTCCTGCCACTTTGCGCCTGTTGCCTTGCTGCTCTAGTTTGGGGCATGATATTTTAAATTAATAAGATCAATCAATTAAATTAATTAAATGTCAATACTACGCTATCTAATAGAAACAGTGAAGCGTATTACTGTTTCTATAAGTATATGTTAGAGGTACCTAGCTACCTCAATTAAAAATTTGAATTCTCTATCATTATATACAAAAACAATGCCTGCAGATTCGAACGAAATAACGGTTTATGTATATAAAGTATTACCGTATACTACAAAAACTGTTTATATAAATTAAAATAAAAATAACCAGCGTAATTATAACTATAAGACTACTTATTAAGTACAATATAAAATAACAATTATGTAAATAAAAAGCAAACACTTATCGTTTTTTTTCGGAGCCTGTAACTCGCAGCTGTATTTTCTAAAGAGAATCAGCGCCCTCTATTGTGTTCCCAGTCTTTGACTCCTGATGTTGAAAAACTAGTAGGGGTTAAACGCTGGCAGGTTTCCCGGAAAACAAATTAATTATTTTCATAAATATATGTTTGAAATATGTTTTTTTGACATATGTTTGAGAATCAACTCTGATATGTTTTTACAACTTCTGACTGGAAACATTATCCTGAGAGTTCCTTCTTTAACTTTGGAAATGAAAAAAAAATTGCAGGGTGTAAGGTCAGGGCTGTAGGACAGATGTGGAACACATTTGACATTAATGCTAGTTAGCCGAGTGGTCAGGAGCGGGATTGCAGTAGCACACACTCTTTGGGTAGACTGGGGTTCAAGCCCCTGACTGCTAAATACGGTTGATCTGCCAACCCGCATTGGACCAGCGTGGCAGATTATGGTTCATTTCCCTCAGCATGAATTGTTGAGGAGGCTTACATCCTGCAGTGGGTTGATAATGGCTGCAGTTTACTTTTTTTTTCCCTAAGTATTTGATGACAATGTGAGCAATGTGAGGTCTCACATCGTTGTGATGCATCATCTGCTCGCCTGTGTGCAGTTGTGGTCATTTGCGATGAATATAATCCCTCAGTGTGTGTGCGCGCAGTAGAGTTCTGTAGTAAGGTACCATAACAGTTGTATGACAATTCACAACATGCTGGTAAACCATTCCTTGAATGTCAAAAAAGAGAAGACCATAACCTTTCCTGCAATAGTGCAATTGTTTTTTTTTTACTGTGTTGGTGATGACATAAGACTTCCAAACAGAGCTATATTGCTTACTCTCTGGGTTTGAATGATGAAGCCATGTCTCATATACCATTATCACCTTGTGCAGAAGCTCACCATCTTCAGTAGCCATCCATTGCAGCTCCTGACAAACCTCCATGTAAACTTGCTGTTGCTCATGTGTTGAGTAGTCTTGGAACCCAGCATGCACAAACATGTGTCATATGCAAATGTCATGGAGAATGACATTTGCATGTGCATGCTTCCTACTGATATTCTTAATGTTTGCATGCATTCTAGTTAATACTGTGCATGTTTCCTGCTTAATACTGTGCATGCTTCCCACTGATATTCTTAAATATCTGTCAGTTGATTTACTGTTATATGACAATCTTCTGTCATGATTACAGAATCAGTGTTTATGGTTTCTGTGGTGACATCAGTGGTTGGAGCTTCAGGACCGCCAATTTTTGTGATTGAATGATATCCATCTTTAAACATTCTAAACCACCTGCAAGCTGTGCTATATGGAAGTATATATTTACCATAAGCCTCTTTTAACATTTCACACACTTCAGCTGATGTTTTTTCAAAATTTCAGAGCAGCATACTGTTCCTCACATGTCACATACATTGTTACCTAGACAAAACTGAACAGGCACAAACTTGACTGACTGCCAAGGTTACACTGTGTGTACGAGTCAACTGTGCAGTTGCTATGTGATGCAGCTTGGTTTGGTCTTAAATTCCACAGATCAGCTAGAAATTGCAAGAAGTATGGTTGTTTATGAAAAATTATGATAATTTTTTATTTAACAGCCTTAATATTAATAATCATCTCCCTCATCGAAAAAATTTCTGTAAAAAGCTTTAGTTTTTACTAAAAATTATCCCACGATTCTGTAGACCAGTGTTTCTCAACCTGTGTGCCTCAGAAAATGCAAATAAAAAAAAATAATAAAATAAATCCAAGTTTTATAGTTAAATTTAATTCAAAAAAAAAAATTGTTTATTTGCACTGTGCCGATCCGAGCACCTTCTGGCCTTAATGTCACATTTTGATTAGATTTGTTCACCTTTATTCTAGATCTGTTCACATTTATTTGGCTGTTCGTATCACTTCTGAGTCTCTCCCAGGCACCCTGCAGTACATTTTGCAGTTCTATAAGTGCAACTTGTAAGCAGTGTGTAAGAAATTTTGTGGTGTTTTAAAACTACTTTTTGTGTTTTTATATCTCTAAAATGTCATATTCCGGTAATTCATGTAGAACATATATTTTCAATGAACTATATTAGTACATTCCTCATAAATCATCATATTAAAAAAACTGTGTGCCTACCATCGAACCAAACTATTTAATTGATTAAAATGTTATAATTGCATTTTTGTTTCCTTTTTTAATATAATTATGTTAATTTTTTACATATTTTCTTTTAAATTTTATGTAATTCATGCACGTTCAAAAGAGATATTAAAATCATTTAAAACAAGTAATAAGTGTATTATTAAATATACACAGCCACTCCTCGATTAACATAAGGGATGCGTTCCGTGGAACTCTACGCAAGTTGGAACTTCCCCCATGCTTGTGCAGCACTTGCAACTGTGCTCACTGAATTGATTGAATCAAAAAAGAAATGTTCGATGAACATGTGAATAAAATTATTTATTGTATTTATTCAATTTTTTATCTCATGCACAGGAAAACTTACAGAAGCGTGCAATTTAAAGTTATAAAAAAAAGAGAGGAGACACACATAACATCAGTAAGTTTTACCTCTCAAGCATTGTTGCCAGAATCGACATCTTCAGCTGATAAGTGGGCCACTGCGGAGGTTGAGGGATTTGGGGATTTAGAAGGGGTCGGCCGCTCAACCTTACGAAAGAACATATTAATGGATGACTGAATGGAGGTTTTTTTCTTTTCATCGTAGATTTCTTTGTAGCAAGCAAGCAAGCACATCATTCACCCCTCTGTTAACTTTTAAAAATCATTCGCTGTCAGGATCCATCTTCTCAAACAACCATGCCTTTGCCGATGCAATTTCACGAAATGCCATTGCCATCTCTCTGGTGATGAAGCATCTGTGCTCCTCATTTGGTTCCTCTTGAGCTTCGTTAGCATTTTTTTCTTTCACTATCACTGCCTGCAAGTCGATAAGTTCTTCGTTAGATAATTCCTTCTCTTCTTCCTATATTAACTCCTCCACATCCTTGGCAACAACCTCCAACTGAAGTAGCTCTGCAACCTTTACAATCTTTTCTGTGACCTCTTCATATGATTCATCTTTTTCAAATCCTTCAAAGCCTTTTACGTGCCTTGGGTATATTTTCTTCTATGTTTAAGATGGCATGGTATATATTGTAAGATTTCCAAAAGTCTCTTAACGTAAATTTTTTTCTCACCATCTACTGCAGACAATGCCTGAACAAATGTGCCTGAATAGTATGCTTTTAAATTCGAAATAATACCGTGATCCATAGGTTGGATGAGTGAAGTCGTGTTTAGCGGTAGAAATATGACTCTCACATTTGAATTGAAATCTAGATTGATGCGTAGGATGTCCAGGAGCATTATCTAATAGAAGCAAAATCTTGAAAGGAACGTTGTTGTCTTTACAATATTTTTCAACCTCGGGAATGAAGCATCAATTAAACCAGTCCTCAAAAAGAGAGAGATATTGTTATCCATGCTCTCTGGTTTGATCAGAAATGCATGGGTAGGGTGGCTTTATTGATGCCCTTAAATGCACGAGGATTTCCAGAATGGTACATAAGCAGCGGTATTAATCTGTAATCTCCTGCTGCATTAGTCCCAAGCAAGAGTGTGGCCCTGTCTTTCGAAGCCTTGAAACCTGGCATTGCCTTTTCCTCTTTGGCAATGTATGTACGAGCTGGCATTTTTTTCCAATACGCAACAATCTCGCAACATTAAAAATTTGCTGTGTTGAATAGCTGCCTTCATCAATAAGTTTTTCCAACACATCACAAATTTCTCTGCAGCTGCAGAATCGGCACTGGCGATGTTTTGGAAACCAGCGCGATGCTTGAACCTATTAAACCACCCGTTGCTTGCCATGAACTTGGCTTGGGGTTTGCCATACTTATCCTTAATATCTTCATAAATACTTCTTGCTTTTGCTTGAATGGCCATTGGATTCAGGGGCACTTGCTTCTGAATCTGATTTTCCATCCATATTATTAATAGCTGTTCCATCTTCGATATAGCACCTGAACACTGTTTTGTGATCACTGTTGATCTTAATTACATTGATCCTTTGACATATTCTTTTATATGTGCACTGTCCTTTAAAATAGTATTCATTATTGTAGCAGCAAGACCTAATTCCCTTGCAATAGATGGCAAACTTTGTCCTGCTTCGTACTTCTTTTGTTTGAAGGGAAACTCATTTCACCATACCATAACGTAAAAATCCACAGAATTCCAAATATTGGGATTATTGCAAATGCAGTAAGATTGAGTTTACTACTTGTTTAGAATAAATTCCGATAACGGAAAAGCCCAATAAACCGGAAAGTGCAAATTGTTTTTATTTTTTTGGTCGCGACCTCCAGAAATGTGCTTTAGAAAAATACCACAAATACATTCAAAATTGATTCTTAAAATGGGAACATAGCATTAGTAGAGGCATATGATGCAAGAAAGCAAGCTTATTCAGCATCAGCCAAAAAAAAAAAAAAAAAAACACAACCACTACTCCCATTTCACCCCTCTGTTCGTTCGAAATACCTGTCCAGCTGAGCCTTAAATTTGTTTAGGCTATCAACTTCAACAACAAGTGATGGAAGTCTATTCCACAAACCAACTGCCCGCTGGCTAAAGGCAAATTTCCGCACATCTATCCGACATCCGTCCTTCCTCAATTTGAATTTATGCCCTCTCAGGTGATTATTCTGAGCAAGAGGAAGAATCCCATCGGCATTGAGCATGCTCAAGCCATTCAAAGCCTTATACACCTCTATCAGATGACCTCGCCGATGCCTAGTCTCCATATGATAACAACGAAAGTGTAGTACAATTTCCTTTATAGATATGACCTTTTAGAGAGATAAATAGCTTAGTAGTATAGCGAAATTTTCAACTTACAAGGACTTGGAACGAATTACCAAAAAAAAAAAAAAAAAGTGTTATTGGGTGCACATTACGATATTTTCACAATACCACTATTTATCCCTACAGATGCAAAATACGTTTCCATATTTTTTTCAGTGTGCACCTGCTGGCAAAGACTTGTGTAACGTCGAATTTGTGTAAGCCGAGTATTACGTAAGTCAGGGAGTTCCTGTATATGAGCCCCTCGACGTGGGCACCTGTACGTGGTGAGGGGACCTCCCAGTGACGCTGCTGGACTTAAGAGAAGTCTCCCCTACTACCCAAGTAAACATGGATGTCGAGCAGAAGGAGGTACCCGAAGATTCAGTCTTAGAACTCTTTGCGGAGGAAGAAATGGACACGGGACAGCGTCCATTCTTCCCCAAAAAAGATAAACCCAAGACTGATAAAAATAAGCCCTCAGCAACTCGGAAGCCACCTGATGGACCCACCAAGCCAAAATAATGGCTAAATTCCTACAGTGGAATTGTCATGGATTCCGGCAAAATACTGATGACATCAAGGCCCTCCTGCAAAAGCACGAGCCAGTTTGCTTTTGCTTGCACGAGACTTACCTAAAGGCAAATGATGATCCCACAATGCATAACACCACAATTTTTCGTAAGGATAGAATTGCGGATGGTCCTGCTCGTGGAGGAGTGGCTATCCTTGTGGGAAACCAGACCCCAGTTCAGCCCTTGCTAATTACAACTAGCATGGAAGCTGTTGCAATTCGCCTTACGGTGGGATTTTTGTTAACTGTCTGCTGTATCTATTTGCCACCTGGGACTGACATCTCCCAGGAAGACCTTGATGATCTTGTAATGCAGTTGCCTCCCCCTTTCTTACTTCTTGGGGATATGAATGGACATAACACCCTGTGGGGTAGTGCTAACATCAACGGAAGGGGACGGGTCATAGAGCGTATGCTCAATGACAATGACCTTTCCATTCTAAATACTGGAACAAACACCTTCTTCCACATGCTTACCCGTACTTTTTCTGCCATTGATCTCTCTATCTGCTCCCCTTCTCTACTCCCTTCACTCACTTGGAAAGTGGAGGAGAATCCATACGGAAGCGATCACTTCCCCGTGATAACCTTGTTACACAGTGGGAGCCCATGTCTTCCTTTTAGGTTACCATGGTGGAAGTTTGATCAGGCTGACTGGAATGCCTTCCAACATCAGGCAAATTTTGACCTCAGTACAGTCAATCGGGAGCCTATCAATGACGCAGTAAAGTACATCACAGAAATCATTGTCCAAGCAGCTGCTAATGCTGTCTCAAAAACATCTGCCCGGTTTCCACCATTTTCCAAACCTTGATGGAATTTACAATGCACAACAGCAAAAAAGGCTCAAAACAAAGCGTGGGGGATATTTCGCCGATATCCTACCACGACCAACCTTATAGCCTTCAAACACGCACGAGCCAAAGCACGCTACATCCGTCGTCAGAGTCAAAAGGAATCGTGGATCCGTTTTACATCATCTAGTAACCAGTCTACCAACTCTAAGGTAGTCTGGGATAAAATCCGGAAAACGAAGGGAAAATATATCCCACCCTTCTTCAATCCTAGATTATAATGGATGCACTATTGCAGACCCAACTGCAATAGCCAGTGCTCTTGGGGAAACATCTCCGCAACATCCTCGTACTCCCCAGAGTTCCTGGTCCTGAAACATAAACTGGAAAAACAAGCACTTAATTTTAAGTCCAAGGGCCTCTATCTCTACAATGGGGCATTCACTATGGAGGAACTGAAAAGAGCCCTCACTCTTTCCAAAGCAAGTGCTGTCAGACCAGATGGCATCCATTATGAAATGATTAAACATCTTTCACCAAAATCTATGGATTGTCTGCTCCTTCTGTATAACACAATCTTTATTGAAGGGCAGTTTCCGGACTCCTGGCGAAAGACAATCGTTCTTGCCTTTCCTAAGCCAGGAAAGGATCCAAAAGTCACCACCAATTATCGTCCTATTGCTCTGACTAGCTGTCTGTGCAAAATCCTGGAGAGAATGGTTACCATATTATGGATACCATATTAAACTCTCGTTTAATATGGTATCTCGAATCAAATGACCTTCTCTACAACATTCAGTGCGGCTTCCGAAGGAACCGGTCCACTTTGGACCATCTTATTAGATTGGAAGCATCCATCCGGGATGCTTTCCTAAAACGCGAACACTTGGTGTCGGTGTTCTTTGACATGGAGAAAGCATATGACACAACTTGGAGATTTGGCATCTTAAAAGATCTGCATACCCTTGGCCTTAGGGGGCAACTCCCCATTTTTATTAAAAACTTTTTAGCCAATCGATCTTTCCAAGTTCGTGTGGGATCCTCACTCTCTCGTTCCTTCAGCCAAGAGGAGGGAGTACCACAAGGATCAGTATTAAGTGTCATGCTTTTTGCCATCAAAGTCAATTCCATCACAGAACAACTTCCTCCAACTGTAAACTGTGCCCTCTATGTTGATGACTTTAGTATATTTTGTCAGTCATGCAACATGAGGGTAATTGAAAGACAACTGCAGAAAGCCATTGATCGCCTTAATTCCTGGGCACTTGCTAATGGCTTCAGGTACTCACTGGAGAAGACCGTTTGCGTACACTTTTGTTGCAAGTGTAATCTTCATCCTGAACCTGAATTAAGGCTTGGACAAAATGTTATTCCAGTAGTGTTAGACACAAAATTCTTGGGACTTGTGTTTGATAAAAAGTTGACCTTTCTCGAACATATTCGTCAACTTCGTACAAAATGCACGAGGGGACTAAATATTCTCCGCTCTCTCTCCTCCACGCGTTGGGGAGCAGATCGATGCACCCTACTACGGCTTTACCGTGCAATTGTACGACCCAAATTAGACTACGGGGCCCAGGTATACTCCTCAGCCAGAGACAGTGCCCTTCGATGGCTTGACCCTGTCCATCATCAGGCCATCCGTATCGCTACTGGAGCATATCGCACATCTCCTGTCCAGAGCTTATACGTCGAAGCAAACGAACCATCATTATCCCTTCGACGTAAGCAGTTGTCTTTAAACTATGCTTTAAAGTTGAAATCCCTGCCAGACCATCCTACGTGGATATCCGTTTTTGAACCACGTTGGGAAAACTTGTACAATACCCGTAAGACTGCCAACCGACCTTTTGGCATTCGTGTCCAAGAGCTACTCAGAGAGTTTAACATCATGGTAGACAAGGTTGCACAAACACGAAAAGAAATTCCTCCACCCTGGCATGCTCATCCCCCACCGTGCGACTTTTCCCTTAAGAAATGGGTAAAGTCTGAGACCTCATCATCTGTCTACCAGCAGCTCTACTCTGCACACCAAACCGAGCACTCAGACTTCCTGCCAGTTCACACAGACGGCTCGAAGTCTGAATCATGCGTAGCATCTGCTGCTGTCTTTCCGGACATTATAATATCTCAGCAGATTCCTCCTGAATCCAGCATATACACTGCAGAGCTGTTATGCTATAGAGCTAGCCTTGGATCACATTCAAACTTGTCAATTCCAAAGGTCAATAATATATTCTGATTTTTTTGAGTGTATTACAGGCTTTATTATCTCTGAGACACAATTCTCATCCAGTTCTTTGTCGGGTTCAGCAGAAGATACATTCTCTTCAAGAATACAAGTTTGATATCCGCTTCTGCTGGATTCCTAGCCACATTGGGATAAAGGGAAATGATTTGGCTGACGCTGCAGCCAAATCAGCAACACCCACGCATAATCGTTGCCTGTCAGTCCCCTATACAGACTACAGGCAAATAATACGCAACAAGATATATTCAAAATGGCAAGAACTATGGCACAGACAGAGAACAAATAAATTATATCAAATAAAGCCTGTAATAGAAACATGGCAGTCTAGTCTGCGCAGGAATCGGAGCGAGGAAGTTGTTCCTGCTCGATTCCGCATAGGACACAGTCATTTGACACATTCTTTTCTGCTGAGGGCGGATGACCCTCCTATGTGCGAGTCTTGCGACACCGTTTTAACACTAAAGCATATTTTAATAGATTGCGTTCATTTTACCCATGCTCGCAATATACGTTTTACGGCTTTTACTCATCCGACTGAGCCTTATACACTCAGTCAGATTTTATCAGACAACAACCATGTGTCGGCAGTTTTTAAAGTTTTACAAGCTATTAATATATATGCACATATATAAATAACAATTTGACGAGGTAACCTTTTTAAAGGTTACTAGAATTTATCTTTGATGATATTTTAATCGTTTCCTGGCGCAGTATAATCTTGGTTGTTTTTGTGCCAATCAAATCAAATCCTGTATATGAGCATAGCAGTGATTGTAGTGCCAAAATTTTAGCATCTTTAAAAGTGTGCTACAGTAATGGAATGGTTGAGAAACGTTGCTGTAGACAATTGTATATTCTTTTAAACAATTTTTGGTTTATACTTTATAATAGAAGTCCATCAGTCAATACATTTTACTTGTTGCTCTTTGTTATGCACTGAGACATGATTTGTGGCTGTTGCTTGTGATTTTAACATCTGAGTGTTTCAAGTAGATTGCCTAGGGAGCTCAGTTATCATTGTTTTTTTTTGTAAGTTGACATAATTACTATTTATGTTACACCATCAACTTTACAAACTCATGAACAATTCGAGAAAATAAACGGAATAAACTTAATCAAGCAGTATCAGAACTGTGTGTCTCATAGCCAGAGGAGACTCTTTTTTTATAGTTGGCCCTCAGATCATTGGAGACATTTGCCATAAAAATAATTAGCATTAGCATTAGTAGAGGCATTTGATGCAAGAAAGCAAGCTTATGCAGCATCAGCCAAAAAAATAAATAAATAAAAAATTAAAAAAAAAATAAAATAAATAAAAAATAACCACTTCCACTTCACCCCTCTGTTCGTTCGAAATACCTGTCCAGCTGAGCCTTAAACTTATTTAGGCTATCAACTTCCACGACAAGGGATGGAAGTCTGTTCCACCAACCAACAACCCGCTGGCTAAAGGCAAATTTCTGCACGTCTATCTTACATCTGTCTTTCTTCAATTTGAATTTATGCCCTCTCAGGTGATTATTCTGAGCAAGAGGCAGAATCCCATCAGTATTGAGCATGCTCAAACCATTCAAGGCTTTATACACCTCTATCAGATCACCTCGCTGGTGCCTAGTCTCCAGACACTGTAATTTGCAAAACTTAAGCCTTTCTTCGTAAGATTACCCCTTTGTTCCATTCACTAATCTTGTTGCCCTTCTCTGTACTTGTTCCAGCAGCTCTACATCCTTCTTGAAATGAGGCTTCCAGGCCTGTATACAGTACTCTAGGTGTGGCCTGACCATTGCCTTATACAAGGGAATAATCACCTCCTTATCCCTGCTAGAAAAATTCCTATATATCATTGACAATACACCATGAGCTACTCTTGCAGCCCGTCTGCACTACTCAGAGAACTTCATATCTGCCTGCACAACCACCCCCAGGTCCCTTTCATTATCTACCAATGTCAGCGTAGTACCACAGAGTTGATACGTTGCTCTGGGGTTGCTGTTTCCCATAGGTAGTACTTTACATTTGTCAATGTTAAACTTCATTTGCCACTTCTCAGCCCATCTGCTCAACCTTTCCAGATCCTGTTGCCGCAGCATAGTGTCAGTAGTGTACTTGACAACCCTGCCAACCTTCGTGTCGTCTACAAACTTGGACATTAAGCTTGATATACCACCATCAATATCATTTATAAATACAGAAAACAATAATGGACCCAACATTGAACCCTGATGGACTCCACTGATAACATTAGTCTACGATGAGCAGTGTCCATTAATTACCACTCTCTGTCTTCTTCCCCTCAACCACCCCTTTACCCATAGCAGCAATTTGCCTCCAATGCCACACTGCTCCAATTTGTGCAGCAGCCTTCCATGTGCAACAGTATCAAAAGTCTTTCTAAGATCAAAGTATATAACATCAAAGTTATTCACTGCATCCAGTTCTTTTGTGACTGCATCATAGTATCCAATCAAATTGGTCAGGCAAGACTTCCCCTTAACAAAACCATGCAGTGTCCGAGCTATAACTGAAGTCTTGCCTAGGTGATCCTGTAATCCTTCTTTAACCAGTGTCTCCATTAATTTTCCTGGAACAGAAGTTAAACTCACAGGTCTATATTTACTTGTGTCAGCCTTTGATCCTCCTTTGTGAATTGGGGTCACATTTTCACATCTCCAGTCCATGGGTACCTCCCCTGAGTCCAAGGAAGCTCTCATAATTATGGCTAAGTGTTTGCTTACTCCCTTTGCTGCCTCCTTTAATATAACTGGATAGATCCCATCCACCCCAGGTGCCTTTCTTGTGTTTATCTTCAACAATTTCTCCTCCACTTTACTCTCAGTTATTACAAGATTCTCTAGCTTACTGCCAGAGTTGAATACATCTCTGGCATTCCCCTTGCTGAATAACTCCTCATGTGTGAATGTCGATGCAAAATATTCATTTAGTTTGTTAGGTACCTGAGCAGGATCATCAACAGTTGACCAATCGATATCAAGTGGACCAATCAAGTGCTGCCTAACCTCCTTTGTATAATAATATAAAGAAAAGGTGATTTTTTAATACTCTGTGCTATATTAACTCAATGTTAAGTACAAAGGTTATTCACCATAATATGAAAGAAAAAAAAAAAAAAAGTTATCTTTATGCATAATATTTTTTCCTTTAAAATTGTAGCAGTTAATGTATCAGACAGATAAGTTTATTAATGGTTGAAAACTTCCAGCAGCTGGTGGTAACATGTTTGAGCTTGTTCATTCACATCTTGGGTTTCAGTGTAGCTTTCATTGTTTCTATTTTTTTACTGTACATAGTAAAAAATAATAAAAAAAAAAAGCAAAATGAATTTTAAAAAATTGTTCATTGGTATCTAATTTTCATTTTAGGTTGGTTTAGAGGCTTCTCAACAAGAAATAAATCACTAAAGGTGAGAATCTTTTTAATATAGTACAATATTATATAGAATACTAAAAGAAAAAATGTTTATAAAGGCTATCAGTAAACAATGAGCTGGAATTTATTTTAAAAATAATACTGACTAACCAATGATGGTTAGTCATAGTATTATTTATAACCTGTAAATTTATTTGTCCTGTCATTTCTGCCCATCTTAGATATGTAGTAGAAGCCAACTTCTGAAAATTGTCTCCAGTGATTTCTTAATCCTGAAGCAAAAGAAATCCCAGTGAGCAAAAATGGGACTCTATATGGCACATTTTCACATCTGCTATATGTAGTCCCATTATAGCTTTAATTTTATATTATTCCAAGAACATGACTGCATTGTTGTGAAAATTTGTTATTGTGCTGCTATATTCAGTTATTCTGTACATGTTGTTTTTTCTTTCATATACACTCCCATCTAAAAGTTGGAAAAACAGCATATGACAACAGTTTTTGTTAATGTTTTTGGAATTAGCAATGACATTTCTGACTCCAGCATTGTCAGTAAGGTTTAATATAAAAAAGCAACATGCTTCAAAGTATTTTAAGATTTTATTATTAAGCATTGCAAAATTAACAGCAAAAAATATATTGAAATGATTAATATTAACAGTTATACTGATTTTTTTCATCAAAATATCCTCCAGAAGATTTTATCATTGCTTTACACAGACATAGCATTCTGATGATTAATTTTATAATAGTGTCTTTACTATGTTATTCCATGCAATCTGCAAGACTCCCCATAAATTTTGTGAAAATGATCAGACCACACAGATTTGACGGTCTAGATTATCCCATAATAAAGGCAGGAGGCAGATATGAAGTTTTCTGATCAGTGCAGCCTGTCTGCACTGGTCAGAGAACTTCATATCTGCCTTCACAGTTACCCCCGGGTCATTTTGATTTTCCACTACCCTGAGTGTAGTACCACATAGTTGGAACTATGTGGTACTACACTCTTATTACTCTGTGGTTACTGCTACCCATATGCAGTACTTTGCATTTGTCAATGTTAAACTTCAATTGCCATTTCTCAGCCCATCTTCCTAACTTTTCTAGATCCTATTGCAGTAGCATACTATCATTCCTATCATTAACCACCCTGCCAACCTTTATATCATCTGCAAACTTGGACATTAAGCCTGATATGCCATCATCAGTAACATTGATAAATATAGAAAACATCAGTGGGCCAACACCGATACCGGGGGACTCTGTTAATAACATTTGTCCATGAAGAGCAGTGTCCATTGATTACCACTCTCCACCTTCTCCCACTGAACCATCCTTTTATCCATTGCGGCAACTTGCCCTTAAAGCCACAATGTTCCAATTTGTATAGCAGTCTTTCACATAATGTGCAACAGTATCAAAAGCTTTCCTGAAATTAAAATATATGATATCAGAATTATTTTCCAGTGTTCCAATTTGTATTGCAGTTGTTCACATAATGTGCAACAGTATCAAAAGTTTTCCTGAAATTCAAATATATGATATCAGAATTATTTTTTGCATCCAGTTCCTTTGTGAGCACATCTTAGTATCCAGTCAGATTGGTTAGACAAGGTTTCCCCTTAACAAACCCATGCTCTGTCTGAATTATTAATGCAGTCTTGTTTAGATGATCCTGCAGTGTTTCTTTAGCTAGTGACTCCATTATTTTCCTCGGAACCGAAGTTAAACTAACAGGTCTGTAATTACTTGTGTTGGCCTCTGATCCCCTTTTGTGGATTGGGATACATTTGCACATCTCTAGTCCATGGGGACCTTCCCTGCATCCAAGGATGCTCTCATAATTATGGCTAAGGGTTTGTTTACTCTCTTTGCTGCCTCTCTTAATATAATTGAATGGATCCCATTCACCGCAGGTGCCTTTCTTTTATTAAACTTCAACAATATTTTTGCCACTTTCTTCTCTTGCTTATTACAAAATCATTTAACTCTCTGCTGGATTTTGTAAAACACTCAAATTCTAAAATCTTCTAGAAATTTTTAAAATATTTATTATATATTAAGTTTTTTGATTTTTATATACAGTAGAACCTGGATAAGAAATTTCCGCATAAGAAGTTTTCCCGTGTACTAGGCTTGGTTTTTTAATTTCCAATTTCAACTTTATTTATTGTAATGTATTATTTTCCCAGGTAAAAAGCTTTCCTGCATAAAAAGTATTGATAAAGAATACACGGTGTATTATTATAATGATGTTTTCCCACTTAATACGTTTTTTAAATTTAGAAATTCTTTTTTATATTTAAAAAAAATATATATAAAACAATATAAACATTTTGGTAATTGAACAAGTTAGTGTATAGCATCAGTTTAGTTTATAGTATACTACTGAAATAGGTGAAATGACTGTTTTTTTACATCTCATATTGTGAATGCCCTGATATTGCACTACCCCCAATAACGCTTCACCACTGAAGAAGACTAATATTACTTATTCTCGGTGGATACCACCACCACCACCACCACCCAGGTCTGCCGAGAATCCACTGATGAAGTGTTGCATATTCAAGAATCCACTGTTGAAGGTAGTTCAATATTAGAGCAACTCGTGTAGACATTCACAATATGAGCTAAAAAAAAAAAGATGCCATTTCACCTACTTCGGTGATTGACTATGAACTAAAATTATACTACACGCTAACTTGTTCAATTGGTGAATTTTCTGTAGTCAGAAACTTTCAGTGCTAAAAACCTTTTTTAGTATAAATATTTTGATATAATAGAAGTGACATATTGAAATTGTGTTCATCAAGATCCATAATTGGATACATTGACCACTTTAAGAGTTAAGTTAGCATTAACATTAGGATTAGTCAAGGCATATATGATACAAGAAATCAAGCTTATAGAGCATCAGCCAAAAAAAAAAAAAAAAAAAAATCACACTTCCCATTTCACCCATCCATTTGCTCCAAATGTTTGTCCAGTTCTTCCTTGTATTTCTTTAAGCTATCAACTTCCACAACAACAGATGGAAGTTTATTCCAGCAATCAACCACCCCCTGGCTAAAGGAAAACTTCTGCACATCTGTTCTACAACTGCCTTTCCTCAATTTGAGTTTATGCCCCCTCAGGTTCATAATCTGAGCAAGAGGAAGAATCCCATCAGCATTCAGCTTGCTCAACCCATTCAAAGCCTTATACACCTCAATCAGATCACCTTGCAGGTGCCTAGTCTCCAGATGCAATTTGCAGAACTTAATCTTTCTTGGTAAGGTCACAAATTTGTTCCCATCACCAACCTTGTTGCCCTTTTCTGTACTTGTTCCAGCAGCTCTAAAGCCTTTTTGAAATGAGACCTCCATACATAGGCAAATTATTGATAATAGGATGTATTGAATGGTACATTGATGAGGGCTAGCACCATTCAGTACATACAATAAATAATTAAATGGCTATCTGTTTGTTCGTTACTTGCTAGTTTAGCTAGGTCCGAATGATCAAATATTGTATTGAATTTAATACAGTTTGCTGCTAAATTTAATATAATTTTTGATAATTTTGACTTCTGATGGAAGTGACTAGCAGATAACAAACAAAACAGGAACAGATAGCCAATTATTGATTGAATGAATTGAATGGTGCTAGCCCTCGTAAATGTGCCATTCAATGTATTGTATTATCAGTAATTTGCCTCATCATCTTTATTTTATTTTAGTTTACTAGTAATTTTATTTTACTTTTATTTTATTATTAATTATTTGTTTGTTTATGTAGGGTATAATGCTTTAAACCTACTCAGGCTACCTTAGCCTTTATCAGTTCTTTTGGCCTCATGGCTCACTTTTATTCTGAATACCTTTCTTCTAAACCTTTCTTTCTTCTTATTGTACATCTTCTTTATTGGCCTAAAGGTTAACTTTGAATGCTTTTATTATGCCTATTTCACTCATTCAGTTCTTTTGGATTTAGGGCTCTATTGTAATGTTTTTATTGTACAGTATTGTACTTCGTACATTCACTCAAGAAGTGTGCGTAGCACATGCTTCTTGATTAGATCGGGGTTCGAGCCTGTGACCACCGAATACGGAAGATGCAGAAAGGTCAGGGAATGACCACTGCATATCCCCAGAGCAATATGGCCTTAGTTGCTAATGCTCCTAAAAACCAAATAACAAACAAAACACTCTTATCCTTATCTTACATACTGTTGTAATTATATATATATATAATGTAAAATAAGTAGGCAGAATGGAAAAGTATCAAGGCAAATGTGGGGAGAAAAAACAAGTACTGTGTGAAGAAAAATCTATCAAAGATTTAGAACATTTAAATAGAAGGCAAATGTAGCCAAGATTACAAGCCAGTAAATAATAAAATTAGACGGGCGCCAATCTGATACAATGCTGAGGCCAAAATATATGAAATATAATGCCGAAATACAATAAACCAACCATAAAAGCATGACAGACAAATGAAGAATAAATAAAACAATTAAAAATTGATAAAAGGGTAATTTTCTACTCCAGGAAACGGATTGGGGTTTGAAAAATTTTGCCATTTTATTGACCTAAATGTCATATTAAATAGTATTCTATAAATAGCTTTATAGTCCTAGTCATGCTCATTAGTTTAATTTTAATTTAGATAGAGATTTTGTAGGTTACTTCTTAATGTAGCTAGAGCCTCAGTATTGTTTGAATCATGCTGCTATTATTGTTATAGTATTATAGAGTGAGTAGTAAGGGAATTCTAATTTTTTAATTTTGGTAAATAGGTAGCGCTAAATTTAGAATCACGTAGGTTGGCATTAGTTGGATAATTTTGTTATATATTATAATTAACTTATAACTTTCAAGTGCAATAGTATAGCCTAATACCTATAATGCAAACTTGGTAGCGTGATAGTATTATTGCTATGTCACTGGTGAATTGGAGTAGGATTGAAATTGCATTTAATTTTTCATTTAGAATTAGAAGTGTAGTTATTATTTGTGATTCACTGAATACATCTGTGAATTTGTTACTTATCATTTATAATTTCTTAAGGAACCACATTCGACTTCTGCCGCCATTTTTTTTTTTTGTATCGATAAGAACATTCTACTTTTAATTATTTATAATTAATAACGTAAATATATATATTTAATAACATAAACTTCACAGCATAACTATGCACCAGTTATGCTGTGTTATTACTGCGTTAGGTATAATTGTTTAGTGTAGTATTTTTAACTACAGTATATTGAATTTGAAAGAAAACCATACTCAGAGCAGCAAAGCAAAGGGCTCAAGCTAGTGGGAGTGCCATGGCTCTAGGGAGAACTGAGGAGGGCATTTGTCATCCAATCATGGTACAGCAGATTCTGGTTATTTGGTTAATCGGGGCAGCTGTTTATTTGGGGCAAATCTTAAAAAATAGAAACCAATCGAGAAAATAGCCAGAGTTTACTTTACTTAATTGGGACAGCATGCCGTTTAATCGGGGCAGGAGACCGCAGCACTGGAGATTACCCTATGAAAGTCTCCGACAGTTCCACATGGTTCGGTCGAAATTCTGGAGGTCACAACCATAAAACAATCAGCAGTCACCTGTTTATTGGGCTTTTCTGTTAGTTAAATCTATCATAAACAGACAGTAAACTCGATCTTACTGAATTTGTAATAATACCGACAGCTGGAATTCTGTGGGTTATTAAGGTGAAATGTGTTTACACTTCCATGAAATCTTCAATCATGTAAAAAAATTAATTTTCAGATCTCTTCATTCCTATTTTTAAAGCTTTGTAACTCGTTACTCGGTTCTCACTTGCACACATTGTGTTACTTGCAATTTGTATGTGCTGTGTTCTTTGTTATTGATTGCTTATCTTTTTACTGTTTTAAATTTTAACCCCCCCACCCACAAATGTCAATGAACAGAAATGTCAACTAGTTCATATGTACATATTACAGTATGCATTAATTATTCCGATTATCATGTATATTCTTCCGATTTTTCATGTATCATTTAATTGGTAAGGTAATAAAGGGTAAATTTGTGCTTTGGGGGGAGAGAGAGAGAACGAGAGAACGAGAACGAACAAGGGTCAGAAGTAAAAGGGAATCACCAAGAAAAAGAAGAATGATGATATCCAGCTCAGGACCCTGGGTGTGCCAAGTCCATACTCACCAGATGTGAGCCCTTGGATTCACGGCGCTCTTAGTGTCTCAGTAATTTTTTCAAGGCGCACTCAGACCAAAAGAAATACCTTACAGTTCTGCTTAGTTGTTAGGTCCAAACAACTTAATAAGAAATGTTGAAACGGTGAACTACCTCGAGCTAGTAGTTCGCGCAGTGTCCGACAGATGTCGAGTATCGCTGTGTTTCCCTTGAAATTTTAAAATATTCCGCAGCGCGCAGTTTGGGAACTGCTGTTTTTATGCAATAAACATTTAATTCCATAATTATTTTCATTATCTTTTACATTGTATACAGTTAAAAAGTTATTTAAAAGGTATTTTTAAAATTCTTTATGGACATTCCAGAAGGTCAAGGACCAATTATAATTTTTCCCGTTGGTTATTATATTCGATTAACGCTTTTCCGCAATGCGCTTGTGGGACGAATTAATCGCGTTAATCGAGGCCCTCCTGTATTGTCAGGGAAATGGGAAATATAAAGTGCAAAAAGGATAGGTGGAATAGGACAAGGGTATATCTGCCAGAGGCAAAAGTTGAAATTGTAGGCAGATATTATCTTTTAAGGTAGTACAGGGAATGTTGAAACAAAGTTATGATTACAGTTAAATTTGATGGTGTCTGCAATTCTGCCTAGACGCAATTGGAGGCAGTTTATGATAAGTCTTTTCAGTCATTTCAGGTCCTAGAGACTGTGGTCTTCTGTCAGAAGGATTTTGATCAGTCTTGATGCTAAGTTCCGAAAACATGTGCTCCTGGACTTATTCCTGTTCTGTGTCACAGTTTTTCACTTTCTTATGCCGAAGGTTTTTTCCTTCTGCTTGGAATTTACTCATATCCATCCATTTCCTAAAAAGGGTGACAAATTCCTTTGATCCAGTTATCATCTCATTGCAATTATTTCTACTCTTTCTAAAGTAATGGATAAATCAATTAACCACCAACTCTTAAACTATCTAGAGATCTTCCATTTGATCAATGATTGCCAGTCTGGATTCCATTCGTGTCGATCCACTGGTGATATTCTGGCTTATGTTACCCCTCTATGGACAAATTCAGTGGAAAAGAGTGGTGAAACTCAAGCAGTTGTTCTTGACATTTCAAAGTCTTTTGATCGCGTTTGGTATAAAAGTCTTCTAAATAAGTTTCCATTTTATTGTTTTCCAACTGTTTTTTGTAATTGGGTATCCAGTTTTCTCTCTGACCGCTCACTGTGAGCATTGGTAAATGGCTCTCTGTCTTCTAACTTCTCCACTAATGTTGGTATTCCCCAAGTTTAAGTTCTCTCTCCCACTCTTTTCATCTTGTACATTAAAGACTTTCTTCCATTGACCGGAAATCCTATCCATAGTTTTGCTGATGATAGCATGTTGCATTCCACCTTCCATTTTGAGAAACCTTGCCCTACACAAACAGCTTCATCTTCTGGAATATCAACTAAATACAGTCGAACTTGGTTATAATGAGCATCAAGGGACAGACAAAATTTCCTTGTTATAACCGTTACTCACTATATCAGTGATGAGTTAAATCTACCTCCTATTTTTTTTAAATCCTCAATAACTTGATTAAAAGATAGATTCAAAACACAAAAGAAACATTAGAGAGAAAAAAAAATAATATTGGTATATACCTACATGTTATTTGTATAATGTGCTTGTATTCGGTTTTTGAATCGATCCAGCCAACTGTTGTTACATACAAAATCGCCACATCCAAATTGTTTAGCAAATTTTTCTTCTTGGATCTTCAAGATTGAACAGTCTATTGAAAATCCAGCACTTCTTTGTGTAGTGAACCATTGAAGCAATGCTTCATTGGTGTTTGTAACCTTGCATTTTCTAAATTGTTTTTTTTTTTTTTTTTGTTATGTTCTTTTCCAGTCCCGATATGTAAACTTGTTTATTCTTCCACAATTTCATTACTGTTGAAGAGGACAAAGAAACTTTTTACACACTTCAACATTTTTTTGCACCATGTTCTAACTCATGAATAATTTTGACTTTTTTTGTGAATCGAGAGATACTTTCTTTTGTTAGTAGACATGTTTCCAAAGGAAAGGTTTGTTTCTAACTGATTTTATTTAAAATGACAGTAAAGTGATCTGCATACAAAGTTCTTAGAAATCCCATTTCCAAAATTCTTAGAAGTCCTGAAATAAATTTATGGTTCAATGAATACAAGACAATCTGTAAATAGGGTAATGCAACAAGCAGAACGTAAACGCACTATTGTATAGCCCCGTTCCCAAAAGGACAAGGTCATAAACTGGCTGCTAATCTGATGCAATGTGGGTGGTCAGAAAAACTAAGTCGCCCTTTTCATTTTTGTCTATTCCAAAAGTTGGGTTTTTTCAACTACCTGTGCAATTAAGAATGTTTGCATAGTTACCAAAATTTGTACGGTATATCTGTGTAGTAGGCTTGTTATACCAGTGAGCGATTGTATGGGAATACTCGTAAATTAAAATCATTATGGCTTTTTGCATTATAGCCGTGATTCCGTTATTTCCATGCTCTTTATAATCAAGTTCGACTGTCATTCCATAATTCTCCAGTGGGGCAAAGATAACTTAGTTGATTTCAATTCTTCTAAAACTCAGTTCTGTCTTATATCTCACAAAAAGGATTTTTCTGCTCCTATGCTTATCTTTGATGACACCCCAATTTCTAGGCAAGATCATATATCTCTATTGGAGCTTACCCTGATTTCTAATCTCTCTCTCTCGGGATAAGCATATTACAAATATTGCTTCCTCTGCATCTAAAAACTGGGTTTTCTCTTTCACTCAGTGTTTCTTTTCTTCCAAACAGCTGTGCTCTCGCTGTACAAATCACAAAATCCACCCTACCATGGAATATTGTTCTCACATCTAGGGTGTTCCTACAAAACCTCTGTCAGGCTTCTAGATTCTGTTAAAAAAAAAAGAACATTTAGCTTAATTAACGACTCATCTATAACAGTCTTTTCATTCTTTATCCCCTAGATGGTCTGTTTCTGCTGCATGCCTTTTCTATTGATACTTCCATGGGCACTGTTCTTCTGAATTGGCTTCTGTAATTCCCGTTATTTCTTCCAAAAGCAGTCCAAACCTGTGCCACGATCCATTAACATCCTTTTACTTTCCAACTTCAAACTTATAGAACCAACTTTTCTTTTTCCTCATTTATTCATTCAACTTGCATTTTATGCAAAAACCTTCCTTCACATGTATTTCCTAAAAATTATAATGTACAGAAGTTCAAGTCTATATCAATATATCTAATAAAAAAAAAGTATTTCCCATTAAGTACAAGACATACATACATACCTACTTTCACTCACATATATACCTATTTACTGATATATTTGCATACATACTAAAATGCACTAATGATATCAAAATTATTTTTTGCATCCAGTTTTTTTGTAACCACATCATAGTATCCAATCAAATTGGTCAGACAAGACTTCCCCTTGATAGCCGGGTGGGTAAACTGCCTGCCTGGCAACCCAAAGGTCGCGGGTTCGAATCCCGCCTCGGGCTTGGATCAAAGTAGTGCAAAAACCTTGGGAGGTGCATTATGGCCACAGAAGCCATAGTTGGTACCAAAAAAAAAAAAAAAAAAACTTCCCCTTGACAAATCCATGCTGTGTCAGAATTATTACTGCTATCTTGTCTAGATGATCCTGCAGTGCTTCTTTAACCAGCGACTCCATTATTTTCCCTGGAACAGAAGTCAAACTAAGAGGCCTGTAATTACTCGTATCACCTTTGATCCCCCTTTGTGAATTGGAGATATATTTGCACATCTCCTGTTTGTGGGCACTTCCCCCGAGTCCAAGAATAATCTCATAATTAAGGGTAAGGGTTTGCTTACTTCCTTTGCCACCTCTTTTAATATAACTGGATAGATGCCATCTACTCCAGATGCTTTTCTTATGTTTAACTTCGACAATTTCTCCTCGACTTTGTTCTCAGTTATTACAAAATCGTTTAATTCCCTGTTAGTTTGATAAATATCTGGCACTCTCCTCTTGAATAAATCATCATGTGTGAATGTAGATGCAAAATACTCATTTAGTTCAGCAGCTTTCTCAGAATGATCATATACAGTCAACCTATTGATATTAAGTGGACCAATCTGATTCATGCCCTTCCCTTTAGAGTTTATATAAGTAAAGAAGTCTTTGCTGTTTTTCTTTGCCTCCTTTTCCAAAAAAATCCGAAGGTTTTTCATAATCTGTCTTTGCTTCTTTAACCTCCTTTGTGTCTTGATTACAGACTAGCTTGTATCTACCATATGCTTCTGTGTCGCCTGATAATTTATGTGCATCCCATGCATTTTTCTTGTCTGCCACGAGTCTCATTAGTTCATCTGACATCCATTTGGGCCTAAACATAGAGCAGTATTTCTTAGTTGGAACAAAAAGCCTAGTAGCTTCCAAAATCAGTTCCTTGAATGCTTCCCATTTAGAATTTGCTGTTCATAACATCATCAGCTAGTCCCACTGTAGAACTTAAATCTTTGAGACCACTGTAGTTGCCTTTACGAAAGCAAAAACCCTTCCCTTTACTGCTAATGGTAGTTACATTTTTAACTAAATCCCACCTGTGATCACTGCGCCCAGTGGTTCCTTTATCTGTAAATTCTTAATGCATGAATAATCACTGCTGATAATCAGATCAAGAGTGTTACTTCATCTCGTTGCCTCTTTAACATGCTGCTGTAGAAAACAATCATTTTCTGGAACTTGTGGATCAATCCACAAGTTCCAGTCTGTAACTGGTAAGTTAAAATCCCCCTATTATAAGACACTCTAACTTATTGGCCCACTCTATTTAGCATTAGCATTAGTAGAGGCATATGATGCAAGAAAGCAAGCTTATTCAGCATCAGCCAAAAAAAAAAAAAAACACACCACTACTCCCATTTCACCCCTCTGTTCGTTCGAAATACCTGTCCAGCTGAGCCTTAAATTTGTTTAGGCTATCAACTTCATCAACAAGTGATGGAAGTCTACTCCACAAACCTGTCTACTCCACAAGCCCGCTGGCTAAAGGCAAATTTCCGCACATCTATCCGACATTCGTCCTTCCTCAATTTGAATTTATGCCCTCTCAGGCGATTATTCTGAGCAAGAGAAAGAATCCCATCGGTATTCAGCATGCTCAAGCCATTCAAAGCCTTATACACCTCTATCAGATCACCTCGCTGATGCCTAGTCTCCAGACTCTGTAATTTGCAAAACTTAAGCCTTTCTTCGTAAGAGCAACCCTTTGTTTCATTAACTAATCTTGTTGCCCTTCTCTGTACTCGTTCCAGCAGCTCTACATCCTTCTTGAAATGAGGCCTCCAGACCTGTATATAGTACTCAAGGTGTGGCCTGACCAATGCCTTATACAATGGAATAATCACATCCCTATCCCTGCTAGAAAAATTCCTGTATATCATTGATAAGACACCATGAGCTACTCTTGCAGCTCGTCTGCACTGCTCAGAAAACTTCATATCTGCCTGCACAATTACCCCAGGTCCTTTTCATTCTCTACAACTGTCAGCGTAGTACCACAGAGTTGATACGTTGATCTGGGGTTATTGTTTCCCATATGTAGTACTTTACATTTGTCAATGTTAAACTTCATTTGTCACCTCTCAGCCCATCTGCTCAACCTTTCCAGATCCTGTTGCAGCAGCATAGCATCAGTAGTGTCCTTAACAACGCTGCCAACCTTTGTATCCTCTGCAAACTTGGACATTAAGCTTGATATACCATCATCAATATCATTTATAAATACAGAAAACAACAATGGACCCAACACTGAACCCTGAGGAACTCCACTAATAACATTAGTCCACGTTGAGCAGTGTCCATTGATTACCACTCTGTCTTCTGCCACTCAACCATCCCTTTATCCATAGCAGCAATTTGCCTCCAATGCCACACTGCTTCAATTTGTGCAGCATTCTTCCATGCGCAACAGTATCAAAAGCCTTTCTAAGATCTAAATATATAATATCAAAGTTATTCCCTGCATCCAGTTCTTTTGTGACTACATCATAGTATCCAATCAAATTGGTCAGACAAGACCTTCCATGTCACCCTTAACAAAACCATGCTGTGTCTGAGTTATAACTGAATTCTTGTCTAGATGATCCTGCAGTGCTTCTTTAACCAGTGCCTCCATTAATTTTCCTGGAACTGAAGTTAAACTAACAGGTCTATAAGGAGGACCAAAGGCTTGTGTCAGCCTTTGGTCCTCCTTTGTGAATTGGGGTTACATTTGCACATCTCCAGTCTATGGGTACCTCCCCTGAGTCCAAAGAAGCTCTCATAATTATGGCTAGGGGTTTGCTTACTTCTTTTGCTGCCTCCTTTAATATAACTGGATAGATCCCATCCACCCCGGGTGCCTTTTTTATGTTTGTCCTCAACAATTTCTCCTCCACTTTCCTCTCAGTTATTAGAAAATCATCTAGCTCACTGCCAATGTTTACTTCACCTACGACATTCCCCTTCCTGAATAACTCCTCATGTGTGAATGTAGATGCAAAATACTTGTTTAGATTGTTTGCCACCTGAGCAGGATCCTCAACTATTGAACCATCAACATCCAGTGGACCAATCTGATTCATCCCTTTTCTTCTTGAGGTTAAATAGGTAAAGAACTCTTTTCTGTTTTTCTTTGCATCCTTTGCCAAGGATTTCTCATAATCTGCCGTTGCCTGCCTAATCTCCTTTGTGACTTGGTTACAGACCAACTTATATCTATCATAGGGTTCCATGTCACCCATTAATTTGTATGTATCCCATTCATTTTTCTTCTCTGCCATATGTCTCATTAGTTCATCTGACAACCATTTAGGCCTGAATCTTGAACAATATTTCTTGGTTGGTATGTAAAGCCTGGTAGCTTCCAAGATTAGTTCCTTGAATGCTTCCCATTTTGAATTTGCTGTTGGTAACATCATCAGTTGGTCCCACTGTATAGAATTTAAATACTGTCTCAGACCATCATAGTCGCCTTTACGAAAGCAAAAACCCTTCCCTTTACCTCTGATGGTAGTTACCTCCTTGAGTAAATCCCACTGCAGCACACTGTGATCACTGTCACCTAGTGGTTCCTTTATCTGCAGATTCTTAATGCATGAAGAATCACTACTGATAATCAGATCAAGAGTATTACTCCCTCTAGTTGCCTCCCGAACATGCTGGTGTAGAAAACAATCATCCAATAAATCCACAAAAGCCTTGCTAGTGTGTGAGTGACCAACCCACAAATTCCAGTCAATATCTGTGAAATTAAAATCCCCCATTATAAGACTCTTTGATTTACTGGGCCATTCTATTTCCCTGTACAGTATCTTGTTATACTCATCAGAGGCCTATTAGGTCTATAGCACACTCCTACTCTCAATTTTGATTTACCTATGCTTATGTCACACCAAACTGACTCGACACTGCCCTGTCCATCGATGTCGACTGGCTTCACTTCCTTGGATTTTATGTGTTTCTTAACTAATAGCATAACCCCTCCTCCCTTCCTATCCTCTCTATCCTTTCTGTAGACGTTGTACTCCCCAAATTCCAGTTCTGCATTTCTTATATCTGTGTGACACCACGTCTCTGATATCCTAACAATATCTGCCTTTGATGTTTTGAGCAATACCTCAAATTCATCAAATTTATTTACTAAACTCCTAGCATTGGTGTACACGCAAGTATACATGCACCTGTTTCTATTCTTAGCTACCCTAACACAACCCATGTGTTTACTTGTACAGCAATGACTACTAGCAGTCTCTGAAATATCCTGCATCTTGTTTTTCAGGCTTCTGCTCATTCCAATAGAAGCAGTGCAAGAATCTCTTTCACCTCTGCCCGTGGCTACTGTTAATCTATTGGTCTTTGTCTCCCCCCAAGCTATCAGTTTTCCGACCCACCTAACACTGCCTCGATAGCATCAGCAAATATTCTTGCACCCTTTCTATTTAAGTGTATCCCATCCCTGTAGAAGCAATCTCTCCTGTTAACAAGTACAGTCCAGGCTGAAAAAATTTCTACCCCTTGAGCCTTGCACAATCTTTCCAGGGCTGAATTGATCGACAAGGCTCTCATCATATACTCCCTCCTATCGTGTCTGGGCAGAATTGCAAACACTTTCAAATTCAACCCTACTTCACGGCTTTTTTTCAACAGTGACCTGTACTTGTTAAGTAATTCCGCTGGTCTCCTACTCTTAATATCATTAGTGCCAACATTTCTCTGTATAATTGTTCATTCTACTCATCAGAGTCATTAGGCCTATAACAAACTCCTATCCTCATTTTTGCTTTCCCACTGCTTATGTTACACCAAACTGACTCAACATTGCACTGTCATCTGTGTCAACTGAATGCACTTCCTTAGATTTTTAGTTTCTTAACTAACAGCATAACCCCTCCTCACTTTCTATCCTGTCAATCCTTTCTGTACACATTGCACTCCCCAAATTCCAATTCTGCATCCTTTATATCTTAGTGGTACCACGTCTCTGATATCCCAATTGTATCCACCTTGGATCTCCTAACGAGCACTTCAAATTCATCAAATTTATTTACTATACTCCTATTGGCGTACATGCAAGTATATATGCACCTGTTCTTACTCTTAGTTACTCTAAAACAGCCCATGTATTTACTTGTTTCATGACCCGCAGCAGTTCCCGAAATCCCCAGCAACTGTCTTTCCAGGCTGCTGCTCATTCCAGCAGAAGCAGTGGAAGAATCATTTCCACATTTGCCTGCAGCTACTGTTAATCTATTGGTCTGTGAATGCCCCCCCCCCCCCGCAGCTAGCAGTTTTCCGACCAATGTTTGTAACATTGTCTCGATAGTATCAGCAAATATTCTTGCTGATACTATCGAGACAATGTTACAAACATTTAAGTGTATCCAATCCCTGTAGAAGAAATCTGTCCTGTTAACAAGCACAGACCACGCTGGAAAAAATTCTACTCCACGAGCCCTGCCCAATCTCCCCAGGGCCGAATTGATTGACAAGCCTCTCATCATATTCTTCCTCTGGGCAGGATTGCAGACACTTTCAAATTTAACCTTAACTAGCTACTTTTTTTCAGCATTGACCTGTACTTGCTTAGTAAATCTGCAGATCTACACTTAATGTCATTAGGGCCAACATGTACAACGATATCACGTTTTGTTCCCTTAAAAGATGATATCTGCTCTACAATGTCTTTGCCCCTAGCAGACATACTGGGTCCCATTCCACCTCTCATTTTTGCTCAGTATATTTCCCATTTTCCTGACAATTGTAGACACAGTATAGACACATTACATATATTTATATCTGGAAAAGTATTACAAAAGAAGAATGTTATAAATCATACTTATACACGCATTCAATCATGCCCGACAATGCAGAAGCTATTGAGAGCTGCAAATCTGACAATGAGTGACAGAGAGCTACAAAAAAACTTAGAATGCCATACACACTATCACTCGATGATCTTACATTCTTCAAGAATGACACACTGAGGCAAGAGCTCTCCATTCCCTGAGTGATTTCTAGAGCGTTTTCTCAAGGCTACAGTTTTGTTCATTTGTTAATAGTTTTTTTTATTTTCTAATTAAGTAATAGTAAACTTAGTCTTACAAATTGTAAGTGTCAGAAAGGGAAAACCACCTTTCTTTTTTTTCCCTTTTTTAACTAACTTACTAACTTTTATACCACTTGGTCACACTAGCGGCACTGCTCCTGCCTCCCTGTGGCGGGGCCGGTAACCTGGGAGAAGAAATTCACTCTCCCTGGGCTGAAAGGAGCAAAGATGGATAACTATATGTTTCCACCTTGAGCCATCGAGCTTAAGGCTACCTACTAAAGACACCGAAAATGACCTCCCAATCCAAGAGGTTGAAAATAAACCCTCAAGAGGAGATATCAACATTCCTCATACTTCACTCTCACTCAGACAATCCTCTGAGTCAACTATCCCCAATTCTTGTGCAGAAATGCACAAGAGTCTGCCGCAGGTTCACCAAAAGCAGTAAGGCGACTCCAATTTGGGGATCTTCTGGTAGAGACTATGAGATCCTTCTGCAAAGTTGTTAAAGCTGACCACTTTTGGCAGACAACCAATAAAAGTTACTCCTCATGCCACCCTAAACTCCTCAAAGGGAGTAATTTCCTAATGGGATTTATTAACATCAGAGGAGGAAATTGTGAAATAGCTAGGTGAGCAAAGAGTCATCGAAGCAAGGAGGATCATGAGTCAGAAAGAAGGTATTCTTGTTCCAACTAGGAGCACAGTGCTTACTTTTAGCTTACCCATTCTACCAACATCTGTCAAAGCATCTCCATTGCCGTGTCGGTCCTTATATCCCAAATCCCATCAGGTGCTATAAATGGCAAAAATACAGACACTACCAAACTGCATGTCGAGGTGAGGCAATATGGCCTAATTGTGGGTCAAAGGATCAACGTGTAATCACCCGGCTTTCTCCAAAACATGTTATTTATGGAAGCAAGGAAAAAAAAATCCAAAAATATAAAGTGCAGAACAAAGTTACATATTCAGAGGCAAGGAGACAAATAAGAAAAACAGAGCGAAAGCGTAAATATGCCACAGCTGCTCAACAATTTCAGTCCATAGCTATTCAAACAGATATTTCAGTTCCCCCAAATATATCCATCGCTAATTGGGCACGTTCCTTACTCTCTCCTTCCAAACAGTGTTCTCTGCAGCAAAAAACCGAACAAGTCAACAATACCCCAATTACCATTCCAGTCGATGTTCCTTCAACAGGAAAATCAAAAGTGACAGAAACTACAAAACCGCAACTTCTGATTTAAATTGGAATGGATATTGTTCAACAGAATGAAGCCGATGATGGAATTTTGGAACTTCATGCAACCGATGAAATGGACATGACACGTCCTTTCTTTCCTAAGAAAGAAAAAGCAAAAATAGATAGATACGAACAAGCTACAACTAAAAAGCAGTCAGAAACAAAAACAACTAACAAAACCGCTTAATGAAAGGAATATTTCAATGAATTGCAGAGGCTTTTCCAACACAAAAGATGATTTATATGATCTCATCGAACTCTATGAACCAGCAGGCATATCTCTTCAGGAAACTTATTTAAATTCACAAGTGTGCCCTACCATAAAAAATTACACTATTTTTCAGATGAGACAGGAGTGATTCATCAGCTCTTAGAGGGGTTCTTATTAGAAACAACATTCCATTGAAACACCTTGTTCTTCAAACTCCTTTTGAAGTAGTGGCAGTGCACACTGTAATTGGGACCATTCTTACAATAGCATCTATATATATCCCATTCAATTTCTCATTCTCTTCAGTTGACCTAGAAAATCTAATAGACCAACTACCACTATCCATTCTGCTTGCTTGGAGACCTCAATGCACATCACTCTCTGTGGGCATCGTCAAAAATTGACAAGAGAGGTAACCTAATAGAATCACTTCTTGATATTTGTCAACTTACTCTTTTGAACTCTGGCAAGCCTATCTATATTCATTTTTCTACAGGATCCATGAGTGCAATAGATCTATAAATCTGTTCTCCCTCTATATATACCAATACGGAATGGTTTGTTCTTGAAAATCCAATGACTAGTGATCATCTACTGATCCTTTGCAAGCTGTGAATACTGGTAAATCCCCCTTCACTGCATCTCTCCACTTGGAAATTTTGTAGGGCACATTGAATATGCCTCACATATCCAATTTAATGAGGAAATAGTCCATTCCCAGCCCATAGATAATGTCACAGAACACATAACTAACCAAATATTGCACGCTGCTAATTCTGCAATAGCAAAATCTTTGCAGGGGAAGCACAAACACAGTAATTCCTGGAATCAGGATTGTACACAAGCTAAACAGGAAAAAAACAAAGCTTGGAACTTGTTTCGCAAATTCCCCACAACTAGTAACTTAATCATCTTTAAAAGGATGAAAGCCAAATTCTGTCAAATAAGATGAAAAGCAAAAAAAGATGCCTGGATTAGCTTTTCCTCAAGTATAAATAAGGACACGGACAGCAGAATCATCTGGAGGAAAATACAAACGCTTAATGGCAAATATGTTCAGTCCCCAGCTACAATATGAAATTGGGAAGGGAAGGAGTTGTCATCACCGGTAGAAATAGCAAATGCTTGAGCAGAATCATTTGCTAGTACATCAGCAATATCCACATGCAACCCAATCTTTCAACGAATTAAAGAATCTGCAGAACAGCAAAAGATCAGTTTTTCTATGATAGTTTCACATCCATACAACCAGCCATTCACATTAACAGAACTTTTAGGGGCACTCAATAAAACATCCAGTAGTGCTGCTGGTCCTGATGGGATCGGCTACATAATGCGAAAACAACTTGACAACAGAGCCAAAAGAACATTGTTAAAATATTACAACAGAATATTCTTAGAAAATACCTATTGAATCTCCTGGTGTCACTCAATTGTTCTAGCCATCCCGAAGCCAGGAAAGGATAGTTCCTTTCCACATAACTACCATCCAATTTCACTGACTAGTTGTTTAGACAAAGTCCTGTAAAAAATGGTTCACAGGTGGCTAACGTGGTTCCTAGAAACAAACAACTTGTTAAACAGTAACCAGTATGGATTTCGGAAGAATTGGTCCATGCCAGATGTGATGATAAGAGCAGAAGCAAACATCTGTAATGCCTTCGTAAGGGGATAACATCTAGTTATGATCAATCTCGATATTGAGAAAGCGTTCGGTACCACCTGGCGATACAGTGTTCTTCAAGGTCTTCATTCTTTCGGCTTGAGAGGGCAGTTACCCCAATTTATTCAAAACTTCCTATGCCACAGAATGGTTCAGGTTAGATACATGAACAATTTATCCAAATCATTTGAACAAGAGAAGGGTATACTGCAGAGTACCATTCTCAGTGCAACATTAATTTCAATAAGAATTACAAACATGACAAACATAGGAAGTACCAAATACAGTAGAATCGTACATGTTTGCTGATAAACTCATTATCTCTTGTAAATCCCAAACTATGAACACCATTGAAAGGCAGCTTCAAATTTCCGTACTTAAAATAGAATCATGGGCATTACTGAATGGTTTCTCTCTAGCAGAAAAGAAATCCACTGCGATTTATTTTTGTAAAAAACACAAACTACATCTGGACCCAGAAATATATTTAAAAAAATGCCTGATTCCTGTTACCAACAAGTTCCATCTATTGGGGATATACTTAGACAATAAACTTAATTTTGCTTCTCATATAGCTTTATCTTCGGACAATTTGTCTTAAAAACTGAACATCCTAAGAGCTGTCTCTGCTATGTCCTGGGGTGCTGCTAGAAGCTCTCTCCTACATCTCTATAGAGCTCTAATAAGATCACACTTGAATTATTATTAAGGCCGCCGTAGCCTAGTGGTTAGGCGCATGGGTGCATAAGTACACGTGCCTTGAGTTACCGGGGTTCAATCCCGTGACTGCTGAATACGGTGCTGTTTTTTGTAATCTGTGTATCTTGTAAACTCCTCTGACTGTTTGGTCGTTCCGGAGTATAAACAGAAAATTTATTTATTTATTATGGATCATTGGTCTATGTCCAGACATAATAGTTCCCTATTATGTCTGGACACCATCCGGCATAGTGCCCTTAGGATAGCTGTGGGAGCCTTCAGAACAGTTCATAGCCTGTACATTGAGGCAAATGAACCTCCTCTTCATCTCAGGAGAAAAACTTTATTGTGTAACTATGCAAAAAAGATTAAATGTAATCCATCCCACCCCACTGGAAGTACTTGTTTGACCCCTCAGTTCACCATGCTATATCACAATAAACCCAATGAAAATCGCCACACAGGGCTTCGATTGCAAGAACTTGTACTCAGTTGGGATATTAACATTCAGAACATATTCCAAGACCTTGCTACCCCAGAACCTCCCTTGATTACTCACCTCTCTCTCTCTGTGACAATTTCTTTTTAAGCTGGAAGTACTTGTTTGACCCTCAGTTCACCATGCTATATCACAGTAAACCCAACGAAAACCACCCCACAGGGCTTTGATTGCAAGAACTTGTACTCAGTTGGGATATTAACATTCAGAACATATTCCAAGACCTTGCTATCCCAGAACCTCCCTGGATCTCTGTGACAATTTCTTTTTAAGATGGGGAAAATCCTCCCTGGCAATATCACCTTTCAACAGCTGCACAAATCGCATTCCTTGGCCAACTCAGAAAGTATATTTATACTGATTGCTCCAAAACAGATGCGGCTGTAGGTGCTGCAGCAGTTTCTTCTGCCTTCTCAGTAGCTGTATCTCTTCCTACTGATTGCAGTATCTATACCACAAAATTATTTGCAATAAAACCGGCTCTAGATAACATAAACAACTTCTATATTAAGCACAATCATCAAGCACAAGACTGCCATTCAGTCTACCTTTTCTCCCTCTCACCCTATTCTTAAAGAGATCAAGTCTAAATTATTTTATTATCAAACAGACAACCAGAAAGTTACCTTCTGCTGCATCCCTGGCCATGTCAGCATCCCAGGTAATGAACATGTGGATGCTGCTGCTAAACATCCCGACTCTGGATTTTCCACTCAACTGAAAGTGCCCTACACTTGACTACAAATCCATTATAAAAAAAAAAAAACATGTAGAAAACAATTGTCTCATCTCAGGCAAACTCAAATCAATAATAAACTATTGCAGATTAAAAAAGAGCCACAACAGTGGTCATCTAGTTTCAGGAGAAGCAGACGACAAGAAGTGATTCTGGCAAGGCTCCGCATCGGTCATTCGCATCCAACTCATCTGTATTTGCTTTTTGGAGAGAATTCTCCTCAGTGTTTCTTTTGCCAGTCGGACCTAACAATAAAACATATTCTCATCGAATGTCCTGAACTTTCATCTGTCCGAAAATCCAGCTTTAGCTGGATTTTCGGACATCCAACTTACAGGCAACTTATCACATATTCTCGGTAATAAAGCAAATTTGGAGGAACTGTTTCAGTATTTAAAATGCATAAATTTGTATTTTTATATCTAATCACAATAACATAAAATTAGTAATAACTAAATCATGAACAGGCACAAGAGGCCCTTGTTCCAAAAAACCTCAAATACTACTACTACAACTATTCACAGAATACATACACTCTTGGGGGGGGGATGCTCGCTATGCTAACTGTTCATTCCATGAAATATATACAATTATATATTAATAATACACATTATTTACAGTTAAACATGGATAT